>NC_137194.1:29261111-29785780 GCF_960531495.2 Zeus faber | reverse complement strand
TGTGGTGAGACATGTGCGACCGTTGGGGCGGGGTGATGCACTGTCATGTCTGTTGATGTCCTTGATGTCTTTATAAGGATTTGTCTTCGACTATGTTTGGGTGCGTTCTGCTGACGGTTCACAGGTGTTCCCTGCTGTGTAAGTCACGCGTCCTTGCCTAAAGTACATGATGTTCAGACAGTGTTTTGCACGTATGTTATTGTAGAAGCGGACAAGGAGGATTTTGCCTATACATATCCCTCTTTTGTTTACATTTAAACAACAGTACGAAAGGAAATCATCTCAAAAACAGCAAAATATGAACACACTCAAAATAAGCAGATTTTCGACAGATATATAGAAAACCTCCATCAGCGATCCCGGGAACATCCAGAGACTCACACCTGAAGGTTTAAGAGAACCCATCATAAAGGGAAGAGGGACGGAGGGTTCTAGCAAACTGTGGAAGTGTTGTCCTCTGAGTCGAAGTCGGGGAGGGGTAGGGGAAAGGGATCCTCGAGGGAGGGGGCGTCCATCTGTGGAAGGGCAGAGTAACGGACGAAAGCGGAAGAGCCGAGTTCAGTGACGGCTGAACGAACGAGGGGGACAATACAACATGACAATACAACATGATAGGACCAAAAGGAGGCCAAGGCCGACCACGACGATGGCGTCGGTGTGGAAGAGCCACAGGCGCCAGGCGCCGTCCGTGAGCCAAGACCACCATTCCCATCCCGAGGGGGGAGGGACGTCGTCAGCCTTCATATCTGTGAGAAGGGGGTTGAGCTGAGTAATCGTATGGGAGATATTGCCGGCTGCATCTGGAATGTGGGTGCAGCACAAATCACCGATAAAATGACAGAGTCCGCCACTGAAAGCTAGGACGGGGTGTGACAGCGCGTAGTCAAGAAGGAAGGCCACGAACCACTGGATCTAATAGACATGAGAAGAAACCCACAGGCCTAAAAGCGTCGCCATGTTTTTGTAATAGGACAGAGGTCATGCTGCCCCGTCGTTCATCCACAAACTGGACGAAGGGGCGAAGGGGGTCCAGAATGCCCAAGGTCGGGGAGGTCTGGAGGGCCTTTTTGAGGGCATCAAAAGCGGTGTGGGCGTCCTTGGTCCATGTCAGTGGAGAGGAGGCCGTGAAGGTTTTGGACAGGGTGATCTCCCTGAGGAGACAATCATGAGAGGAGAAGTTGGCAATGAAATGGCAGCAGTAGGAGCACATGCCGAGAAACAAAAGCATCTGTTTCTTGTCGTGAGGTCTGGGAACGTCAAAAATGGCCTGGATCCTGTCGGGGACAACTTCTTGCCCTGTGGTGTGATGATGTGGGCAAGGAAGGTCACCCTTTGGGAGACAAACTGGAGTTTGTTCAGGGAGGCCTTGTGGCCCCCGGAGGAGAGGTGCTGTAAGAGGGTCAGGGTGTCTTGTTCGCATTGGGCCTTTGTGGGCGCAGCGATGAGTAAGTCATCCACGTACTGCAGGAGGGCGGTTCCCTCGGTAAGAACGAGGGGGCCGAGGCTGCGAGCGAGAGCCTCGCAGAAGAGGGTGGGGCTGCAAGTTAAGTACTGGCAGAGGCATGTTCAGGTGTAGCGTTTCCCAGGGAAGTGGAAGGCGAACCAAAACTGGGAGTCCGAGTGAACTTGGACAGAGAAAAATGCATTGGAGAGGTCAATGACAGAAAACCAAGAGGATCCCGAAGGGATTTGACTAATGATAGTGTAGGGGTTAGGAACATTTGGAGCGGGGGGGTCGATGGCCGCATTAACGGCCTGCAGGTCTTGGACAAAGTGCCACTCAGTGGGCTGCCCTTAAGGTCGGATTTTCTCAACTGCTAACTGCTAGGTGTTTGGACAGGGGAGTCGTCACATGGGATGATAATTCCTGCGTTAAGGAGAGACTCAAAGACGGGGGTGATGCCATCAACAGCTTCCTGTCGCAATGGATATTGTTTTTATGACGGCCGGAAAGAGGATTTGGGTTTGATGTGCACCGGGAGACAGTTTTTTATGAGGCCAAGGTCATATTTGCCGGCTGCCCAAAGCGTGGGTGGGACTTGGGCTAGCAGTGGGGAGATGTCGGAAGGTGTTGGCGGTTTGGATAGGTCACGACCGGTGTGGGCATCGTCCGGCATGAGCTGAATGGTTCGGAGAGTTGAGAGCGGTGCGACGAATGGTAGTTTGAACATATTTACCGTAGGAGAGAAAAGACACTGCGGGTGTGTAACGTTTGGCCTCCAGTCGGAGGCGTGAACGTAAAGGCTCCCAGGTGTTGCCATGTTTCATGTGGAGATTTGGAGATGGAGACATGTGGGGCCGAATTGGGGATGGTGAACAACGGCTGCTGGTCAGGGTCGAGGCGTATGGAAACCATGCAACGCTCTAAATCGAAAAGGATGTCAGATGTGATGAGGCGATGTTTGTTGGCGATAAAACTCGGTGCAGTGGAGATCCTCGGTGGACATGTGATCGGAGTTAGGATTGATGAATGGTGCCGCGGCACTTGACAGTCCGCTGCCAGCGGTGGCACCTATCTACCACCCTCAGCCCTTGAGGTGTGGAGGTGATGGAGACGCCGAGCGAACACATCAGGTCCCTACCCAGTAGGTTAATAGGGCACAAAGCATATATCAAGAAAGAGTGCTTCATGGTCCGTTCACCTTCGTCCGTGTGCCAAGTGCAACAGGCGGGGTAGAGAAATTTTCTAAAACCATTTGACCGCTCGCACTGGTAGACCATGAGGAGCGGCCGCTTAATTTTAAACATATCTCCCTGCTTTGAATAACAGAATGGGTGGCACCCGAGTCTACCAGAAAGGTGAGAGGTTTATAATTTACTATGCACGTTATGGTATGCATTTTCTGGTATGCCGAGGAGTCACAGATGGCATATGTGCTCACCGGGTTGGAGGGGGAGTTTTCTCATAATGCAATTTTCTGGTGTAGCAAAGCAGGCAGTATATCAGTGTCAAGCGCATCTTCATTGCATGGAGTGAGTGTAGGTGCGGTGTTTTTTTGTGTCTGTACATTACCCCCCATTGAAACCTCATCCGTCGTGATGGCAGGAGATCATTCAGATCTAGACCAATGTCTGATTTTCCGGAAATAAAAGCAGCGGTCACGGTCGTCGTCACCTTGGTTTGGTGTTCTCTGAGCCGGGGGTGGGCCCTCACGTCCGCGGTAGCTTCGGTCGCGTCCGCATCTGAAACCTCTGTCTCGTTCCTGCCCTCGTCCTCTTCCCTGTCCCTGGAAAGGTGGGGTGGCTAAAGACGCCAAGGCGAGGTGGGCGTTGAGGGACGCCAACTCATGTCTGTCCTTGTTTTTCTTTTCCCCATCCTTTTCCTTGGCTTCCGCGTGCTTGGCATGTCGCAGGATTTGGGTTTGATGTGCACCGGGGGACAGTTTTTTTATGAGGCCAAGGTCGTATTTGCCGGCCGCCCAAAGGGTGGGTGGGACTTGGGCCAGCAGCGGATATGTATTGAAAAACAATGAATTAGGTCCAGGAAAACTGGAACTACAACTGGTCACGTGGCCTCTTCCTGTCATTATTATGGCAGTAAATGAGGGAGGAAAGGAGAGGAGTGCAACCAGGAGTGCGCTGGGGTGCACTTGAAGCCGGTTTGATGTGTGTGTGTGTGTGTGTGTGTGTGTGTGTGTGTGTGTGTGTGTGTGTGTGTGTGTCCGTCCACCGGTGAATGTACATGACTTATCCCCATTGGTACTGGTGTAGAAGGTCGGTAATATGTAGCGGCGCCTCCAAGCAGCGGAAGGGGCCCTGAAGCCCCCCCGAACCCTGCAGCCACGTGGACACCCTACGGCCGCAGGAAAGCCCTGGGTACTCTGCCCTGCGGCCACAGAAGACCCCTGGGCCCCCAGAGAAGCCAGAGGGCCATGGAGCAACCGCCACGCCCAGCCCCGCAGAGCATGACCCAGTCCCAGGGAGCACGAGGAGACCCCGCACCCCAGGTGTGCACACATACAACCAACCCCCAGGTGCAGGCACAAGATGCAGCCGCCGGCACAGAACCTGGGCCATGGGCGCAAGGCGACAGACCGACAGCCGCCCGCCCCATTGGTGAGCCGGCAGGATCCCCATGCCCACCCACACCCCGCACAAGGGGGAGGCCCTCCCCAACGCAGCCGACCAGACGTGAGTGCCAAGTGCCCATACACATAGCACGTAGCAGCGTGTGCACAGCGCGGGGCACCTCGGTGTTACACCCCCCCCCCCCCCTAGGATTAGGACATTCCACCGTGGGGAGAACAAGCTCTGTCTTTTCCATCAGGTTGGACGGAACTATTGGGCACTGGAATATCAGTGCTACTTGGCTTCTGGTAGAGTGGGCAACAGGTGAGGAGTGTCCTCCGTCCTTCACTCCATGTCCTTGCTGGAAGTCCTGGGGAAAAGATGAACAAGGACTGGAGAAAGACAAATTACATGAACCGGTCGTACAGGCCTCAGAGGAGCAAGACTGTAGCTCAATCACTGATGGATACAGAGATTCTGTAACAACATATCTAAATCTATGTAATCACATAAACATATATGCACACACATAATAAAGTACACAACCTCTTATGTCCTCAGTCACATATTTCTTATTTTTCCATGGTTTTCCAAACTGTATAAGTGCGAGTATAGTCTTTTCGGCCTCCTCCTGCCGATGCAGCTGCAAGAGCAAGAAGACCTTATCTGGAATACCTATAAATCTGTGACGCCAAACTAGCCATATATTCTCTGACTCCCTGAAAATAAACAGTTCAACTCAGAGAGTTGCTCCTTAGCACATCTCTGACCCGACCCTTGTACAAGTAAAAAACAGTGTCTGTCTGCTTCTTTATTTAAAACTACCAAATGACAAACTGCAGATTAAAGCGACCCTTTAATTTCTGCAAACATAATTTGGCATCACGGAACAGGATCGGGCTGCGTCCAGGAGGTCCATCAAGATTCAAGATTCAAGATTTTTATTTGTCACATACATATACATACTTCCATACATATATGCAGTGAAATGTAATGCAACGCACCCGGTGATAGCACACAATATGTCCTAGGAAAAAATAAAAAATAAAATAAAATAAAAAGTAGAAAATTCCTTTCTAATAGACCGACTAACTGACTCCTAAAACGTAATACAGTAAGTGGAATACTTATAGAATAAGATAAAAAATATATAGAATAAAATACAATAAAAATAAATTGAAATAAAATGGAATAGGTTGAAGGAATATGCCTATGTATATACAGATATGTGCATTTAAAGTGGCATGTGAATTAAAGTGGCGTGTGAATGTGAATAGTGTGAGGTAGTGTTTGGGATAATACAGCACAGTATACAACAGTACGGCGCAGCAATACGGCAACACGAACAACCCTGAACAGTGATACAGTATGCGGTACAGTATGCTACATACAGTACAGTAGGTAGTGGAGCCTAGTGCATGGCTCAGTTAGGACCCCTGGTGAGGTCAGCGTTGACAGTTCTAATGGCTTGCGGGAAAAAACTCCGTCTCAGTCTCTCTGTTCTCGCTGCGTGACTGCGGAGGCGCTTGCCTGACCGCAGCAGCTGAAACAGTCCGTTGTTGGGGTGATGAGGATCCTTCATGATCCTACGGGCTCTGCTACTACACCTCCTGGTGTATAGCTCCTGCAAGGGGGGGAGGGTAGTTCCAGTGGTACGTTCAGCTGAACGCACCACCCTCTGCAGGGCCCGCCTGTCCTGGGCAGTACAGTTCCCAAACCAGGCAGTGATGTTGCCTGTCAGGATGCTCTCCACTGCTCCATAGTAGAAGGACTTGAGGATCCTCACCGAGACCCGGAATTTCCTCAGCTGCCTGAGGTGGTAGAGACGCTACCTCGCCTTTCTCACCAAAGTGTCTGTGTGAACAGTCCATGTTAAGTCCTCTGTGATGTGGACTCCCAGATATCTGAAGCTGCTCACCCTATCGACAGAAGTCCCATTAATCCACAAGGGCGCGTGCGTCCTCGATTGTGATCCACGCCAAAAGTCCACAATCAGCTCCTTGGTTTTGCTGACGTTCAGGTGTAGGCTGTTGTCCTGGCACCAGAGTGACAGGTCAGCCACCTCCTCGCGGTAGGCCTTCTCATCGCAGTCGGTGATCAGGCCCACGACCACGGTGTCGTCAGCAAACTTGATGATGGTGTTGGAGCTGGACCTGGCCACACAGTCATGTGTGTACAGGGAGTACAGTAGGGGGCTGAGGACGCAGCCCTGGGGGGATCCTGTGTTCAGGGTGAGGGAGCTTGACATGTACTTCCCCACCTTGACCACCTGGGGGCGGCCTGTGAGGAAGTCCAGGATCCAGGTGCACAGCGGACCATTCAATCCTAGCTCCATCAGCTTGACAGCCAGTCTGGTGGGAACTATGGTGTTGAAAGCTGAACTATAATCAATGAACAGCATTCTCACATAGGCCCCCTTCTGGCCATCCAGGTGCGTGAGCGTGGTGTGCAGTACCTGGGAGACCGCGTCATCCGTGGATCTGTTCTGCCGGTACGCGAACTGCAACGGGTCCAAGGTGCAGGGGAGGGAGGCGCAGATGTAATCCTTAATCAGCCTCTCGAAACACTTCATGACCAACGAGGTGAGGGCCACCGGACGGTAGTCATTCAGGCAGGTTGGAGAGGCGATCTTCGGGACAGGAACGACGGTGGACCTCTTGAAGCAGGATGGGACCACTGATTCAGCCAGGGAGATGTTGAATATTGTGGTGAACACCGGAGCTAGCTGGTTAGCAACAGGCCTTCAGTACTCGCCCAGATATGCCGTCTGGGCCCGCAGCTTTCCTGGTGTTCACCCGCATCAAAGCCCTCCTGACCTCGTGCACGGACACTGAGAGTGCGCGCTCATCCCCAGCGGTGTAACTCCAATTAGCCGGCGAGCTAGCGGTGCTGCTGTCAGACTCGAACCGCGCATAAAAGGAGTTCAGTTGGTTGGCCAGGGAGGCGTCCACACTCGTGGCTGGGGAGGAGCTGCTCTTGTAGTTTGTTATTGTTCGCAGCCCCTCCCACAAGCGTCTTGTGTCCCCCCGCTCCATCTGCAGCTCCACGGTGTCTCTGTACATCCGTTTGGCGTCCCTCACCGCCCTCCGCAGATTGTACGACGCCGCTTTGTAATTGTCCATGTTACCAGATACATGTCCGTCGTTGTAAGCAGCCGTGCGCACATTCAGAGTGCAGCGGATGGATTTATCAACCCATGGTTTCTGGTTTGGAAATATCCGAACTTTCACCGTGGGAACGATTTCATCCGCGAGTGTAGCCACAAAACTCACTACAGCCTCCGTAAACTCGCTGACGTCACTTGAACTTGTTTGGAACATGTCCCAGTCTACGTCAGTCAGAGCGTCCTGAAGCACAGCCTCCGATTGGTCCGTCCACCGCTTCACTTCCCTCGTCATCACCAGATCCCGCGCGATCAGAGGCCTGTAAACAGGAAGCAGCGAGATCGCGGCGTGATCTGATTTTCCGAAAGCAGGGAGCGAGACGGGCTTGTATTTGTTCTTGTAAGGAGTGTAACAATGGTCCAGAGTTCTATCTCCCCTGGTGGCACACGTGATGTGTTGGTGGAAATTCGGCAGAACTTTTTTAAGGTTGGCCCTGTTAAAGTCCCCAGTCACCACCACAGCCGCGTCGGGATGTCTGTTCTGAAATCCGCACAACACATCGTACAGAACCGACAGAGCTGCGTCGGTGTCCGCTTGCGGTGGGATATAAACGGCTGTAATGATGACCGTGCTGAAATCCCGGGGGAGATAAAATGGACGGCATAGTATGGTCAGCTGTTCCAGGTTCGGCGAGCAGGAGTGGGAGAGGAATTTGGTGTTGTTGGCGTTACACCAGCGGTTGTTTACCATTAGGCAGACGCCTCCACCTTTGGATTTCCCCGACTCTCCCGTTCTGTCGCCGCGGAACACGGAGAAGGCCTCGGCTGGACGTATGGCTTCATCCGGCACCAGTGGGTTCAGCCATGTTTCCGTCAGGCAGAGGACGCAACAGTTCCTCGTGTCTCGCTGGAATTTAATCCTCGCTCGAAGTTCATCCATCTTGTTCTCCAGGGACTGGACGTTGGCAAGAAGGATGCTTGGCAGAGGTGGACGGTAAGGTTGCGTCCTCATTCTGACCCGAATGCCGCCTCGTTTACCTCGGTGCTTCCTCCGTGGGCCGGCTCGTGGAACAGCGACTCCATTTTTGTTGTAGTTGTTGTTGCTGCGAGTGTTCCCGCGTAGGATTTCCGCCGGCCACTCTGCTCCCACGGATAAAAAGTCCCAAAGTTGTTCGTTTAGGGAAATTTTTATATCCATGAGTGCATCGCGGTCGTATGAGTTAATTGTTGATGTTAATCGACGACGGAGCTGGCGTAGACTAAAATCCTCATTTGGAGGACCGTTTTTCGATGGGACTCCGGGCCGCCGCCTCGATCTACGTTCCTGATAGCAGGGTAACACAGATGTTGAGTGTTTTAAAGGTTTCTTATTCTAAAATTAAAAATGTAAAAATTTAAAATCAGATCTAAAATCAGGATTTATTTTATCATACTATAGTTTTTATTATTTTTATAATTTTCTTTTTCTCTAAAGGGAAGACATTGTTAATTGTATTCTCAAATTTTCAATTGAGGTTCAGAAGAAACCTGGAAATATTGTGATGACTGTATAAAATATAAAAATAAAAATAAAAAATAAAATAAAAAGCCACAGTCGGCGATATAGTACTATAGCAGTCAGGGACTGCGAGGAGTAGGAGACTGCAAGACGGCTGCGGTGAAATCGCCCTCACAGGTCTTACAGACGTACAGTCATCATGGGTCTTATAGGCGTACAGAGTGCAGTCCGGGACTGTTGACTGAATTTCACCATGGGTACCACGAATAGTAAAGCGCTGCAAAAGGATCAACAAGTTAGGGAACCAAAAGAATCCTATAAGTATATGAAAGGAAAACTTGAAAGAACAGTGCTTTTGGAGAGTGTGTACAGTAAGCTAATAAGAGAGAAAAGAAAAAAGATAAGAAGAAGGGATAGGGAAAGGGACAGAGGGATGCGGATCAGGGAAAAAGACAAGGAAAGCCATCAGCACCACCTATCGTTTAATGCTAATCAATGTAATTCTTTGTATCCTATGTTACCGGCCGGAACTCCCCTGGATCTGGACCTGGACTCCCATCCTCCCATATGGCGTCAACCTCCAAATCCACCCAACCTCGTCCTTAACGACGAGCCTGACATCATCGACGCAGACATACCAGTATTCGACCTCGACAGCAACGACAACGAGACTCCACAAGCCTACGCCGGACGCCTGTAACATGTTGAAACGCTCGTTCGTCACAAGGATGACAGCGACCATTGCTGAAACCATCCTAGACGCTGAACAGGCCTATGAGACACACCAAAGGGACAAAGACCGCAAACAAGAACAAAAGAAACAATGTGAGTCCCTGACCCAGATGACCATGCTCGCTCAGGCCATCACCCTAGGTCAGCGAGGTCCGTCACGGCCTCAGCCAAACACCTAAGGCCAGACCCAACGAGGCATGGGATTCCGTGGAAGCTGTCTCAATCACAGAGGCCGAAGAAGTCCCAACATAAGCTGTAACACCTGCAATCGCTGCGGCCAGGAAGAACACTGGGCACGCAACTGTTCCATGCTGCCATAGAGACGACCAAAGGGAAACGGGTCAAACAGGGGAATCTGGACAATATCAAGAGTTGACGCCGGGAGGAGGGGACCCCAGGGAAAGACCCAAGCCATGGCTCTGCACACCCTGATCAGGTGACATGTACACACACACACACACACACACACACACACACACACACACACACACACACACACACAGACACACACACACAGGACACCTGAGGCTCGGACTGCCTTCACTGATCTAAAACATTCCCTTACCGTCACGCACACACTCAGTTTCCCTGACTATAGATTTCCGTTTACTCAGTTTGTGGATCAAAAGGGTGGATACTGTATGTGCTATCAGTGCTGTGTCAACCCCATGGGGGAAAACTCCACCCGGCGGCATATTTCTCTTCTAAATTGGAACTGATCCTACAAACTGGTAAACCAACACGAATGACACCACAAAGATTTTTGTGTTATGATGTGCGTCTGCTTGACATGCCAAACATAAAAATCCAACGCTGTTCCCCACTCAATCAAGCCACACTACTCACCCCCACTGATGTCACAGAAAATAAAAGTTTGAACACATTGCACCTGTTCTTAGATCTCTACATTGGCTCCCTGTTAAAATCAGGATTGATTTAAAAAATTCTGCTACTTGTAAATAAAGCTATAAATGGCCTTGCACCTCAGTATATAAAAGAATTGCTAATCATACACAATCAAGCAAGAACTCTCAAGTCCACAGTCTTTTAACTATGCCCTCGTTGTGCCAAAAGAGTCAACAAAGTTTGTGAGTCTTTGTGGCATGTGTCCAGGTCAGAGGAAGACAAGACGATGTCATAGTTCTCTAGCTATAGTGAAACAATTCTTAGAATATAGTGAGTACAGGCCATGGTTTATTCTTTGTTCTTTTATTAAAAAAAATTAATCTAGCGCTAAATAATTCTGTATTCTGTATTGTCTAATCTATATTTCTCCTTCCAAGTGTGCAGAGCCAACTGTTATCTGCTCACGGGCACATTCACAGTTTGTTTTATCAACAGTCTCCCAGCAGCGGAATTGTCACAGAACCAAAAGCCCCCACCTTTTCAGAACCAGCAAAACATACAGTAAAAATGCAGATACAGTGGCAATATTCCTGTGCAGAAAATAGAATATGTGTGTTAAGTGTTGTATGAATTATTGTTGTGTTTTGTGTGTAAACGGAATCCGTGAGAGTATGAAGGTTTGTTGTATGGTCTAGACCGCAGACCATCATCTGACCCACAACTCGACCAGTCAACAGGGCCCATAGGAACTAAGGTGCGAGCCATTTTGAAAATCTGTTTTAGTGTTGACTGTCTCAGATGTGGTAAGACTTTGGTAGTTGTAGAATGTCTGTTTCCCCCCCGTGTGCACTGTATTTTCTGTTGCAGCATTATTGCTGAAATTAATGTTGTTTGAGTGCTTGCGAGAGAGAAAAGCACAAGGATGAAGCAGCCCCCACACCCAATTCCGAGGCAACCACCTCCACCACGCACACATTAATAAAGTCTCTGAGAACCTCATTCACCATGGCCTGGAAGACTTTGGGGGCATTGGTGAGACCAAACGGCATGACAAGGTATTTCGTAATGTCCCCTGGGAGTGTCAAAGGCCGTCTTCCATTCATCTCCCTCCTTAATGTGGACCAGATGATTGGCGTTCCGGAGATCCAGCTTGATGAAGACAGTCGTCCCCTGCAGTTGTCCCCTTCAAACGCTGAAAGAATAAGTGGAAGGGGGTACCCGTCCTTCACCTTAAGGTCATTCAGGCCCCAGTAATCACGGTCACGGATTACTGGGGCCTATCACGGATACACGGTCGCAGTGACTTATCCTTCTTTCTCATGAAGAAGAACACGCCAGCTGGAGAGGAAGAGGGCCGGATGATACCTGCCGCCAGCGACTCCTGGATACAAGACTCCATGGCCTTAGTCTCAGAGATGGACAGGGAGTATAGTCCCCCCCTCGGGGGCATGGAACCAGGGCGAAGTTCGATACCACAGTCGTAGGGCCGGTGAGGTGGAAGCGAGGTGGCCCTGATCTTGTTGAATACCTTCCTCAGCGGCATGTACTCCAGAGGCACCTTGGAAAGATCAGGAAACTCTGCAAGAGGAACAGAACTACAGACAGAGACTCCCACTCCCGGGGAATGCCCAGTTGTTCCGCCAGGTTGTAGTCCAGAAAATTGGTGTCAGCTCCTGAGTCAATAAGTACTGCGACAGTTTGAAAGCCTGGCTAAACCCAGCTGAGCCTGTAGTAACGGACAAGAGGGTCCTTTGGAACTAATAGCACGACTCACCAGCGCCCTCTGGCTGACTGCTGAGCCCCTCCTCTTTAACAGAGAACTTGACAGGTAGTGTCCCCCTTGGCCACAGTATGCACAGCAGTTCTCCCTCCGACGGCGCTGTCGCGCCGCTGACGACAGTCTGCTCCTGCCGAGCTGCAGGGGCTCCACCACGGCACTAGGGGCGCTCAAGGGAGGTGCTGACACAGACAAAGGAGGCAACGCTGGCGGTCGTGGGTTGCTTTGGGAAACCCTGGTCAGCCCCCTCTCTCGCTTACGCTCCTGGAGATGTCTGTCGATACGGATGGCGGTAGCGATGAGTGTCCAGACTTGTCGGGGAGCCGCCAGCTCGTCCTTAATGACGTCAGCCAGCCCGTTGTGGAAGCGACGAGGGTCCGGGATGGAATAATCAATCACTCGTCGATCTCCCTGCACCAGGGTAAGGAGGCCACGACCTGCTTCTCGACCCGGGGTAGCGTGGTCGAAAACCCTCCGGAGACCGGCTGAGAAGGTCGCCACCGAAGAGCAGAGGTCTGATTGTCGCTCCCACTCGGCAGACCCCCAATCCCCAGCCCGAGAGCTGGGCTACCATAAAAGGCACTCGAGACCTCTCGGTGGGAAACGAGAGGGACTGTAACTCAAAGTCAATGAACAGAGCGTGAGGAAGGACCGGACAGAACCTGGGGCCCCCGAAAAGCATTCAGGAGGGTTGAGGCGAGGTTCCGGACTGAAACCAGCACGAGGGCTGGTAGAGGCTGCGGCAGCGGATGCTTGACTGGCCTGGGTGAGCTGCTGAATCCGGTCGCCGAGAGCCTCCAGGTGATGATCACGACGGGAGGAGGACTCCCGAACAGCCAGCTCCAGGGTGGTGAGTTGTTGCTCTTGTTGACGCAGGGCCCCCGCCTGGATGTCGACCTGCCATTTGAGTGAAACTGCGTCAGCTGGGTCCATTTCTGGCCAGATTGTGCTGTTAGGCTCACTGACTCAGACCAGAGGTGAACCCAAGAGCACAACACAGGAGAGCAGGTTAAGGGATTACAAAGCAGGGGTTTATTAGAACAAACAGACCAGGGTCATGAAAGCCAGGATATCCATCAGCGAAGGCAAACAAGTCATGCAAGGAGTAGGCAGAGAATCAGAATCTATAAGACAGGCAGAGGCTCAAAAACCAGGGAATCTACGGCGCAGCAATACGGCATCACGAAAAACCCTGAACAGTGACACAGTATGCGGTACAGTATCCTACATATAGTACAGTAGGTAGTGGAGCCTATGTGTATGGCTCAGTAAGGACCCCTGGAGAGGTCAGCATAGACAAATGGGAAAAAACTCAGTCTCAGTCTCGCTGTTCTCGCTGTGTGACTGCGGAGGCGCTTGCCTGACCGCAGCAGCTGGAACAGTCCGATGTTGGGGTGATGAGGATCCTTCATGATCCTACGGGCTCTGCTACTACACCTCCTGGTGTATAACTCCTGCAAGGGGGGGGGTGTAGTTCCAGTGGTACGTTTAGCTGAACGCACCACCCTCTGCAGGGCCCGCCTGTCCTGAGGAGTACAGCTCCCAAACCAGGCAGGGATGTTGCCTGTCAGGATGCTCTCCACTGCTCTAGAGTAGAAGGACTTGAGGATCCTCACCGAGACCCGGAATTTCCTCAGCTGCCTGAGGTGGTAAAGACGCTGCCTCGCCTTCCTCACCAGAGTGTCTGTTTGTAAAGTCCATGTTAAGTCCTCTGTGATGTGGACTCCCAGGTACTTGAAGCTGCTCACCCTGTCAACAGAAATACCGTTAATCACCAAGGGCACGTGCGTCCTCAATTATGATCCTCGCCTAAAGTCCGAGCTCCTTCAGCTTGACAGCCAGTCCGGTGGGGACTATGGTGTTGAAGGCTGAACTGTAATCGATGAACAGCATTCTCACATAGGCCCCCTTTTGGCCATCCAGGTGCGTGAGCGTGGTGTGCAGTACCTGGGAAACCGCGTCATCTGTGGATCTGTTCTGCCGGTACGCGAACTGCAACGGGTCCAAGGTGCGGGGGAGGGAGGCGCAGATGTAATCCTTAATCAGCCTCTCGAAACACTTCATGACCACCGAGGTGAGGGCCACCGGACGGTAGTCATTCAGGCAGGTTGGAGAGGCGATCTTCGGGACAGGAACGACGGTGGACCTCTTGTAGCAGGACGGGACCACTGATTCAGCCAGGGAGATGTTGAATATTGTGGTGAACACCAGGGCTAGCTGGTTAGCACAGGTCTTCAGTACTCGCCCAGATATGCCATCTGGGCCCGCAGCTTTCCTGGTGTTCACCCGCATCAGAGTCCTCCTGACCTCGTGCACGGACACTGAGAGTGCGCGCTCATCCCCAGCAGTGTAACTCCAATTAGCTGGCGAGCTAGCGGTGCTCTTGCCAGACTCGAACTGCGCATCAAAGGAGTTCAGTTTGTTGGCTAGGGAGGCGTCCACACCCGTGGCTGGTGAGGGGCTGCTCTTGTAGTTTGTGATCGTCTGCAGCCCCTCCCACAAGCGTCATGTGTCCCCCCGCTCCATCTGTAGCTCCACAGTCTCTCTATACGCCCGTTTAGCGTCCCATTACCGCCCTCTGCAGATTGTATGACGCCCCTTTGTAATTGTCCATATTTCTGGATACAAGTCAGTGTAAGCGGCCATGAGAGCCTTCAGAGTGCAGCGAATGGATTTATCAACCCACGGCTTATGGTTTGGAAATATCCGAACTTTCACCGTGGGAATGCTATTATCTGCTAGCGTAGCTACAAAACTCACTGCCACCTCCGTAAACTCGCCGACATCACTTGAACTTGATTGGAACATGTCCCAGTCGACGTCAGTCAGAGCATCCTGATGCGCAGCCTCTGCTTGGTCCATCCACCGCTTCACTTCCTTCGTCACCACCAGTTCTCGCGCGATCAGAGGCCTGTAAACGGGAACCAGCGAGATCGTGGCGTGGTCAGATTTCCTGAAAGCAGGGAGCGAGACGTTCTTGTATCCGTTCTTGTATGGTGTGTAGCAATGGTCCAAAGTTCTATCTCCCCTGGTGGCACATGTGATGGTGGAAATTGGTGGAAATTCGGCAGAACTTTTTTAAGGTTGGCCCTGTTAAATTCCCCAGTCACCACCACAGCCGCGTAGGGATATTTGTTTTGAATTCCACACAACACATAGTACAGGACCGACAGAGCTGCGTCGGTGTCCACTTGTGGTGGGATATAAACCGCTGTGATGATGACCGTGCTAAATTCCCGGGGAAGATAAAATGGACGGCATAAGATGGTCAGCTGTTCCAGGTTCGGCGAGCAGGAGTGGGAGAGAAACTTGGTGTTTTCGGGGTTACACCAGCGGTTGTTTACCATTAGGCAGACGCCTCCACCTTTGGATTTCCCCGACTCCCCCGTTCTGTCGCCGCAGAACACGGAGAAGGACTCGGCTGGACGGATGGCTTCATCCGGCACCAGTGGGTTCAACCATGTTTCCGTCAGACAGAGGACGCAACAGTTCCTCGTGTCTCGTTGGAATTTAATCCTCGTTCGAAGTTCATCCATCTTGTTCTCCAGGGACTGGACGTTGGCAAGATGGATGCTTGGCAGAGTAGGACGGTAAGGTTGCGTCCTCATTCTGACCCGAATGCTGCCTCGTTTTCCTCGGTGCTTCCTCCGTGGGCCCACTCGCGGAACAGCGGCTCCATTTTTGTAATTGTTGTTGAGAGTGTTCCCGCGTAGGATTTCCGCCGGCCACTCTGCTTCCACGGATAAAAAGTCCCAAAGTTGTTAGTATAGGGAAATTTTTATAGCCATGAGTGCATCGCGGTCGTATGAGGTAACTGCCGATACTTTTTTGGCGTACATTACGATAAAAACTGAAAAAAATACAAAAATGTGCAAAAGTCAACCGGAGCGCCAGCACAGGGACCGCAGGGGGCGTCGCCACAATCACCCGGTAAAGTCGACTTATTATTGAATAACATAAAAAAATAAAATAAAGATTAACACACAAAACACACGATTCTCTTGATCGATGCAATATTGGCCACTGCCATGGTCCTCCAGATTGATTATCCGCTGCCGTTCCTAGCCTGCGCCGCACGCAGCTGATGACACATCTGTCTGAGGGGGGTCATTTCTGAGTTTAACAAAGCTTCTTCAATGATCCTCTAGATATGTACAATATTTAAGCTTACTCAGAGCTATTTCTTTCAAAATAGCAATTTCACAATTTCCTTCGATCTTCCCTGATCTTACTCAAAGCTTTTCTTAATCTGTATAATATCTCAGAACATCCTCACCTTAATTTGTTCGGGAACTCCTGTCTCTGCTGGATCTGCCGTCATGTCCAGACGACTCCTTCTTGGATGTCTCACGGCCGGTCTCTGACTGCCGTTGTGCACACAACCTGGGCATGAAGAGGTCCAACAGAGTCAAGCAGAGAGTCCTATCATCGTCTCCAGATTGTTGGAGAAATTCTCCTGCATGGCCGGCAAGGTTAATCTGCCCGCTACAAGGAAACAAAACTGAGAATATTAAGATGTTAAGATAGATATAATATCAGATATTTATTCTGCAGAATAAAGAGAAAGATTCAGTGCTGCTCCAAAGCAGTATTCTGAGTAGTCTCTTTACACAAACTCTGGGGGGCTCCTTAAAAACACAGAGGCAATGTTTTAAACCCCGTCAACAGGAAGAGGCTATTGTCCTCATTCAAATAGTTGATCATATGCATTTTCTATTATCTCTGTTTTTCCAATTGGGTAATATTATTTTCTTGGCAATTGTTAAGGCGATCAAAATGGGGTTGGTGGTGTTTGAGTGGCGGGTCAACTGAGGAGAGGTCACTTAGGAGACATATAGAAGGGGAAACTGGAATGCTGTGACCCAGAAGGGTTGATAGCTTTTGGTAGGTAAAGAGAAAGTGTCATCTGTTTTTTAATAATAGTTTGTATATTCTGGAAAAGGGATTTTTTAAATTACCTATATGAGTAAGATGTTCAATCATCGTAGGTGGTTGTAGTTGTTTTTTAATTTGAATTTAACCGTTAGAGACTGCTTCAGTTGAAGGAACTGCAGGAAACTGACCACCAATATTATACCTTTGTATTAATGTTGGGAAAGATAACATTGAATTTTCTTCAAAAATGTGTTCCAGATGAGTCCAGATGAGGAATGCCATTCCTTGTCTTTTCCAAGACCTGAAGATTATTGATCTGTTTTTAACCAGAAAATCTGGGTTGTGCCAGATTAGGGTGAATTTGTTTGGAGATAGCATGTAACCACTAAAGTTTGTTGAATCTCCACCAGGCTGAGTTTTTAAAGCAATTATGTTTCTTTATAGATTCAGTAAGGAATGGGAGATCAGATATTGATAAATCCTGACATTCTGTTTATTCAATGTCATCCATGGCCCAATTGTTGCTCTCGTTGTAACCATTTAATTATAAATTGAAGATGGTTCGCTGAATAGTAGTATCTGAAGTTTGGGTTGCTAGGCCTCCACAGCCTTTGTTTTTCTGTAGTGTTGCTAGTGTAATTCTCAGTTTCTTGTGTTTCCAATAGAATTTATTGATTATTGAGTCTAGAGTATTCAACCAATTTACTGTTGGTTGGACAGCGGTCATTGAAAAGATATAGTATATTTTTGGTAGTATATTCGTTTTCACTGCTGCTATCCTACCAATTAGTGAGATGGGTAGGTTGTTCCATTGAGTGAGGTCTTCTTCGATGGATTTGAGCAATGGAGTAAAGTTAAGTGTAAACAAATCTGACAGGTTGGTGGAGATATCAATACCAAGGTATCTAATGCTGACCGTTGTGATGGTAAAGGATTTGGTAAAAGTTTCAGGTTACAGCATTCTGGTCTTCTGAGTAGTACAACCATGGTTTTAGTCCAGTTTATTGAATAGTCTGAGATGGCTGAAAATTTTGATATGAGATTGAACACTTCCGGTAAGGATGATATTGGGTTCCGTAAATATAACAAAATATTGTCTGCATATAAACTGATTTTGTGAACAGAGTTTCCTGTTTGTATGCCATTATAACTGTTTTGACAGATGGCCGTCATGAGGGGTTCAATAAAGATGGCGAATAGTAAAGGGGAGAGTGTACATCCTTGTCTTGCACCACATTGTAGAGTGAAACGTTGTGAAGGGTAACCATTAGTGATGACAGAAGCAGATGGTGAGTTGTACAGAATTTTGATACATTGAATGAGTGACTCACCAAAGCAAAATTTGTTGAGGGTGGAAAAGAGATATATCCAATGTAAAATGCTTTTTCAGCATCTAAAGAAGCAATAATAGTATTTAAGTTGTTCCTTTGAGATATGCTGATCGGACTGAAAAAAGACACATATTGCTGGGTGCATGTCTGGCCTTGACAAAGCCTGTTTGATCTGGGTGAATAATAAATGGAATTACTTTTCCAATTCTGTTGGTTAGTGTTTTACTAATGATCTTTAAATCACAAATTAATTAGGCTTATGGGTCTATAACTGAAGGTGAGTGTTGGGACCTTATTGGATTTGAGCAAAACCAAATTGAGAGCAGTATTCATGTGCGGAAGCATGGTGGTGTTAGGCCCATGGCCTCCCAGCGCCACTAGAGGCCACTCTTGCCCCATCTGCAGCTCCGCCCTTGAGCCAATTGCACACACCTGAGATTACCTGCATCACTCCACACAGTATTTATTCTCCAGCTTCCCAGTCACTCATTGCCAGACCGTCAACTAGCTTACCCGAGTTGTACAGCTACTGGCTCAGTTCCTAGTTCCAACTTCCTAGCTCCTAGCGCTTGTTTCAAGTCCCTAGCTTATGTCTCTTTGTTTCGTCTTCCCCTCACCTGCTTGTCTCCTCTCGTCGACCCAGTCTGTCCGTCCCTCTCCAGCCAGCCCGGTTAACCTTCTTGTCTCCGCCCGTCGACCAAGGCTGTCCATCCCTCTCCATCCAGCCCGGTTCCCCGTCTCTCCACCCGGATCCTGGAACCCTCCTCTTGTTCATCATCATCCCTGCCCAGCCATGCTCCATCCCTACCCTACCAGGTCCCCCCATCCAGCTCCATCGTGTGGGCTAATAAACATCCTTCGTCTGCCTCCCGTCTCTCTGTGTCGTGCGTTTGAGTCCCTCCTAGCCCCGGTCGTGACAGGTGGAGGTTCATTAATCTCTGTAACCATTCTGATGCGTAATGGGGATATAAGTGGCCAGAAGTGTTTATAGAATTCCACCGGGTAGCCAACTGATCGAGGTTATTTATTGTTGGGCATAGAGAAGAGAGCTTTCCTGAGTTCTTCTGGAGTAAGTGGTTGATCTAATGTGGTAGCCTGCTCTGTGGACAGTTTAGGGAGGTTGAAATCTTAGAGTAAAAAGTTAATGCTTGATATATTTGATTAATTATCTGAGTGATATAGCTTTTTATAGGTCTCTGAATATTTTATTGATGTCTTGCGGGGTGTGTGTTATCCTACCCTTTGATGTCTGTATTAGTGTTTTTGTGTGCATTTCAATTGATTGGCAAGAAATTTACCTGATTTGTCATTGAATTCTAAATTATTCACTCTTTTTCATTGCATGAGGAACTGGGTCTTTGCTCGATATATTATCAAGTTGAGATTTAATTGTCAGGATCTCATTTCGGATTTGCTCAGTGAGTGGCCTTGTTGGGAGTGCAAGTCTTTTAATTGTTCTCGTTTATTTGCAGTTATTTTTCTGAATATTTATGATATAAATTTTGGGATATACTATTCATTTCTTTCTCCTTTGACTGCAGTACAAAATTTAAAACAAATCTGTTTTGAACACTGACGTCATGATGTCAACTTGCAAATGCATCAGGAACCTACGAGCGATGGCTGATGACGAGTTTGTTCACATGTAGTCAGTAGTGTTCAGTTTAATTATATGTTTACAAAGTAATTGCATTAGTTTGCCTTGACTCCTTTAAGTTATAGTCTCTCCAACTTTAGGAATCGCGCCCATACCATATTGTGTATGAATTAGGGGTGGGCCGATTGATTGTATGAAATGACTATCCGTTACGGCTATTGTGTTTTGTCCGATTCGATTCAGATAATTTTGAGTTTATATCCGTGATCGGGGAAATTATGGTCTCATTGGGTATCTCTTATGTTGGTCAATGACAAATAAATTGCGTGATCTGATCACACTCAAGGTGATAGGACAGCTGCTCATTTGGTCGGTCCCTCCCATAGGTCCCTCCCCTAAGCTATGTCGCAAATCAGTGGCAGAACAGCTTTATGGCAATATTTAACATCACAGTGCTTTACAGTATCTGTGGGAGCAAGTAGAAACAAACATGGATGCAGGAATGTGGCGCTTTTGGAAATTACTCATTGGATGGATCATGTATTATTATGATAAAGTTATGTTTGTCATCAGATTTTCTCTGTCTCGTGATTTGAACATGTTGAGAATCTTAAATTACTTCAGATGTTAACTGCATTATGATAAATGGGGAGGTACACTTAAAAGGAAGTATACATTTTTGACCAAAAACATGTGTTCACAACAAGATGAGAACAAACTGACACGGTCATCTGTGTTCTTGCAGTGTTCTCTGCGCAAACCCCTGAGGCAAACTTTGTCTTTCATCTTTTTCTCCCCGTCTCGCAATTGATCCAAATGCCGTTGCGTCAGGGCAGAGATCGCACTTCAACCTCCCGGGTCATTAAATCTTTTCCTATTCCCAGAGACGCGACATTCGTAGCATTTTTTATATATACCATATCCCCTCAAATATAAACCGGTACATCATATTAAAACCGGTAAACAAGGCTGAATCTGAATCAGTGTGTGTTTTTTTTTCCCCTCCAGAGCTGTGCCACGGTTCCTGTGCTGGTTTAACTGTGTTTGTATTTTAGATCTATTGTTTTCGTTACTTTCTACTTGTATAATACAAACTTTTTAAACCAAGGGACGTTCTGCCTTGGATCAGGACAGTGGATTGCATAATGGAGAAAGAGCGAGAGCAAGAGAGAGACTGTGCTTCCCAGCCGTTCCTGTGTCTCCGAACAAAGAAAGAATGCCCGTTTAGTTTGTGTATTGATTTTTGAGGAGCACAGCACCCAGACGGCAGTTAATGTAAATAAAAGCCCTGCTCATGATTTGCGGAACTATGGGTACTGTAAATAACTAACAAATAAATAAATAAGTTTGATTTCACTCTTTTTTTCTTTTTCATTTTTTCAGCTTTCTCACTCACTCACCCACTCATCCCATGGCCTAGGGGGCCGTAGGGGTGTCATGTTGGAAGCTTGGGC
This sequence comes from Zeus faber, assembly GCF_960531495.2. Taxonomy (NCBI): domain Eukaryota; kingdom Metazoa; phylum Chordata; class Actinopteri; order Zeiformes; family Zeidae; genus Zeus; species Zeus faber. The sequence continues at coordinate 29,764,559 of NC_137194.1, read as the reverse complement.
CGTCAGGGATCTCCAGCGCTCACGGTCTTCTGCTGTACGCAGCAGGGTTTGGAAGCTGCAGCCAGTCCATTCTTTGATGCTGTCTATCCAGGACTTTCTCTGCCTGCTTCTTCTTCGTTTCCCCTCTACCGTCCCCTGTAAGATGGTCTTTGACAGGGAGGTGTGTCTTGTGACATGGCCAAACCAGGCCAGTTTGCGACGTTTCACTATTGAGAGTACAGGTTCTTGTTGTCCAGCATAGGTGGTAACTAACTGTCTGACGTAGTCGTTTGTCCGGTGTTCATTGTAGGAAATGTGGAGCATCCTTCTATAGCACTTGTTTTCGAAGGACTGTATCCTGCGTTCGGTGTCCGCTGTGAGTGTCCAGCTCACACAGCCATAGAGTAGGGTGGATAGTATGAGAGAGTTATAGAGTCTGACCTTCACCGGGAAGCTGATGGTGTTGCTTCTCCATATTCTGGCCAGTCTTGTCATGGCTGAAGTTGCTATGCCAATTCTTGTTTTTATTTCTTTTGTGGAGCTGCCATCTTCACTCACAAGGCACCCAAGGTATTTAAAGTCCTTTACTTCTTCCAGTGTTTGCCCGTTCATTGTGATGTTGTTTGGTGTTGAATGGTTATGGCTGTTGACCAGGATCTTGCTTCTCTTCTCTTCGCTTAACTCCATTCTGTATCTTCTCACTACCTGCTCCAGTCTGGTGGTGAGATCCTGGAGTTCAGCTTCGCTTTTCCCTATGAGGTCGATGTCATCAGCGAATCGGAGGTTGGAGATGGGTCTTCCTCCGATGGAGGAACTCTTGCAGGGCTTCTTCCATGATGTTCTCCAGGAAGATGTTGAATAGGACCGGGGAGAGGAGACAGCCTTGACGGACACCTCTTGTTGTTTTAAAAGGTTCTCCCAAGCTGTTATTGATGAGAACTGCGCTGCTTGAGTGGGTGTAGAGTGCTTGTGTGACCTGTATGAGGTTATTGTCAAAGTTGTAGTTTCTGAGAACCTTCCACAAGCCTTCATGCCAAACACGATCAAAGGCTTTTTTAAAGTCAATGAAGTTGTGATATAGCTCGTGTTGGTGCTGAAGGTGCTTCTCAATCAGTAATCCGATGTTGAAGATTTGCTCAGTGCTCCTCCTTCTTGGTCTGAATCCTGCTTGTTCCTCTGCAATGATTTCCTCTGCCTTGCTCTTCAACCTGTTCAGGATGATCCGCAGCAGTACTTTGCTCGCATGACAGATGTGGCTGATGGTTCTGTACTTTTGGCATTGCCTCAAGTTCCCTTTTTTGGGGATGGGGATAATTAAAGATTGGGTCCATTTTTTGGGCCACTGTTGGGTTTCCCAGATCCTTTGGCAGATGTGTGTCATTGCTTTTGTCATCTCATGCCCACCGTGTTTCCAAAGCTCTGCTGGGATGTTGTCGAAGCCTGGCAAAAAGCTTTATAACTTTATATACATTTTGCATTCAATAAAAGACCAAATTATTTGCCACATTATTTAACTTCACTATTAACACTTGATCGATCTCTTTTGGACAATGAACACATACTGCTGTATATTACACCAAGCATTTATATATAGTAGGTTACTGCCACAAGGGGGCAGCAGACAATATCTAAAGGGAGGCAGTGAGAGCTGAGGTTGCGTCTTCCTCTGTGTTACTTGATTGATTGTTGTGGCAAACCTCTTGAATCTTGAACTAGATGACAGGTTGGGAAAACCCAAATGTCACATACACCACCAGCCTGCAGCCACTCCCGCTTCATGTGTCGCATATTTATATGAATCCTATCTGCAGTATTAGAGTGTGTGTGTGTGTGTGTGTGTGTCTGTGTTTATGGTCTACCATACTGATCGGCGTACACCGCTAAATAAATGCACATCCACGCAGTTAGGTCCATGCATTACCCGGGGAGACTCACCCTTCTGGCCAAGGATTGTTTAATTAAACATGAACACATTTAATTGAAATAAGGTTTTCATATTGAGATTAAAATCGAACCCAGGTGAGAGTCCAGAACAAATTCCATCTATAAAATCACAACTTGTCACAACAAATTGGCTGTTCACATAGTTCAACAGCTCATCACAGCGGTCATCGGCATCACGAAAAATATGAAAAGTGATTACAATTTTAAAATAATTTATGGGAGTGAGTGATGACCTACTTCACTTTTAAACGCGACAGAAATCTGGAGCAATAATAATAATGGCTTTATTTATAGAGCACCTTTAAAAACAGAGTTTTCAAAGTGCTTTGACAGAGAAATAAAAGCAGAGCATTCCGATCATGCAATTAAACGGGTTTAATTAATAATTAATAAACAGTAATTAAATTAATTCATTAAATTGTAAAACTGGATAAAGTGACAAAAAAGTAGATACAATATCACAATAAGAAATAAAAATAAATTGAAAAAGATATAAATCAATAAATGAGTAAAAAATAAAATAGATGAAGAAAGGGGGTGACATCACATAAAAGCAGATCTATAAAAATGGGTTTTAAGAAGTCAATGACTTTGCTAGTCGTATCTCCTCAGGCAGGTCGTTCCAAAGTCGAGGGTCCCTGACAGAAAAGACAGGGTCACCTTGGAACAGCCAGGAGGGCCCCACCTGAGGATCTGATGCTGAGCACTGGCTCATACGTGGTCAACTAATCTTTTATGTAGCTTGGAGTCAGACCCAGACATGCTTTAAAGTGATCAGAAAAATCTTAAAATCAATTTTTAGCCAAACAGGGAGCCAATGGAGAGAAGTCAGGATTGGGGTGATGTGACGTTGTCTTATGGAACCGGTGAAAAGCCATGATTCTGGTTCATGGTTCTGAACTCACTGAGGATGTTACATATCCACACATTTCTGATAGCAAGGCATTGTATATGAAAACATGAGGATGGAGATTCCTTGAAGATGTTAATGATGACTGTCCTACTTTTTCATATAACTCACAATAGCGAGTGCGAGAGCTGTCCAAAGTAAGCATTTGGGACTTGATAATCAAACATTCCCATTCAAGGATCGCTTTACCTTGGTCTGCAGGAAAATGCACCACTAAGTACAGTTAATCCCCAGGAGAACAGCTTGAATGAAACAACGTACATTTTCCATTTCATTATTTCGCAAATGAATCCGGTGAAACGTAGAATAAAACAAAGGCTTGGGCTCCAGCCTAGCCACGTGCAGATCCACCACAAGCAGGGTTGACAATCATCCTAAAATTTATATGCAAGTTGGATCCCTTTGGCCTGCCACGCAGCAATCCACAGCCACCTCTTTCCTTTCCTACAGTGCGCTTTTCTATCCACAGCAAACTTATTTATTTGAATTTTGCATGAATGGAGCTTACGTCGCACATTTGATCGTAACGAGGTAACGCTTATTAAACCTGCTTGTAAACCAGGTAACCTCGTAAATTGGGGATTAGGTGAGGAAACACTAACAATTCAAAGTTGTCCAGCTGAGCAGCTCTGGTGAGTTAAATCAGGCATGGCAGAGCGCATCATTGTAAAATATCCCAACTTTCTATTCCAGAACTGTCTTCTTAGTCGCCATAAAGCACAGAAAAGCCTCTACGATTAGAAGGGAGGGGAACGAACAAAAACGCCTTTGCGGGCTAATTACACCATTCTCTCTAGTCTATTCGATTTTTGCAAACTTTTCAACCTCTATTGAGATTAATTCCCTCTTTTCCCTCCTATGAATCCAAGTAAGATGTTTAAAAGAGAGCATGACAAACCTATCATTTGTGTAGCAGAAAGAAAATAAAAAAGATGGGTTAGGATGGGATGCCGACAACATCTTGCATTTGACAAAAGTCATTAGACATGCTGTTTTGCATGTTCCTGATCATAGATGCAGATGAAAGGGCCTGAGTTTCGCATCATAAAATATGCCAGAGAATATGAGAGAGATTGTTTTTTTTCCAGTACAGCAGCGAGTAGTTTGCTCACTTGGACATTTGCAATTTTCCACATGTGAGACTTTAACAGTCCCTTCATAAAGTATTTGCAAAATGCGAGAATAGATAAAAAATATGCACAGTTCTCTTATATAAAACCAAATTTGCTAAAGAATATAGTGACATCCAAGGTTAACATTAACATCATTATTATCTCTTACATATGTGAATTATTTGCTTAGTTTTTAAGCCCAGCTCAAATAAAAAAAATCTTGACTGACGCCACATTGGTAGTACTGTTGGACCAAAACTATTTGAATGCGTCCTGGATCCTCAAACTCTGCTTTTCGCGTGTGGAATCCGACTCTCCGTAGCAAGGAATGGACTTCCAGTTTGTTTGTATTGTTTGTCCTATTCTGTGTGAAGCAGGCTTTACACAAAAAATTCACTCTGTTTATCTACCTCTTGGACAGAAGTATGTGACCCATGGCTCAGGAGCCGCACGCGACTCTTTAACATCTCCCAGACTATGATTTTTTTGATTATCTTTATTTTATTTTGTTTTAATATTTTATAATTATGAAAAGGTGTATGCCAAATACAGAAAATGTTGATATATAAATTATTTTCATCAGTCAAAAAGTGCATTTGCCTACTCAGTCATGTCAAGTTCTGTTTGCGCCTGGAGCTGACAATTATTGTTGGCTCAGTCAGTATGACAGAACAGCGCCCTCTAGTGACCAACGGCTGTGTGTGTGTTTTTTTTTTCTTCATTAGCTAGTAGGCTAGCTCACTAGCTAGCTAGAAGTAGCAACAAACAGCAAGAAGTAGGCCTTAACTAAGCTAGATTACACAAATTACTTAAAAAAAGAAAAAAGAAAAAGAAGAATTCAACGATACTGTACTTGGACAGAATCATTACATTCATAGCCAACATTGCCGGCTTGCCACTATGTTTGATCTGCAGAGAAGTTTTTGACATTGTGCCTAATAATGCAATGTATGCCTATTAAGTTTTGTTCATAATGAATAAAAAAAAACCCAAACACAAATATATAATTTACAAACTGTTGCAATTATTATTTTTGGAAATATCCTGGCAGAGGTAACCTCTATATTGTCAGTTTTCCTTTGCACTTTATATTGATTAAATAGCCTTTCAATTCATAAACATTGACCTGCAGCCAGATACCTTTCTGTAAAATTGGAAGTGAAAACAACCATAGCTTGCTTATCCGTAAGTGGTAGATATAGATAGCCGGCTAATTACCCACGTGAAAAAACTTGAATATTTTTTGCAGCTCCGGGCAATCCTGAAAAAAAAAAAAAGGAATTCTCAAAAATGTCTCTTCCGGTACTAAAGATTTCCGACACCTGTCAAAGATGAAGAAGGGTGTTATACAAGCCTCTGATAGAGCCCCTGGAATGCAATATTTTTCCATGAATGATAAACCCTGCAAACTGAAATGAGAAATTTTGAGGTGGACTCTGACAGCTGTGTATGTCTTGCCTTTGACTGAAGCATATCTTGACAGTCCAGCTGCACCCCTGCTGCTGCCCATACTCAAGTATATAAGACTGTGCAAATAAAATAGAATCTTTGGTGTGGCACGGTCGTCAATTACACACAAGAAATAAGAAATATTGATTCTACGATAATGTTCTGTAACACTATTTTCTGATTTCTGATACACTTTGTAGAAATTCACGGGAGTCGGGATACACTGTTCAGTGTTTTTAAGACTAAGCAGAGATCCCCAAGATCAAAGAAGAATTTATTCTATTTATTGACCAAGAAAATATAATCAATTTAGGATGGTTGCAAAACAAGTGCAGCGTAACTTAAACGGGGGTTATCATAAAGACAACTGGACACACCAAATGGACCTGACCAAATCAAACAGGAGGGAACATATATAGGTACATGGCCAAACCAAGACACAAGTATATCATAGAAATATCAGAAACAAAAATTATTTTACTATAAATATTATTAGACAAGGGACTAAAGAACACACATGCACACGTTTGAATAAGTGCAAAATAAATACAAAACTTTGATCTACAGAATTCGATTATTGTTCAAATAAGTACAAAATAAACTATGTCCCTACGAGGTTGAACTAAATTGACTCCTTCACAGCTCTTAAGCCCTGCAGCTGTGGAGTCCTCTAGAAGGCATAACAAAGTTAAATCCCAGCAATAAAATAATGATGTTATATTAAACAAAACCTTTGTGTCATTATTATGTGTTTTAACTTTGTATGTGCATTATGAATGTAGTGTGTAAAAAGATCAATTTTAATAAACAGGGAAAATATAAGGTCGGTTAAAACCAACTGCGTAGGCGCTGGAGCTTCCATCTCACACACACATATATAAATATATATATATATATATATATATATATATATATATATATATATATATATATATTTATTTATTTATATATATATTTATTTATATTTCATAAGTATGCCTTCTTTCTTTGTGTGTGCTCAGGTGCAGTCAATTATGCATGGAACATTCATACATTAAGACCTAACTTAGGAGTGCATAGCCTAGATCTCTCTAGTGAATTAATCCATTCAAAATACAGAGCACTCAAGGATTTTAGACCGTGTTATGAGTAAGGCTTCTTCTTTGTCATACATAACTTTCAGCTTGACTTTGTGCTATACTCTGCAGTACTTCTGCTAATCTGAGGATCTCCCTGTTTTTCCTGAATATATTATCCAATTCAAACCTAACACACAGTGGGCTAAAAAGGTAATTAATAGAATTGAAGGCACTTATCTTGTGTCAATCCAAAATTTTTTGTATTGATTAATATTTTTACATTTTTCAGAAGAGAGAATGCCGGTACTCCTCGCTTAACAACCGAGGTTTGTTCCTACGACCAGGTTGTTTTTGCAAATTGGTCGATAAGCGAGGACCTGTGTTATCTCACGGTAGGCGGGCGTGGCGATTGCGAACGCTAGTGTAGTGAATACTGACAGACTGCTTGAATGAGACTGTGACTGAGAACGGTGAAGCACGATGAGATGCTTGATGCTGAGACGCTGCGGTATTGTACGCAGTGTACAATACAGACTGGTCAGAGAGCTGGTCGTAAGTCCGGTCCGAGCCACCTGTTTAACGGTCATTAAACAGGTGGGTCATTAAGTGAGGAGTACCCGTAGTGTTTCACAAAAAGCACTAGGAGGGTGAGAACGGGGCGGGGAGCATGCATTTTCAAATGTGTCCCACCACAGCAAAAGCCGCCATCTCGCGCATTTCTAAAGTCGCCAGGAGCAGCCAAATAAGTTGAAAAAATTTGAAAAGATTTTTCCAGATCTGTGTTCCTTTGTGGTTGTTTTTTTTATATCTCTCAACGTATTTTCAAGACCGAGTTTGATTTATAAATAGTAGAAAAATGTTAAACTGGAGAACGACAGCGCTGCTGAATCTGATATTACTCCGGACTTGGAGAACATTTCAAACAGTGGATTTGAAACTTAATGTGACGATGAAACTGAATATTTTAAGGATCCACCTTTTGAGACCGACGATACGTCCGTTGTTGTTACAACAGAAGAAGTCGATGATGTGATGAAGTCCGTTGAGGTTGGTGACAGATTTTCAGATTTCAGATTTTCTGAGACTCATAATATTGATAGACTTTACATTTTGTTGTGTTGTCCGTACTTTTAAACAAAAAAATATAAAACACTTTTATAAAACATGTATATTCTTACTGTTAAATAAAAGCTTTTTAAAAAAAAAAATAGTTGTGTGTTGTTGATGCTGTTGAACACTGTTCATGATTGGCCCATTCAGCAGTATGTTAATAAGCCATGAGGCTTTGCTTGTCCGCCAACCCCATTGCATTCTTGGAGCTGGCTGAATGAACCTGGTGTGGGTAAAACTTTGGAGGTGATTATCTCAGAAACACGGTTTGCCACACCCTTGTTATTAACAAGTCATAGCTTTAAAAATATTTGCTTTAATAGCGCAAGTGACACCTTGTTTGGAAGCTCTAATTCTCCTCTTTCAAATGATGCGAAAAAAACCATCTCCAAAGCCGCCAAATGACCCCAAAGTATGCAGTGGGTCACAAATATCTATTGTTGTCACATCAGAAAGGTGACATTTCGCCAGGAGATCCAGCGGTGGTGCCACTTTGCCAATACAATGACAAATGCGCTTTATTGAGTATAAACAACATTTAATGGGGTTTGCATCACAGCCCCTGTCTTTTCTATTGGAAAAGGGACTGGTGTTGCTACCCAAAATGAAGCCGAACGGACAAAAACTGAAGAGATTTGCAAAACAGCAGAAGGTAAAGAGAAAATTTGACTGGAATGAACAAGGGAAGAAGAGGCTGAGAAAAGGCCCCAATCTCAAATTCTTTCTTTCACTGCCAATCTTTTACTCGTCTCTCTCGGGAAATATAGGGAACAGGCCTCAGAACTGTATGTTAACTCTTCGTCCTTTGTGGCCGCATCAGAGGCCCATTCTGAAGTGTTTGCCCTCTTGTCCATTCTCTTTCAGTTTCTAATTGGGTCTAATCGCCAAAGTGCTCTCAATGTTAAGAGTTAAAGTTTGCTTATTTGCGTTCACCTGATCAACAAAGCTTCATTCCCATCTCAAATATACTTAACCTTTAAATTCAATGTGTTTATTTGGATAAGACATGCAGCTACTGATGCAGCGCAGTGGTTTGTTTAGCTAAAAGCAGTGTGGGGTTTCATCTTCTGCATTGATATTCATTATTCATAGTAGTTAGTACTTAGTTCAATTATTTAAAAACGTTTTTTTTTAATGATCCACAATGGATTTTGAAAGATCGCATTTACGTTTGTGATCATTCCACTATAATTTTTAAAACTGGACTTCTTATATTTCATTCTGATCCAGCTATGTTGATTCGGCATGGGCCGGCATTCTGTGGTTTTTATTGTATTATTTGCGCTGTTGCCAGTTTCACCTTGGGTTTCCTTAGTTCCATAGTAGTCATATAAGAGTCGTCAATATTGGCACCCGGCAACATATTGCATAGAAAATCAGTTCTTTTGGTTTTTTTTTATTTAAAAAATGATAATAATAAACAAAAAAAAAATATATAGATCTATGATGTGAAATTGGCTGAAGGTGGCTTTTAATGATTACGTCAATCCATTTTTATGATAAAAGCAGATAAAAGCAAGCAGATAAGGTCATGTATTAAAGGTCACTGGCAGAGACATTGAGAAATTTGAAATGCATCTTAGATGATTAAAGACATCGTTATTGGACCCCATCTCTTTCATTGCCTTTATTAAAATGTTGGTTCCCATCATTTAGAATTGTTCATAGCACACCCTAGATGAACACTTAACTATGGAGAAACTCACTGCTCTGCTGCAGCTTCTCCTTTTTGAGAAAAGGAATTATTTAACTAGGTGTTAGGCTAGTTGCTTCCCACTGCTGCCTTACATACTTGCTGCCTGTCGCAAGCTCGACCACCATAAGGGAACTTATAGTGGTCAAGTGCATTGACTATGTTGCAAAGTACCTTTTACCTTTGGACAGATACAGTACAAGCATACCAGCACATGAAAAGCCATGGGTTAATTAGGTTTCCTTGACCGAGTCTGGCAGCCATTGGCTGTGGTAAACTGTGACATAGCAATTCCACTGACTTGTATACAACAACAACTGGGGTATTTCTTCATTGTAGGTTTGTCTTAAATCACTCAGTTTGTACATGATGTCTTGAAGTAGGCAAAGGGGAGCAAAGCAACAACTTGTATTTTGCATCTTTTTGTTAGTTTTACTTTGTATAATCTTTGGGGCGGTATGACCAAAAATCGGAATTCATCTTTGTAACTAAACTGGGTATATCTGCGTGTCTGTATGTATGAGGATGAGTCATCAATTAAGACCACAAAACTGAAGCTTTGTATGGTAAAGTCTTAATTCCATGTCAACACAATCCATAATGATATGATATTATTAATATTGATCAGTTGGATAGCCCTAGGATATACAAGTAAGTGAAGAGGTTGGAGTCAGAAACTTCGGACCTGTTTATCTGTTTATCTGCTTGTTTATTTGATTTTTGTTGCGTTGCAACATGTGTTGCTGGTAATCTAATATCCCTTAAGTCAGAGGTGACACTCCAAGAGCCCCAAGGCCCCTTCAACAACGAAAAACAAAAGAGAGTAAAAGAAACCTCATAAAAAAGTCATGGAGAATTGTTGACTGGAGTAGCAGCACGGTTGACTGTGGCACGGTGGCGCAGTGCATTGCACTGCTGCCTCACAGCAAGAAGGTCCTGGGTTTGATTCCCGCCTGGGGCGCTGTTGGCACCGTGCTCCGGCGGGTTATCTCCCAAATAGGAGCCTTTCTGTGTGGAGTTTGCATGTTCTCCCCGTGCTCACATGGGGTTTCCTCCACCTCACGTCAGTAAGGACCCCCACCAAAAACAGCAATGGACAATTATCACCTGGTCCACGTAAGCTGCCCACTGCTCCTGGCTGTGCCCCCGGAGGAAGGACAAGCCTGGATGGGTCAAAAGCAGAGAATCCATTTCACCGGCCACCATCAAAAGCGTGTGTGTGTTGTAGTGTGGTGTGTTGCGTGACTAATAAAGACTGTTTCTAGAGTAGGGCTCTGCACTGACTCTTATCAACCGTCAGAGAACACTCATGTGTTCATTGTTATTAGTTAAAGTTCACAAGGAAAGGAAATACTACCCTACCGCAAACTTTTTGCTGATAAGCAACTCAATCCATCCATCCTCTTTACATAAAAACATCAAGCAGATCAATGTTAATGCATTGTAATACACTTTATTTAAAGGAAATCACTTGCTCCCAAAAACCTTTTGCCCTAAAAGTGATCAAATAATGTAATTGTGGGAGCAGACCAACATCATTGAACGCACTTGGTGCTACAGCAATTGTAATGTGGTTAATAGGTCTGACATAGAATGAAACAGACACACACACACACACACACACACCTAGTTCTAATAGTGCAATTTAATTTCTGTGTATCAGAATGCATTGTATCTTGACACACTGCAGATGGATGAATTAGAATCACACTGTTTTCTCTTTTGGGAAGATATTTTATTAATCACTTACCCCACAGTCATATCCTGCATAAACTGCCAAGTAAAATGACCAAGATGATGTGGATTCACAAAGACATTCACTGTGGTCTTTGTTAGACCACAGCTGCCCGAGTATGACATCACCCTCTCCCAGCTGTAGGTGTGGCAACAAACAGCTGTTAACCCTCCGACTCCATCCAACTCTGCCTTTGCAAAGTTGGCTTGGGGGGGTGACGGGGAGGGGGGTATGGAACCCTTCAGGCACCTGTCCTTAGTCTTCCCCTGGTGTGGTGCAATGGAGGACATGAAAATTCTAAACACAGTTTATCATTAATCCAGAATCTATTCTAGCAAACAATGTTCAGCAGTTCAATATGCAGTGTCATAAGTGTCAGGAAGTGTATGTGTGTGTATATGTATGCATATATGTATATTTATATGTGTGTGCACATGTATATATATATAAATACAGTATTTGTGATTTTTGAAACTGTTCCCTGTAACGGGTGTGGTTAGGACCCTATTGCAGCACAAAGACAGGCAGGGATATTTGGTAATGTCTTATTTGTAGAGCAGACGGAAGACAGGCAGGGGGCAGGCAGGATACATCGTTGGGGACAGGCAGGTTCGACAACGAGGAGTGCAGACAGAAGACAGGCGGAGGGGCAGGCTGGATACGTGGTCAGAGCGAGGCAGAGTCGGTAGCGGGGAATCTGGTGCAAGCATCGAAGACAATCTGGCAATGGGTGACTGGTGAGAGAGGCATGTATAGTGGTTAGTTTACAGATCTGGAACAGCTGTGTGCGCAGGTGAATGGAGTTGGATTAATGAGACAGGTAAGGAGAGGGAGGGGAAGGCAGATGAAGGCGGAGATCATGACATTCCCTAGAAATTTGGTCAAAAACGTTTTGACCTCTTTGGCACTCTGTTAGTTGGCTCATGTTACTTTGAAATCCTTCATATCAAAATGCTAATTGTTTAAGAAGTGCCACTGCAGGTGTATTTGTAATTTGAGATTTGGTGACTTGTTTTTAACCTGTGCTGTCAGCAGGCTGGGCATACAACACAGGGTATTTGTATGCCATTGCATCCAAGACAGTTCAAATTCTCAACTGTCCTTTGGATGATCTGTGGGATGACAAGAGCACAAAATTTATGTCATACATAACCGCCAGCAATCCCCCTCTTTGGAGAATGATCTTACCGTGTTTTGATTAGCTAAACTAATCACTAATCAATCATTATTCTTCTTCAAGAGGGAGAGAATGAAGTGTAAGTGAGTGAAACAAATAAACACAGAAACAAACACAAACTTGAAAAAACATGAGCGTAGAAAAATAGTCACACGTCAACATGTATTTCACAAAACATAATTAAGTCAAACAAAATGAGAACAGCAATTATTATTGGCCTCTTCCTGTGATAGTTATATCAAAACAGAAGAAGAAAGGAGAAGGACCTACTGTAATCAGGTGGATGTTCATGGGAGCGTGTGAGCAGATGCTGACAGTGTGTGTGCGTGTGTGTGTGTTTGTGTGTGTGTGTGTGTGTGTGTGTGTGTGTGTGTGTGTGTGATGATGATTCCACAGGATTGGTCCCAAATAGTTCTTGTGTATGAGGTCAGAAATATACCATAGTGCCTCCAAGCAGGCACCCACAAGCCCTGAAGCCACACAGACACCCCACGGCTGCAAGGACACTCAGAAGAAACCCGAACCCGCAGCGAGGCTGGGAATCCGTAGAGTAACATGCGCGCATGTCCCCGAGGTGCGGGAAACAGTCCTAGGAAGCACAAAATGACCCTGTACCCCTGAACCACTCTTATACAACTCACAACCATACACAGGCACAAGACACACCCACAAGTGTGGAACCCGGGCCACAGGCCTCAAAATGTGGATGTTACAGGAACTAGGGGTGGGCGGATCCATACCAAAAGTATTGATACTACGTCTCATTTTGAAGATCAATTCTAACGTCAATAGAATCAATACTAAAAAAGGGATCAGTTTCTCTCTCCAAAATAAGTACAATTATAATGTTTGTTGTTTATTCTACATATATATTTCTTCACTTGTGTTTGCTTGGTGCCTGTCACTGCTTGCGTGGTAAATGGAAGATCCTTCTCGCACAGCATCTTAGTTGGAGTGTCGCGTAGTGATGTGTCGGTCGCGAACGAGTCGGCTCTATGAGCCGGCTGCCATGAACGATGGGAACTGCTTCCCGTCTGAGAGCCAATTTCTTTTTTCTGTCTTTGTTTTTGGTAAATTATTACATGTCAATTATAGGATTATCGTATAAGGTAAAATATGGCATAATTTGGCTGAAGTATAAAAGCCAGAAGTGCTCCTAAAAGAAGAGCCGTTTGGGAGCCGACAGAGACAGCTCTTACTGCTGAGCCGAGCCAAATGATCTGATTCACTATAAAGAGCCGGAATTCCCGTCACTTGTGCTGCGTCACACATGGCAACTTAAGTTTTTGGTTATAGAGAACCACCACCAACCCCCCTCTTTGGAGAACTATTTATTAAGTTTGGGTCTATAAAAAACCTCGGTGTGCTGGGGTGCACTCAAAGCAGGTGTGTGTGTGTGTGTGTGTGTGGGTGAGTGTGTGAGTGTGTGTGTGTGTGTGTGTGTGAGTGTGAGTGTGTGTGTGTGTGATGGGACCGCCTGAACGTATGTATGTGTGTGTGTGTGTGTGTGTGTGTGTGTGTGTGTGTGTGTGTGTGTGTGTGTGTGTGTGTGTGTGTGTGTGTGTGTGTGTGTGTGTGTGAGAGTGTGTGTGTGTGTAAGATGTCCACCAGTGAGTGTACATGAGCTTCTTGCCACCCTCATGGCCCTGACTCCCCCTGACACCTTGCCGGACGGCCTAGTTGCCCACTATAACACAGTAGTCAGAGAGCCAGAGAGTCCAGGTTACTGGACTCTCTGGCTGAGTCACCAGTCACCGGTTGGGGCAGCTCTACAAGCGAACTGACCTCACTGTCTTCCGTCTGGCCTGAAGCCCATGTGCTGTCCTACAAGGAGGAACTCTCCAGGACCAAGATCAATTACTACTCCATCCTTATTGGCCCCCTTGCTTTTCCTACTCACTGTAGACGCCCCTGACCTCTGCACCAAGTTCCTGGACTTTTTCCAGGCTAAAGTGGACACCATTCACCAACAACTCCTGGTGCCTGCCCCCTCTCCTCCCAACGTGTCCCAGACACTGGGCAGTGTGCCCTCAGCTGCCCCCCTCCACCCCCAATGCTCTCTCTCTTCCTTCTCCCTAGTGGATGCTTCACTAGTCTCAAGGTTGATGACCAAAGCCAAAGCCTCCACCTGCTCCAGGGACCCTATGCCAATGACGTTGATGAAAGCCTGCCTTCCTACCCTCTGCCCCTCCATCACCGACATAATCAACCCCTCCCTAGCATCTGGTACAGTTCCCCCGAGTCTCAAAATCGCCTCCATCACTCCCATCCTAAAGAAGCCTGGTCTGGACCCTGATGATATTAACAACTACCGGCCGATCTCCAACCTTCCATTCCTCAAGGTCCTGGAAAGAGCAGTGGCCGCCCAGCTCCATCAACTTCTGTCCAATCATGAGCTCTATGAACCCCTGCAGTCAGCCTACAGAGCACACCACAGTTCAGAGACCGCCCTAATCAAGATCCCCAACCACCTCCTCCTCGCTGCAGACTCTGGTAACATCAGTATCCTCATCCTCCTGGACCTCTCCACTGCTTTTGACACGGTTTCCCACACAATCCTCCTCAAACGCCTATCCGACCTCCTTGGCATCACCAGTACAGCTCTCTCATGGTTTCAATCATATCTATCAAACAGAACTCAATTTGTCAACATCAACGGCTCCTCCTCCCCCCATGCCCCAGTCAACCATGGCGTCCCTCAAGTCTCTGTGTTCGGTCCAACACTCTTCATCATCTACCTGCTTCCCCTCGGCTGGATCATTTGTCACCATGGTCTCAACTTCCACTGCTACGCTGATGATACACAGCTTTATCTCAGCACCTCACCATCCACTCTGCTCCCCCCACAGTCTCTGGTCAACTGCCTCCATGGCATAAAAACCTGGATGACAACAAACCTACTCCAACTCAACAGCAAAAAGTCAGAGCTCATGGTTTTGGCCCTAAAGCCACTGCTGCGGAAGGCCGGCGATCTCCTACTCCTCGTCGACAGCTGTTCAATCAAAACATCTCCCGAGGTCCGCAACCTGGCTGTTATCCTGGACTCGACCCTCTCCTTTCAGTCACACATCAGATCCATCACCAAGTCTGCCTTCTATCACCTCAAAAACATCTCCCGTCTCCGTCCCTTACTCTCAGACTCCGTGGCAGAAACCCTCATCCAAGCTTTCATCACCTCCTGGTTGGACTACTGCAATGGGTTCCTATCTGGGGTTTTCAACAAAGCCCTGGATGTGCAAGGAGTATGGAGTATGTGCAAAACTCAGCTGCCAGGGTTCTCACTCACACCAAACCCTGGCAGCACATCACCCCCCACCCTCATCCACCTCCACTGGCTCTCGGTCAAGTTCCACATCTCTAAAAAACTCCTCCTCCTCACATACAAATCCCTTCACGCACTCGGCCCCCAATACCTGTCCGACCTCCTCCACCAGCACACTCCATCCTGGAACTTGCGGTCCTCTGACATGGGTCTGCTGTCCATCCCCCATACCAGATTACGAACTTTCAGGGACAGAGCTTTCAGCGTGGTAGCCCCCACCCTCTGGAACTCTCTCCCTCCCGTAGTCCGTAACGCCCCAAGCCTGGTCACTGTCAAAAAAACCCTCAAGACCCACTTTTTCACCATGGCCTTTCCATGGTTCCATTAGTTAGTTAGTTTAGCTATTCCTTTGTTTTTGTTTTGTTCCTCTCTCCCTTAATCTGTCTCCATCCGACCCCTTTGCCCCTCTCCTGTAAAGCGACCTTGGGTTTTTTGAATGGCGCTATACAAATTTAAGTTATTATTATTATTACATTAATTATCCCCATTGGTACTGGTGTAGAAGGTTGGTATGATGTCGTGGTGCCTCCAAGTAACGGAAAGGGCCCCGAAGCCCCCTGAACTCCATAGCCTTATAGACACCCTATGGCTGCAGGAAAGTCTCGGGCACCCTGCCCTGCGGCCACAGCAGACCCCGCACCCCAGGGGTGCCGACATACAACCAACCCTTAGGCGCAGAAACAACACGCAGCCGCATGCACAGAACCCGGGTGCCAAGTGCGGACTGTGGGCCCGGATCACGGCCCCACGCCAACAGACCGACACCCCACCCGAACCGCCCGCCCCACTGCAGACGACCAGATGCCCCACAAGGCGTGAGAACTGAGTGCCCATAACTATAGCAGAGTGTGCTCAGTGTGTGGCACCAGGATGTGTGGCAGGCGGGCCCAACTGGCAGGGGGGCCCACCAGACCACCCCCCGGCCAGCCACACCCCCACACCAACCCGCCAGCGACCGGCCACCCCGGAAAACCTCAGTGCTCAATGTGTGCTGTTGGCAATTGCAGTTAAATTTGCGGGGTTGGGGGTGCGAGTCCTTCAGGCAAGTCGAACCGGAATCACTCGCACCCTCCTGCCCCGCAGACCCTGGTCTGGTGGAGTGTTGTTCGGAGTAGGATTGGTGTGCGAGTGTATCTGTTCAAAGCTAATATGAATGGGATTTAAATTTCGGGACCTGGTGGCAGCCAACCTACAGCGATCAACCACGGGCACAGAGCAGTCCGCCACGCGCCTCGGACAGCTCCGCGCCCCCATCAGGTCCCTGATCAGCCCCCAGCCGCCGAGCACCATAGAACAGAGGGTGGCAGACGGCACCTTTTGCAGGTATAACAGGCACGCATGCGCTTGATGGGGTTTTTCTGGAGACTGTGCTCTCCATTCAATGATTTGAAGCCTACCGTGTTGTTCTTTTCTCCTAAGGTAGTTCTGACATAGCCTGGATGTACAGAATGTTTTTACCTCATTATCTTGCTGTAGGATGCACCCCTGACCAACTAGGCATAGACCAGAGGATATTGCATGGCACTGCAAAATGCTGTGATAACCCTTTTGGTTAAGAGTGCCGGTCACTGCATGCAAGTCGCTGACACAGGATCTAGCAAAAGAGCCCCAGACCATCACGCTTCTTCCTGCTTGTTTGACAGTTGGTGTCAGACACTGAGGCACGATCCTTTTGCCTACTCAACGGCATACAAAAACCTGTGTGGTAAATCAGAGATTTCATTTTGATTCATCGGTCCATAAGACCTTCTTCCAGTCTTCAATTGTCAACTGCTGTTGCTTCATGGCCCAGGCAAGCCTCTTTTTCTTTTTCTTCTCTTTTGCAATCTTATCCATGGCTTTCTTACTGCTACTCAACCTGTCAAACCCGCAGCTCAAAGTCTTCTCTTCACAGTTGAAACTGTGACTTGCTTACTTTGACCAGTGTTAAGCTGTGCTTGAAGCTGTTGTCCAGTGAGCCACCTGCCATGCAAGCTGTTGACTCTCAGAAAGTTGTCTCCTAATTCTGTTGCGGCTTTGGGTCTGCCAGGCCTCTTCCTGTCAGAGTTTCCTCTATTTTCCAAGTGTCTTTTTGATGGTGTAGGAAACTGTATTCACTGACACCTTGGCTTTCTTTGCAATTTCTCTGAACGAAAACTTTTAAGGATCATAATGGTCTGTCTGTCTTATTTCGTTGTTAGTTGCCTTTTGCTTGCCATTATGATCACAATATGCTACTTCCTGAAGTGCAATATTGTCCAAATAATGCTTCACACAATCTGTTCCAACACTGCTTTTATACAGACAGAGGGTTTGTAAGTAATCAACAAAAGTTGGGACACATGTAGGGATTGTTTCCATCAACTTTCAAGGCTTCATTTACTTCAATTGCTGCAGAACAGCCTGAAGTTGTTAACTCTGTTACTTGTTCCCTGGAAAAAAACTTTGTAATGTGAAAGGCATTGTTCTAAAAATAACTAAATCCAAAAGCTGGTTCACTTGACTGTGGTCGCATTTCATGGCGGCCAATTGTTTGCCCATGGGAGGCAATCCAGTTGAGGTGTTTTTGTCAAAATAATTGTATGGTTTAATTTGAGGAAATACGGTATGTGTCTATCAATTTACATGGTCACTGCCATACGTTTTATATATTGCCAAAAACTATTGGCAATATCCTAAAACAATGTTGATTAATTTAATGAAATATGAGCTACTTTTATCACTGACATTACTCCATCATTTTAATTTATTATGTGTAAAAAGACTATGAACTATCAACTGAATTGTGGAGTTAGACCGCTAAACTGTTTTTGTGGTCCTGATTTTTTGGGCGGCCTAAATCAGGGACACGTGACATAACGGGTTCCTACCTGGCATTGCCCCTCCCCTAACACTATATATGAGTACAGCGCATTCGTCAGTTCTCTAGCGCAACAAGTTATTACAGCCTACACTAGTTTGCTTTCTAGCAATGGTGCCTACTTCCCTCAAACGCATCTTCCCTGGATGCCAGAATATACATAACAGCTTGTTCTCCATATTTCAATTTCTGTTCCATTCTGAGCATGTGGCTCCCTGACCTCTGTTCGCTCCTGGACAGCACTGGACACTGTTCCAGAACGGTGCTCTAGCCGGGCGCACAAGGTCCTGCTGTCCGGGAGCAAACAGAGCTGGGGGAGCGACTACGCTACCTGCAACAATTATCCTATTTTCTCATGTTCTATTTTTAACCTCAGAACAAAATAAAAACAAAGAAAAACAGCCCCAGTTTTCTGATTTTGGATTTGGATATGTATGTATGGGATTAGAGATATTTGAAACTTCAGAGAGGCTGCTCCCCTCTCATGATTGGGCGTAGATTCAGCGTCTTCAGGGGACACGCCCCCAGTGTCGTGACGAGGGTGTGGCAAACTGTGTTTCTGAGATAATCACCCTCAGAGTTTCTCCAACACTTGGATCCATTCAGCCAGCTCCCAGAATGCAAATGTGTGGAGGACCAACAAAGCCACATGGCTTCTTGCCACATGGCCACTTGACACCCTGCTGGATGTGGCAATCTCTGCATTGTTCTTTTGTTTATAGGGAATGTTGGACAGCGTCATCGACACACATCTTTAAAAAAAAAAAAAGCTTTTAATAAACAGTAAAAATATACATTTTTTATAAAAGAGGAATTTTTTTAGGAGTTTAAAAGTGCGGACAACACAACAAAATGTATAGGCTGTCAATAATATTATTCTCTGAAATCAACCCCGGTGTGTCATTTTATATATAAATGTGCGTATGCCAAATAGCCAAAATTGCCTAGGAATGTTAATAGTTGACCAACCCTTAAAGTCATTAAATTTCTGCTGTAGCCTTTCAACCCCTTTCATGTAACTCTCTCCATGATGAATAGCTAAAGTTTACATTACTTCTTTAGACCATGTACTAACCTGTTGAGTGAAGTCAAAACTTAATGCATCTTGATTTGGTAGCTCGCAGGTTAAACACAACCACCTAAAGAGGGGTTGAGGCACTCACAGGTGTTCTTTGAGTCCTTCATTATGGAGTTATAGACCCCCCTCTCGGAGTGCCCAAGCTGAAATGTTGCTCCTGCTTCTTCAACTTGGCACATTAATATTATTTATTGTTGCTTTACAGGGACTTATTCCTTGTTTAAATTTATCTGGGCTACTTCTCATCACTCCTGGCAAGGTTTGAGCTTACTTATTGAGCTTTCACATACAGTATAGGAGTGATGAGCTCAAATTCCCCAAAAGGCTGAAGGCACATGGCTTTTAACACCTATGGGTACAGTACATATAAATGGGTTTGTTCATGGATGTGTATGCAAAGAGCAGCAAACCAAGTATCATGATGAGCTCAACTAGGCCAATTCACCTGTGTGTGGTCAAACTAATGCTGGCTGCTTGCTGAGCTTTGCATGATAGCTATGTGCCATGTTGCTTTATCTGGTATGCAGTTGTGTGGCAGTGTGTGCTGAAGTAAGCAATTACTGAAGATATTACTGAAGATGACAATGTGTGCAGGTGATATTACTGACGCAACTACGTGAAGCATACACACACCCACACCTGGTGGCTTTATGTGTGTGGTCAGCTACAAAGCCTAGGCTTTACTGACACAATGATGTGTGACCTGGCCATAGCCATAGTATGTACACCGTGGTGCACTAGTATGTGCACCGTGTAGTGTATGCAGCTATGCTTATACTAAGTAGACGGGGTCTGTACCGGAACACCCTCCACCATCCACCTAAAACAATTATTAGCAAGTAGCATATGTGTGGGCAACCACTTTGACAGTTTGAAATCCTTAGCATTCAAAACTGTCTTTCAGATACATTAATTGAAGGCAGTAGAGATCAGAATCCAAACATTTGGTTAGTTAAACATGACAAATGTCTTTTAAATAAGATGTATACAACATTTGTAACCAGTTGAGACAAGTCCCAAATACTTCAGGTTAGCTGATCATGTCAAATGTCTGTTAGATCCAATGTATGCAAGATTCAGGCAGTCCGGACCAGCGCCAAAAGACTAAGTTAGATGAGCATGCCATTTATCTTATGGATAAGATGAATACAATTTTCTTTAATAGTAGAGACCTGCATGCAAAGACCCCTAGGTAATGTAAGCACTGACAGCGTGGTTGTAGTGGCAGCTATTGTACAGAGGGAAGAGTGATGTGCAGGTAGGGCACTTCATTAACTTTCCACTGTGGCACAGCTATGACAATAATGCCAGTTAATAGTGAATGTAACAAACCCTAATGTATTTTTTTTTTCTAACTCCTTGAATTTGCAAAGCCAGACTGCTTTGGCATCATGTTGGCTTTGCCTGAAATATGGAGTGTGTTTTGCACTGAAAGCAGATGGCAAGGTTGGATTTGTCCCCCATTAATGACCTCTCGATGGAGCCGTATGTCCAGTATGGAGAAAAGGCTGGACTTTTATATCAGTTGTAAGTGTTGGTTCTCAACATTTATAACTTTCCTTTAACTTAATTCTATATTTTTATAACCTTGTATAAAATGTAGGAACAAACCTTTGAGATTATTTTATTAATAATAAATGATAATAATGAGTACGCTCAGTAGTATTCATAGTGCATCTGTGCCACAGAGCCAAACTGTTAGGCTCACTGACTAAGGTTCACTAAGCAGGGGTTTATTAGAACAAACAGACCAGGGTCATGAAAGCCAGGATATCCGTCAGCGAAGGCAAACAAGTCAGGCAAGGAGCAGGCAGAGAATCAAAATCTGTAAGACAGGCTCAAGATCAAAAACCGGGGCATCAACAAGGTATTAGCAAGATCACTGGATGGCACACTGGAACGCTCAGCCTAAGCAAAGAGACAATCTGGCACAGAACCGATGAACTAGACCAGTATAAATACAGAGTGCCTGATGAGCAAATGAGCTGCAGGTGATGAGAAGAGTGTGGAACCTCGGTGGTGTAACAAAGGGGAGAGGCTGGATCTGAAACAACAGGAGAGTTACTGACAAGGCTAGACTAACTTAAATGAGTAGACCAAAGAAATGCTGATCTCAGTGAGGGTTCATGACACAAACTTACATAACATATTGCCTGGTTGTACGACTGATCAATTTCCTCTTAAAATTCATTCTTAAAGCCTCCTTTGCACCAAATGCGTAATCATGCATACAATAATCGGATTATACTATATAGTGTTTTCAAAAACAAACACAATTCACTTATATTAAGACAGATTTATTGATAGTGAATATGGTGATCCAAGGTTAACATAATTAAAGTCATGATTTTATATGTACGTTGTTATAAGAATTTTTTATGTCTATGTTTTGCTGTACTTTTTACATTAACTTTTGTACAAGGTATGTGTACTTTGTTTTTCTTATCAAGGCTCAATAGAGTTCATGTCCTAAAAAGACATGAACTAGTCACTTTCTGTGCCATAATGTGAAGAAGAGAAAGGCAACATGTCTCGACCATCAGATAAGGGAACTTCAACAGATGATCTGTCTCAACGAAATTGCCCCATCAGCGAAACTGTCTCACCAGCAGGACCCATGCGGAGCCGTCGCTACGTCTGCTGACCGACATCTCAACGACTAGTCAGCTTCGCCACTCCTAGAAAACTGTATAAAAATCTCAGATCTCCAGTGAGAATTGAGCACTTCCTCTGTTGCACTCTGTTGTGTTGTTACACTGAAACTGCTCCTCTTGTACAAGATTAAATACTTTATTAACTTAAAGTATTTGTCTCTGATTTCCTCTGTAACGATTAGTCCGCCCCCGAACAAAGTTTATAACAATTTAACTTAACATACGTGACTTATTTAGTTTGTTTTAAGCCCATTTCCAATATAATAAAAAGAAAAACCTCTGTGACTTCCGATACAGTAGTATTGTCAGACCCAAACTTTGCATGAGTTAAACAATTTGAACGCATCAGGCTTCGATTGGACGTGGAAATTCCACACCGCAACGCGTCAGGCATTAATAGACTTCTGGTTTAGTCTAGTCGTTTGTCGAATTCTGTGTGAGTCAGGCTTTACACCCTGGAGGACCACAGACCAGTTATTGTTTCACAGCCATGTGTTGGGGTATTCTTGACACTGCAGACAACCATTCTTGGCTTCTTGAATCACTGCAACAACAAAATGTATTTAAACATGTTCTATGGCCATACTTAGTTGGTGTTTGAACCTTTTATGAGAACAACGCAAATTAAACTAGTAGCTGTTCGTAACAAGTTACCTCAATCACCACTTCTTACACTTCATCATCAGCTGTTCATTGGATGGCAGGGGGGGGTTAAAGACATTTAAGGCCCCTGGAAAAAAAAAAATAGAAATGGGTGAGAAGAAAGTCACCAACAGGTTAAATGATTCCAACTTAATTTGGTAAGATATACTGTACGTATGAAGAGGGTTGAAAACAGATAACCTCAGAAATAAGTGAAAAATAAGGTAGAAAAACAGACACCCTCCTATTATTTTTTTTTTCATTTACTTTCATTGATTTAATCATTTATGTAATTTCATTGCATTTTAAGTCACTGCACTATTTCACATCCAGGCTGCTAGATGGCGCATTATGCTTGGGTGTGGTGTAGAATAGTATTCCCGGCACGCACAGAGGAAGAATAAATGCAGTTGCTGTGAAATTAACACCAGCTCAACATGTGTCTCTTCTATTCTTCATCACAACACAGCGCATGCAGAACTGAGGACCTACTGCCCCCTGACCAGCAAGTTAGAGAGGCAACAAATTAGGGGGCTCGTCCAGGATTAGCGCCTCCTGGTGGACTGGTGCTAATCATCCTCTCGCAGAACTGCGAGATTCTGATTTCTTGTTTCCTGAGCCGATAAACTAAGCAACAGACTTCAGGTATCCAGAGATGACAGAACTGCAGTGGGAACCAGCTCTGCCAACACAGACCTTCTCTACAAGCTTGCAGTATTATGGGAAGACGAGGTGGAAGAGGATTTGCCAGGCGTGGAATCGACGGATGTGGAACTCTTTGACTTCATTATAGACTTTTTGAGAAGTAAACAACTGAGGAGCCTTGAGGACCAAGTGATGGCTCGCCTGCTTGTCTTTCATGACCTCATTGATGAACTGCATTCGCCTCAGTCAGCTGATGGACACGGTCAAGCATCTGATGAAGAGGACACTGATTTGGTGTCAGACTGAACTAGCAGTAGTAGCACCAGTGATGAGTAAGACGGCACCAACACCAGTGGTTGCTGATCAGGTAACTGCTTTGTTAAAATTGACAGACGTTGCAGTATTGCTGATACATAGAGAATATAAGATTCATGGTGGTCAAATTTCTGATTGAGATTTGACTTTCAACAATTTGTGTAAACAAAGGCTGAGTTCATTAGAACAGTGCTCAAGAAGAAAAAAAAAAAAACAGTGCTCGAGATAATTAAGTCTGGTACCTTTAAAGACATGCTCATTAACAAAGATAGCCTGACTGTAGCTGAGCTGTAGCATTTTCTCAGGGCCCACCCAGAGATAAAAGCAGAACTGGAATGTGTACTGTTTGCTTCCTGTGCTAAACAAAGCAGAGGATTCCAGTACGCCAGAAAAGTAGTGAAGAGAGTGTTTCTCCATTCACTTTACCAGGGAGGGAACAAGAAATGGTCTTACATCAGACGAGATATCAAACCACACATCTCCAACATTAGTGTCACTGATGACTTAATTCTAGAGATGATAACATGGTCAGTTAGTGAGGACACAGAGAAACAAAACTGTTTGGATCAGATGCACAAACAGAAAGCAGTCAGTGTCAATGCAACACAATAGGACAGTAACAGACAGAATGCTGTTCAGATGCAGGCAGAGGTCCAAGCTAATCACACTGCTGCCAGCAGTGTGTAGCATCAGGAATAGACAGCTGCACCCACTGTCACTGGGGAGCGGCCACCTAGTGAGTGAAGAGTCCCCTGTCAGAGTAAACTCATGTCCTAAAGATGAAACACCAACCAGCTACCCAGTCACATAAACAACACAGTACAGCAAAAGGGAAAAACGTAGCCAATTTGATCAGTGGTAGATGTATGCTCAGCTATCACCTAAATGGGGTCAAAATTCAGATGTTACTGGATATCGGAGCGCAGGTTAGTATGGTGGGGAAGTCTTGGGTTGAACAAGCTTACCAATTGCCAAAATCCAACCCCTTGAAAGCCTACTGTTTGACCTCCCACTCTAAATCACGGCCGCTACTGGGACAGCTATACCATTTCATGGCTGGATTGAAGTTCTTTTGTCTGCCTCACGGCCGGGGAGCCGTATGGCCCATCCGGTTTGCCTCTTTCTTTGTCTTGGGCCACAGACTGTTCGCGACCGCCACAGTTTTCTCTATCTGGGGTTGAACCAGCGCTCCTCCCAAGTGGTACTCCAAGTGACACCGTACCTCCTCCACCCAACCGCACACTTCTTCGGATTGGCCTTGAGCCCTGCCTGCCTCAGGACTCGAGCACTGCCCCCACCTGCTGCATGTGCCGCCACCAGCTGTCACTGTGGACGATGACATTGTCCAAGTAGGCGGCAACGTATACCGCGTGCAGATGCAGGACCCAGTCTATGGCTCAGGCTCCGAACAACCCGAACAGAAGCGTAACAAACTGGTACAACCCCTGCAGAGTGGAGAGAAACGATTTTTCTTTGGACTCAGGTAACTAGGGAATCTGCCAGTAGCCCTTGGTTAAATCCAGTTTTTTGAGCCGTGCCTAACCGGTTAAGCAGCTTGTCAGGCAACAGGTACGTGTTGAATTTTGTTCTCCTTTAGGTAGTCTACACAGAACTGGACCGACCCATCGGGCTAACCCACCAGCACGATGACCAGTCACTTGTATACTCTTCTATCACCCCTATATCCAGCATGGCCTCTAATTCCTCCAGCACGACTTTTTGTTTATGCTCGGGAAGGCGATACGGCTGGGAGCATACTTTGCCACTGGGGTCATCCCCACGGTGTGATGTATGAGCGGCGTGTGGCCTGGCAGGGGGGAAAAGACATTAGAGAAGTGCTGCTGTACCAGGGCCAAGTCCGTGCTCTGGCCCGGCAAGAGATGGTTACTGGACAGGACCTGAGTGGGATCGGTAGCTTTTAGAACCTCCAGCCCCAACTCATCCCCCTCGATTAATGTGGTGGCCAGAGACACGGATACCCTCGCCCTCCACTCCTTTAGGCGGTTAAGGTGGTAAACCTGCATCCAGCGAGGAAGCTGGAAGTGGGGGTTGCTTCCCACATGCAGCTTCCTCACTAGATGCTAACACTTTGTCTCCCGGTGAAAATTGTCTGAGTCAGGCCCCTCTTTCATATAAACGGCACTGACGATCCTGGGCCTGGAGCTAATTGTCCTGGCATAACTGCCCCAAGGCGTGTAGCTTTGCTCGCAGGTCTATAACATACTGATTCTCATTGGCCCTAGGCCCTTCCTCCCAGTTTTCCTTAATAAGATCTAGCACCCCCTGGGCCTCTTGCCGAAGAGGAGTTCAAAAGGAGAAAATCCTGTGGAGGTCTGAGGAACCTCCTGCCCCGCAAATAACAGTCCAACAGAGTCCAACCATTTATCCTAATTATGGCTATCATCATGCACAAACTAATGAACCATGTTCTTAAGTGTCTTATTGAACCGCTCCACCAGGCCGTCAGTCAGGGGATGTACACGCTGGTCCGAATTGAGCGGACGCTCAAGAGCTGGTAAAGTTCCCAAAAGGAATGTGACATAAAGGACGGCCAGGATTTCCTTCGGAATCCCGACCCAGGAGATGACCTAAAACAGTGCCTGCAACACACTCACTGTCCGACCTCCATCATAGGGCAGTCCCGCTGAATGTGGTCAGGTCACCCGCAGTGCCAGCACTGCTGCCCAGGTGATTGTGCAGCTGTCTGTGGGCCCGTTGTGGTGCCAGCCTGGGAGTAAACAGGGGACAGAGAGGGAACAATACATGAAAGGGAGACAGCGTCCCATGGCGCCACAGGACCCAGCTGGCAGCCATCTCCCTTCAGCCAGGCCGGTGGGAGCACGACCATGCGTGGTCCTCTGCCAGCGTGATTGCCACCTCCAGGTTAGCAGGGCGGTGGCCGCAGACCCAGTGGGCAGTCCTGGTCGGAAGGTTGAGGAGGAACTGCTCCAACCCCTCCAGGTCAATTATCTGGTCCAGGGACCGGTCGCGGTCGCAGCGGTTCCACCAAGCTGCCTTGGCCGTCATCTCAAAGGCAGCACCGAAAGCCTCAGCATTGTCGTCTCCCGTCATGTTCTGTAGGCTGCTACTTGGAAAGGATGCTGTCGGACGTTCCACACCCTGGTTCCACCGCTGTCCCCGCAGCAGTTCTGCCATTGTTCGGTGCAGTGCCCAGTCCCGCGCCCAGTCCCGCGCCATCTCCTGGAACTGGTGGGCCTGTGCTGCCTGCATGGTGGCGAGGGCAGCGGGCTGACTTCCATGTTGCATTCCTCCATCGTCCCAGGTGCCACTTGTGGCAGGCTCTGTCCACAGACACAGGTTCAGGGAGTGAGACGGAGACTTCCTGGCAGTGAGGTGCTGATACAGCAGAGTTTTTATCATAACAAAAGGGCTTGCTGGCCAAATGGGAACATAAAACATAAATCAGACTGATCATCAGAGTCAGTGTCTGTTCCACGATCTGGTCCAAAGGCTCTTGGCCCCTGCACCAAGCGCTCCTCACTGCATGCTAAACATCACATAAGAAAGCTCTCCCACCCGACTCGGAACAATCAGAGAAAATTGGGCTGATCAATCTGAGTCGGTACAGCTGCGCCCGCACGGGAAGAAGTCTGTGTAACCCCCAGACCACGGCTTAACCACGCCCCCCATTTTCCACAGGTGAGCATAGGATGTGAAGTCTGCAATGTGACAAGGAAGCTAAGCAGTCCAGGGCAACAATGTTCCCTGGGTGGCTTGTCCTCCCTGAACAGTTAAAACCTGTGGTGTTGAAGAGCTTGCATGACAACGTGGGGCATGCAGGTGCTGACAAGATCATCCACCTTGCCTATGAAGGCCTGTGAGGTTTTATTGGCCCTACATGCAGCAAGACATCGAGGACTACGTGACAAAGAAATGTGTTTGTATCAAACAAAAACAATCTAATGTCCCACACGGAGCTTCGATGGGATACATCACAACCAGTGCACCATTTGAGTTGGTCTGTATTGACTATTTACATCTTGAGCCAAGCAAAAGGGAGGATATGAGTATATCCTCGTCCTCGGCGACCACCTCAAGTGCTTTGCTCAGGCGTATCCAATGAGGAACAAATCAGGGAGGACAGCAGCTGAAAAGATATTTCAGGATTTTATCCCTTGTTTTGGGTACTCGGAGAAGCTTCATCATGATCGAGGACATGAGTTAGAGAATAGCCTGTTACAAAGACTACAACAACTGTCAGAAATTGCTCATTCTCGAACTACTCCTTATCATCCACAGTGCAACCCAGTGGGAAGATTAAATCACACACTACTTCAAATGCTGCGCACCCTACAAGAGGAAAAAAAGAGTGAATGGAAAGATCATCTGTCTCATATCATGCACACTTACAACTGCACAAGGCAGGGAACAACTGAATACTCTCCGTTCTTCCTCTTGTACTGCAGAGATCCACGGTTACAGATCAACCTGCTCTTTAGCTCGAGAGAGACTGAGGCACACAACCATCAGACCTTCGCAAAGAAGTTGGTAGATAGGATGGGAGCAGCTTATCAAATTGCTGCTGACAACAGCCAGAAGTCCTCAGCTAAAGGCAAGAAACAGTACAATAGGTGTTACCCTTCAGCCAGGTGACAAATATTTTTGTTGTTGTGAAAAATATCTCAGGTAAACTGCGTGCCTATTGGGCTAAAGTAGTACATCGAGTGGTGGAAAGATTGGGAGATGGTCCAGTCTACTTAACTCCCTGTGGAAGAAAAAAAGACAAGACAGAAAAGACAGAGACCACCTGAAAAATACATCAACAGACCAGTAACAGATAGCTCTGATGAGGAAGAAGAGTACACCTCTCATCACGAAATCCAGAGCAGAACCCTATGCTATAGACTTGTAAGGTCTCAGCAACAAGGCCTATCATGCCACAGCAGAACCTCAAAATCAGCCTAAGCTTCGTGCAACAGCCAGAGAATTCTGTCTTCCTGTCAGATAAGAAGCTGAGTAAACTCAGGAAAGGGAGGAGGCTCCGGATAGGCCAGAGTTAGTCGAGAAAAGGCTTGATCGCGTGGGAGGGATGGATGACGGAAACATAGGTGAAAGAGAAGACGTGAGAAGATCACAGGGGAGAGGGAGACCAACAGAAAGATACACTCTGGGTCAACACCCTCTTACACTTTTTTTCATTTTTTTGTTTCTGTGTTTTCATTTATTTTCATTGATTTCATAAACTTATGTAATTTCATGGTATTTTAAGTCATTACACTGCTATTTCACACCCAGGCCTCTAGATGGCACATTATGCTTGGGTGGAATAGAATAGTATTCTCGGCATGCACAGAGGAAGAATAAATCCTCCTGCCATGAAGTTAACACCTGCTCAATGTGTGTCTCTTCAATTCTTTATCACAGCACAGCGCAGGCAGGACTGAGGACCTACTACCCCCTGACCGCCAAGTTAGGGAGGCAACACGTACAAATGAAGAATTTTTACAGTTGGCAAATTTGGGGGGGAAAGGGCTTTTGTCAAGCCATAATGCAGAGAGCTGATGCCATCCGTGTTTCTCCATTCTGTTTGTATGTGAACAGAGGCCACAGATATATCTGCCCGTATGCAGATGGATAGGTTGATATTGAGAAGAGAGCTGGAAAAAGAAAGGCAGACATGGGGGGTGTGGGGGGCACAGCTGCCATTGAACTCTCATCATCTCCGTCGGCGATGGGAAGAAAAATATTGGCTGTGGCCATGACCCCCCCAACACACACACATGCACGTGCATGCGCATGCGCACGTGCACGCACACACACACACACACACACACACACTTCCCCTTCTCTTTCATAACACAACTCTTCTCTCCTTGGCATCACATCACAAGCTCTTTCCATCACCCCCCCCCCCACACACACACACACACACATCTGCCTTGGACTAGTGTGCTTATCAGTGTGGACAGTGGGACATGGAGAGGGGCCAGTCGCACGAGTGGGGTAGGGGTTGTTCTTGAGGGGGTGGGGAGGGATGGGGCCCAAGAATCTCAGCTGTTCTGCCCGTCAAGACCCTGGGAAAGTGCCCCCCCTCCCTTGTGCCTTGATATCCCCAGTGCACCCTGCCTCTGCTTCCTCTCTTTCACCCACGTCTGCACGTAACACAAATGCTCACATAGTGGATATTGGACATTTTTTTTGGGGGGGGGGCTTGGACAGGACAATAGGCTTGGATGAGGAGTGTGGGGGCTTAAAGAGCGATTTATGAAGCCGATCACGAGAGCTCATCATTCGAGATTCTAACTCACTGACTGATATTATTTTGAACGGACAACCGACGGGCCACGGCTTTCACAATCAGTATTCAAGGACTTGCTTTGACTTATTTTGTTCCAAACATGAGCTTAGATCTGAAAGGATATTGGGGACAAAATGAAACCTGAAGATGAAATGCGCTGGCTTTGGGGAGAAATTCCATCTCCATGCGGTACCTTTCTGAAACGCAGAGTCCCGTCACCTAGAAATGCGGAGCGTGGTCCCCGGTCAAGGTTACCCAATATAGATACGAGGGAAAGCTAATTATCATAGCCGCTCTTCATGTGCTGCAGCACCCTCATGTCAATCTGTCCCCGTTTTTGAAATTGAGTATCCAAACCCTTGTAATCCCACGTCGCCTGAAATGGCTCACAGTGTGGCATCGGATGGGACTGATTATCAGCCGGGCTTTGTGATCCTTCAAATTAAATTTACCTCCCAGGTCTGGAGTCCCCCATCCCAGTTGGAGACAGCGACAGAACCCCCGACGAAACACCCCTGTGAATGAGGGTGGGGTCGCCCCGTCTCTGATCAACGACTTTTGTAATCCTGAGCTACACCGCACACAAAATCCCACTGTAATTGCCTCCCTTTCCCAAAGGCAGGCCGGTTAGAGCTGAGATATTCCCCTGTTCTGAAAAGCTCACAAGGACAATAAAAAAAGAGGGGAGGGGGTTGGGGGTTGAGGGGAGGGGGATTTAGTTCCTATGCGGAGCTTCACAGAAACTGAATACATTTAGTCCAGGTGCTTTAAAAAACTGGAACAAGGCTTTGCCGGTGATGATGCTGATGCCGCCACTTTCAAACAAAGCATAGTGAACAGAGCCACGTGACAATTGACTTTACACTATTAAACTTTACAGGAGGGGGGTTGGCTTGGGAATGGGGGTGGGATGGGGGGGGGGGGGGGGGGTGTTGTTCAAGGGCTGCAAAAATGTTGGAATATGGATAAGCCTCACCTTCAGTGATGTGAGGTGTAGAGATGATCACTTCATTGATGTCGCCGTAGCAGTATTATTATTATCTATTATCGTTCTGTGCTTTTTATATTAAAGGATAGGTTGATTGGTTCCCATCATTTGTAAGTGTTTGTAGCACCACCTCACTGATCGCTTTACTATTCCGAATTGCACTGCTCTGGGGGTCAAGGGTTGCAAGGGTCTTCGTCTCTGTATATCAATTAGGAAATTAAATTATGATAATAATGAACAATAATAATAATAATAATAATAATAATAATAATAATTATTATTATAATGAACATTGTTATTGTTATTTTTGTTGTTGTTATTATTATTATTATTATTATTATTATTATTATACTAGGGTGCATGCGGTCCTCAACATAAGGCTGTGAAGGTTGTGATCAATTACAAAACTGATTCCACCTATCCAGACAGCCTCTTAATAAGTTGATCGTTGTCAAGTGTTCCCAACACATCTCTCCTCTCTCCTGTGAAACATACAACAACAAAAACAACAAGCCGGAAAACCAAGATGGACGCCTACTCTGTTGTGCTCGCTCTTTCGGGATACAGACAACTACAGTGCAAATATGGGACCAAGGAATGGAGTGCTCCTTTGGGGATCCAAGAACATGTTCACGTCCAAATTGACTCAATAAAAACAAAAAAATAGTTTACATTCGTTACAGCCGTTACTACAGCTTTCACTTATTCTTTATGCACAAAGCAGCCATCTTGGATTTTGAGGTCGGGATTTGGGAGGGGCTTCCAGCTTTCCGAGTCAGAAATCCAAATTCAGGGGGTGTTCCAGTTGAAATGCCCGATTGGGAACTCAGAGATTCCAACATCCCAGTGCAAATGGAGGGCAGCATAAGTTCTGGCAGGGCAGAATTGTATATAATATGATGGTGTGACAGAACTAGAACGATGGACTCTCCATGGGACCACCTTCTTCAGAGGTCAATTTAGCGGAAGCAATTTTTCTGTTGGTCAACACCAATTTGCAGCAAATTTGCTACCAGATGCCTCAATGGGCATCAATGAAGCCGGTGTCTCTGATACTCGGAAAGGCCCACAGGGAAGAAGTATAACAGAAATAAAGACACAAGGAAAATAAAATGAAAAGGCTTTGTCAAAACAATCCACAGTGAGACAGAGAATGAGTATCAACATTCCCAGAGTTTCCTCCACATTATTAATGCCTTTCTTTCTTCAGCTGGCACGGCACAAAAAAATGAATAAAACAATCAAAAAATGTTCGACTGAGCCGTAGTCAAGAGAGAACATGAGCAGGAATAATGAAGAAGCCATCGACCAAATTGAATTAGAGAGAGATAGAGGCTTACAAGGTACCGGGGGAAATGTCAGAAGATAGTCTCTCT
The DNA here is from genome assembly GCF_960531495.2 of Zeus faber. Classification (NCBI taxonomy): domain Eukaryota; kingdom Metazoa; phylum Chordata; class Actinopteri; order Zeiformes; family Zeidae; genus Zeus; species Zeus faber. The sequence continues at coordinate 29,732,274 of NC_137194.1, read as the reverse complement.
GTTTGTGCATGTATGCATTGAAACTTGATTCCCGATACCCGTCAACCCAGAAACAAAAGAGATTTTCACTACTCATTCTCCCCCAGAAGGCTTGTTTTATTCGCATCATGTTTTGTTTTGAGGCTCGGAGGGAAAAAAGAAAAACCTGTTTGGAATTTTGGACCTATGCTGCTTGACACAATGCACTTATATGAGCATGGTTCTTAAATGCCATGGTATCCAGTCGTGTTCTTCTACCAGAAGCAAAAGGGGTATTCACAGAATCTGGGAATCTGGCGATGGCCTCAGGTAGGTCAGGTTTATAACAAGCCAACAAAGGGATAACAAGCCCAACAAAGCCCAACACTCCTTGTTTGGTAAACCTGTAGAAGAATGGATGTACAGTAAGATAAATATATTTTTCATATACACAGAGCTAATAGTAGAATTTTTCGTAAGTAATTAATTATTTGTGTTTATTTCACACCTTTAAAAATATTTTCAGCACAAAATGCTAGAAATTATATTTGTTCCAAAAAATCTATTATTTACTCACTTATTTCAAATATATCTGAATAATAGAAGCCTAAGTGATGGGTGGTTGTTATATTTTGTAATATATTTGTAAATATATATACATCTTTTACATCTATCTTTAATATCATCTTTTTTTGAGATACTGGAAGTTTTATGAGTACAGTACGTAACATACCTTTCTGAGGTGTAAAATAAAAAGAAAAAAGAAAAATGAATCTCCTTCAGCTTTATTTCTATGTAGTTAGATACGGTTAGGGCCTTCAATGGTTCTCCCAACCCTCCCCCACTCGGGCAGTTCATAAATAAAATCCCTATTAGGGGCTAATATCAGGGTCGTGACAGAGAGTGCAAAGGGCTCGGTAGGACATTATCACAACAGAATTGTAAATATGGAATACAGAGAGGGGTCACGGTAGGATGGGAGGAAGAAAGGCTTGGGGGAGGAAAATGTGCAGGCAGAGGGGTGGGGAGGTTGTGGAATAGATTTTCCATTTGAGTGTGGCACAATGCATTTTTCGAGTCGCCGTGGTGGCAGGTATGTGTCATTAGTAACACTTTAGGGCTGTAATGAAGCTTTTTATTAAGCCGCGGAGCGCTCGTCTCATGAATACATCAAGTGGTCATCTCCAGCTGTGGCCGCTAACGGCCCGTGACGCAGGGCCAAGAAGCGGGGACCGAAAGCAATAAGGAAGGAAGGGAATGGGAAGAGAAAATCTATTGTGGTAGAGCAGCTGAAGAGACTGAAGGCTGCATGCATGTCATCCGGTAAATATATATATATATATATATATATATATATATATATATATATATATATATATATATATATATATATATATATATTTAGTCCTGAGATTTAAAATAATATTATGTGGTATTGTATATATGTTTCACAAAATTGTATCTATTAATAAGAAGTAAGAATATATAACCGTTGACATTGTGACAGACAATTTGTAAAAACATGGGCAGATGTAGTGAAATGGTGCAAATGTGTTGTCCTATGTACTAACATTAACTAACTAACCCGAAAAGTGGTGTTATGTGGGGTGTGATGGCAGAGCACGATAAGTTGAGTGTGTGAACTGATAAAACAAAACAGGGTCAGAGCACACCTGGCAGATGGCATTCTCTTTTCAGCCGCACTGCTCTGCGCCCTGCTGCACTACCAAGAAACACCATACTCCACTACTGGCAGCTCCCCAGCCCTTTTGATGATGGCACAACCTTACATCACAGACCCAGGGACTGAGGAGGACTTGGGCTCTACGGTTGTGGACCTTGGTTTCCCTGATAAGCTGCTGCAGGCTCCAGGGCAGCAGAACCTCTGGCTCAACCAGAAGCCCTTTGTTATAGTCTTTGACTGACCTCAAACACGATTTCATAGACTTTTGATTTTCTAAATTAGTGTTCAGAGAATTGTCTGTCACATGGCAGAATAATCCACACAGCTATGCTGGTATCTGGCAGTCTACCTAGATTACCTAGTAAGGTTGCAAATTCAAGTGCATGCACAACAGTGTTGTTTCTGTGGATTTCTATGGGGGGAGAAAATGTTGTGTATGAGCCACACCAGGTATGGCTGTAGTCACGACAGTAGGCACGGCAGTTCACGACAGACTGCCGAAAAGGAGCTTGCTGTAAAACGTCGGCGGAGTGCTGCGATGACGGCGCACAATAAAGTTGAGTGTGTGAACTGAAGTTCTGGTCAATTGTCAAATAACAATTGTCTTTATTAGGACAGTGTTTTAGTATGTTAGGAATGAGGCCTGGGATGCACCTTGTTCGCATTCAAATTAGTGGAGGCAGAGGTGGGGATGAGTGAGCAATACATGATGCCTGCCATGCCATTGTTCCAACGGCCCTTTATTCCAATACCCCAATAGTCCGAATGTCCCATTGCACCCGGGAAATGTCCCATTGCACCCAGGAAGGTCCGATGACGTCATTCTGCATAATAAGTATTTTGGAATAATGGGGTTTCAGAAGAATGGGCAGTCCCCCACCACATACAACAGGGAGTATTTGTATGATATTGCATCTAGGACAGAGTTAGTCTGCAAGTGAAGGTCAAGTTCTAAACCTGCAATGGCAACCTGCAATTCAAGAATTAATAAAGAGTTGTCTTTATTAATTCTTGAATCATCAAGAACTGCTGCAATAACTCTGTCCTGTGGATGACCTGTAGGATGACAAGAGCACAGTTTTTGTTATACAGAACCACCACCAATCCCCCTCTTTGGAGAACTGTTTTACCATGTTTGGGTCTATAAACAACTAATAGCTACTCCAAGAGGAGGAAATCACCATGGGGGAGACAATTAAACATAGAACAAACAACATTTACATGGAAAAACATAAACATCAGACAACAACATATATTGAAAAAACAGATTTATTCAGGTCCAGGAAAACTGGTACAGCAATTGGCATGTGGCCTCTTCCTGACATAGTTATGGCAGTAAATGAGGGAGGAAAGGAGAGGAATGCAACCAGGAGGGTGCTGGAGTTTGTTCAAAGTAGGTGTTGATGGTGTGTGCGTGTTAGCGATATGTCGTGGCACCTCCAAGCAGTGGAAAGGGCCTGAAGCCACCCGCGAGCTCCACAGCAGCATAGACACCCCACAGCTGCAGGAAAGCCCAGAGCACCCTGCCCTGCAGCCACAGAAGACCCCCGGGTCCCCAGAGAAGCCGGAAGCCTGTGGAGCAACCATCACGCCCTGCCGTGAGGAGCATAACCCAGTCCCAGGGAGCACCAGGAGACCCCACAACCCCGGACACATATAACCCACCCCAAAGTGCAGGCACAAGACGCAGCTTTAGGCGCAAACCCGGAGCCAGGCCCCGTGCCGACAGACCAACACCCCACCCGAACCGCCTGCCCTGCAGGTGATAGGCAAAGCGCAACCAGATCAACACAGGGGCGCAGCAGGCCGGGGAGCGGCCACGCGGACGCCACCCCGGACCCGACCGCGTCATAGCACGCCTACCTCCCGTACCTGGATGCACTCTGGGTTTTCTCTATAATGTTTTTGAAAGACTGAAAAATGTCCTTTCCCCGCATGTGTTCTTTCATGGACAGTATTGTTAACAGCTCCTCTTTTGCAGTCATATCTGTAAACACCATCCGAATAAAAATGCACAATTGTGCTGTATCACTTATGTCCGTAGACTCTTCTAATTGCAATGAGAAACACTCATAGTCCACGATGTCCTTCCAAAGGTGCTGTGTCAAATCATCGCCCATTACTTCACAGCGCCGTGTAACTGTACTTCTTGATAGCTGAACAGCTTTGATTGAAGATAATATTTCTGGGTACAACAAATCCTGGTGTTCAATATGGGCATAGACAGTACATGCATTTTAAATCAATCTGAAAGAACAATTCAGTAATATTCCCATAAACTGACACATTGTCGGGAAAATGGAAAATCGGATTGTTTTCCCAATAAGCAAAGTACTTGAAAAGTTCTGTCTCAGTTCCATTCAGGTTTATAAATACGTATATATCCATATAATTGTCAGTTTCATTATGCTTAAAATGTTCAAACTCAACAACTCAAGCAACTGCAATTCTAGTTTGTCTATTATAACTCAAACTAGAATTGCAGTTGCTTCTGAATCCACAGGCAGGTTGTGTTTGTGCACTACTAAGTAACTGAGCCAGAACGCCTCGGCGCAAAGGTCTAAAGCAGTGGTTCCCAACCACTGGTACGTGGCCTCACACCAGTCCATGGAACATGGGTTGCCAGGTTGTGTTGGAGTACCTATAGTCCAGTAATCCCATAGTCATTACGCTGTTGGTTGGCGTTAAACTTCCTTTTTTGTAGACAATTATGTCATTGTGTATTTGTGTTTATTGTATTTGATTTGTGGTTGAAATAACCCAATATCCAAAAACCAATCAGAAGAAATCAATTATTATTATTTTACAAGTTAACTAATCTTCTAAACTGAACATAAATGCGCTGGGCAAACTGACAGGGGAGTATACAGGGGCATATTTATTCTACGATGTTTAAAGACCAACTATCAGATTTTTTTTAATGAATTTCCATGGATGGCTTATGGAGAAAATTTTAGGCAGAAAGGCCTTTTTTTCAGGCAGAAAGGGCAAAAATCCAGCACAAATGTATGTGTTTTAAGTTTGCTGGTAAAACAGGCCATTTTCAGGGGGGGTCGTCATGTCTCTGCCACAGGGCAGTAGCAGGGTGGTAGTCAGTTGGCAGGTCAGTCAGTTCGTTTCACAGCTATTTAGGATGGTGAAGACTGTGTTTAGGATTTATTAAAAGTAAAAAGCATTTACACAAATACCAAAAAATTGAATCCACTTCTTACAAAATAAGGTCCCATACCAACGGGGACCGCCGTAAAGCTAAAGAGAACAACAGAGAGATAGGTAGGAAACGAAGGAAAACAAATACATCTAAATCTAAAATGAAAGAAAAAACACACCCTGTCTTTTTCTAAGCTCTTGTGAGATCTGAGATCTCCTTGGCTCTCGCTCAGCAGAAACGCACTCTCCCCGAATAACCGAGGCTCTGTGTTCCCGGTGGTAAAGAGCTATATAAATTAATAAATCTAAAATAAAAACACACTCTGAGCGTCTCTCTCATCTCTTCTTCTTGCCAAGTTGCCATTCACTGTAGCGCTACTTTTGTCCCGTCTCCCCCCTGTGACATCCCGTTCAAGTTGCCGGTTTGTGATTTTGAGGTGGGAGTGGCTAATTGCATTACAAAGGTCCAGCTGAAATTAGAAAAAGTTAATAATAATAATTAAAAAAAAATCTTAAATCGAATCGCTACATCATTTCCTCACACATTAATTCACTGGGTATGCCAACCTGCAAGTTGTAAGCCCTTTAAGGTTGTAATTGTGGTAAATATTAATTTCTGAGACTTGCCATAGCACTGCAACACATCTACAGTGTGTCTGGTTTCAGCCTCGACACATCGCCCAGTTGTCACTTATGGATTTAAACAAAAACATCACACACACGCACGCACGCACGCACGCACGCGCACACACACACACACACACACACACACACACACACACACACACTAAAAGAATAATTCTCATTGGATTGTTGTGATCCGTGTTATTTATATTCACATGACAGCCACAGGTCTGCAGGCCAATTGGACACGCTGCTGGGAGTATTGATATACAGCCACATTTCAGTTTGTGCTGCCATTAAATCACACGCTGCAAGGGGCCTGCTCACGGCATCATGCATTTTCATACACCCCCCCCCCCCCTCCCACACACACACACACACACACACACACACACACACACACACACACACACACACACACACACACACACTTTTCCTTTAGAATTTAAACTGATGATTGCTTTTTATATATTTGGAAGTGTTTATGGCCATTTATGTCTATGGCCATTTATATTTATGGTGTTTATGGTTTATGGGTATGTCCGAAAGCGTAGTATGCTGAAAAGCCTTCTTTTCACTGACATAAAAGGATGATCATATGAACATGTAGTACACCATTTTGGACACAGTGCTTGACAGTATGGTTTAGTCCAATTAATCTGATCAGAGTTATGGCGGCTTATTTGGAAGCTATCTTTTAATTAACAAAATCTGAATTTTAGTTGGTAATTCCCCATTCATACAGATCTGCAACGACTCATTTAAATGTGATCTAAATTCGTAAAGCAATACCTTTCGGAGTCACTTATCTCCTGAGCTGGTGTGTACACTGTCTTGTGACTTTTCACTTTTATTCCCCAAAGAACCATTTTAGACTAAAGCTAGCTGAATTTACCTAGACTAAGAAATGTCTTGGCTAAAGTCATTGAGTCCATAGTCAGTGATCAATTAAAGATGTTTTCAAACAGCAATATTTTAAGCACTTTTCAGTCAGATTTCGGTAAAAAGCATAGCAGCACAGTTGCTACTAACAAAACTCTCAATTAAATCATCAATGCACTTCATTGTAAGAAATCGTATGCTCCAGCTTATTTAAACTTATTGAAAGCTTTTGACACATTTCATCACATCATCATATTCAACTGTTTGACAAGTTAACTGTTAAAGCTGGGCTTCCTCAAGGTTCCATTCTTGGGCCTTTGTTGTTTACAATATACACAAATTATGTCTGAATTTGCACATTGCATGGTAAAGCAATAGAAATGCATTTTGTAAATATCTGGTTTTTATTTAGATTAAGTTATATTTTAAGCTTCCCGTTTACAAATAAGGACGTTTTCAAATAAGGGAGTTTTTCTTTAGAGACTGGTCTTGCAAGTCCTGGCATGTACAAAAATAACTTGTTCAGGCTACTGTCTTGCGAATTTTAAACTATGATGACTTTGTACATTCATTTAGTGAAGGCAGCCTTAAAGTCCTTAGATTCTATTTATCACTCTGCCTTATGGTTCATAACAAATGCAAGTCATTTTACTCACCCCTGTGAATGATATGAAAATACTCGGTGGCGTCCAATTAAATTTTTCATTTCAAGTCATTGGACCATTATTTACACAAAGCTATTACTTGTCTGCTCCCCTCATACTTTTCAGAATTTATTCAGTCAAAAACACAAAATACAGTTTACACTCAAATTCATAGATTACCAGTTTTGGCAAGGCAGTTTTCCGTTATAATGCTCGTGGAATTAATTACTGTATGACCTAAAACTGTAAAATCAGGTTGTGCTATGAACAGTTATAAACATTGGGATACCAAATTCAGTTAGGTCCGAGTTGTCATAATAGCGAATCTATCTTTTAGACCTTTTTGGTAAAACAAATACTACACCTCATAATAACTTTCCACCATGGTACAGTTGATAACATTACTATATTTGCCAAAGCCGGTTTCATACCAATGACCTGCACAGATGTATTTTTTTCCCCACATGGAAGGCATATATATGACAAAATTACCCTTTTTTTCCCCCAATATTGCCAGGGCCCGCTGAAAATCCAGCACTGTATGAATCTCAGAATGGCCCTGTAGTTATTTATACATTTATTATAAACTATTTTTCTGATCATAAATATTAAGCTGCAATTTAATCTTGTAGTTTTTTTTGTCCATTTTTCCCCCAGGAGTCCGTTTTTGTGTTGACAGCTGGGACTCGACAGCTTGCCACACAATTGAAGTGAGCTTGTAAGTTTGTATGGACGGGCGTTTAGGCTCAAACGTATTGACTTGACTCTATTTCCTTTCTCCGTCTTGTCAATGCGGCTGATGGAGGGCCTTGTGTCAGAGGAGCGAGGGTAGTAAGACCCCCCCAACCACCCCCCCATCCCACACAGCCCCCACAGCTTAAATTTTCAAAGTGATAACTGGAGTGTAGAGATTAGAGCGAGCGGGGGTTGCCGGGGATCTAGGGGGCTTGGGGTGGTGGTGGACCCAGGCGGGTAGGTGGGGAGGGTGCATTAAACCAGAGGCATTGGTCCAGTGGCACAGTAATTGTATGTTTGTGGGGTGTTAGGGGGTGGGGGGGGTTTATACAGGATATAAGGGAAAACCCTGAAATGAAAGTGGAGAGGGGAGTGAGGTGGTAGCAGACTCTATGTGTGTCTACGGATAAAAAAAAATGTCGGGCTCAGTCTCCTTCTGTTGTTTCCGGGCCGGTGCCGGGGTGCAGGTGAATTAAAGATGTAATTTGCTGGGCCATAGGGTGCAGTTGGAAGGTAGTGGTAGTGGTGGTGGTGGTGGTGGTGTTGAGTGGGGGGAGTGGAGAAAATTCTTCCATATCCATTCTTCTCTCCAACAATCAGTGTGTTTCGCGAGGGCTTAAGCGTACTCCTTACATCCTGGGGTTATTACCCAATCACGCCAATCTGTCTCCTGTAAGCTGATTGTGGGGTACGAGGTGAGTGGGGGGGGGGGACGACACAATCCCTCCAGTGTGGCGATCACACGGCTGGGAGCGGTGCAGGTACATAATGTATCCCGGGAATAATTACAGGATTTAGGCGAGATGTTCAGCTTTGTGGAATAGTGCTTTCATTGTGACATTCCCAACCGTTTGACACAGCAGTACTCTATTAAAACACAATAACTTCCCCCACAGGTCCTACAGGATGGCAGTTGGTGTGAAACTCCTCTTTAATCACCATTTGATCGCCAATCCTAGTGCCTTCCCTCCCGGGCACCCAAAGCAGGTTAATAGCGTCAGTGCCGACCCTGGAAACAATCATTTAACGATCCAGAGTTTCAGAAAAGTAAAAAATTACACTCTTGGTCAAATGCATTCCAGGGGCCTTATCTCCAAGTTGTTAAAGTGCCAATAGCCTCTCAGATCTCTTCTGAACTTTGAGAAAGAAGGTGCATCAGAGTATCAGAATGTCATTGCAAACAAAACCGGTATGTTATTGTTGGTAACTAATTGAAGGAAATTGTGGGGGTATTTCGAGAGGTTGGGATAAAATAATAAAAGTAATTGTACGTAACTGTCAAGCTGCCTATATAGCTGCGTGGTCACATGTTTGTTATTAATATTATCAATTACGTTCAGTTATTCCGGTTTTTCACACATTAGTCAAGTCAAGTCCAGTCACACTAGAGCGCATTTCATACCAGGGCAACACAATGCGCTTTACAAAGAAATACAAAAAAGAAAGAGAGAACGTAGTTGTCAGCCGGTCATTACCAAAGAATGCCCCTGAAACAACAGCAACAACAAAAGCAACACCAAAGACAACAAAAACAACAATAAAAGCGACTCCAACCACAGTGGCAGCAACAGCAACAGAAAACAACAACAACAGCCACAGAAAAAACAACAACCGCAGCAGCAACATCAACACCAGCAGCAACAACAACAGTAGCAACGTACACGCAAAAATGTCACCTTACCGAGGTGGTAGCTCTCACCGGAACCGGAAAGGTCACTCAGGTTAGAGATGGTTAAGTTTAGGTATAAGGTTACGTTAAGTTGAGGTATAAGGTTAGCAGCAGCAACGACAACACACCCTCCGAAAACACACCATTCTTATGATCCTCTCACTGTAATATCACAACAGAAACAACAACAGCAACAGAAATAGCAGCTGAAGCCACAAAACAACAACAGCAGCAGCAACATCAACTCCAGCAGCAGCAACAAAAAATAACAGCAAAAAAGACAACAGCAACGCACACGCAAACACATCAGCGGAACCAGAAGTGGTAGTTCTCACCGGAACCGGAGAAGTCACTGAGATCCAGGAGCAGAAGAACAGATCGTATTTTTGCATCAGTGTTTATGTGTAGATTGTTCAGAACTTTAATAAGTGCTGTTTCTGTGCTATGGTGAGGTCGAAAGCCAGATTGATAGGTGTCTAAAAGGCTGTTTGAGGTTAGATAGTTGTTAAACTGAAAGTAAACTGTTTTTTCAAGTATTTTGCTGAGGAACGGCAGGTTGGAAATGGGCCTGTAGTTGGCAATAACTGTTGCATCGAGATTTCTCTTCTTCAGGAGTGGTTTAATGACAGCTGTTTTAAATGCTGCAGGGAAAATACCTGATTGAAGAGAGCCATTTAAAAATGTTAAATACCTCATGTGCTAGGCAGTTAAAAACTGTTTAAAAAAGGTGCTAGGGAGGGAGTCAAGGCAGCAGGTGGGGACCTGAGCTGACCAACAATATTGTCCAGTCTTTTTATGTCTAAGGGGACTAAATGAGACATGGCAGCAGTTATATTACTGGGGAACTGAAGGGTAGGTTAATTTCTGGGGCCAGTGTGTACATCTATAAAATTATGAAAAGTAGGTCTTGTCACTTCGGAAACTCATTGATGTATGTTGACCTGTTCGGTGTGTTGTCGACCGTCAACAATCTGTTCGATCCACTCGGTTTCGCTGCACCTGTCAGCATTCAAGGTTATGCCATCCTGATAGAGCTTACTGCTGCCAGCAGCGAATGGGACACCCCTCTACCGGAGGAGAGACAGGAAGAGTGGCTGAGGCGGAGGGACTCGCTCCAAGATCTTCAGGGACTGAAGATGCCTAGGATGTTTACATCACTGCCAATCTCTCAAACTCAGAGGAGAGAGATGTGTATCTTCTGCAACCCATCCACCAAGGCAATTGGTGCCATCACATACTTCAAAGTGACTAACATGGAAGGTCAGACCAAGTTGGGATCTATCCTAGGCAAGGCGAGACTGGCCCCAAAACCTGATATCACTATCTTGAGACTCGAGCACAGTGCAGTCGTTCTAGCAGTCGAAAAGCAGAAGTCATCTTACAGGAGCTGAACTCTAAACTAGACAGTGTCAGATTCTTCTCCGATAGCAAGATTGTGCTAGGTTACATATGGGACAATGGGACAAGACGGTTTTGCGTCTTTGTTCACAACGTAGTCTAGCGCATCAGAGGGTCCACACAGGCGAGTCAGTGGCATTACATTCCCACGGATCTAAATCCTGCTGATTAGGCAACAAGAGCCATCCCAGGCAATCAGCTAGCCCTCTCCTCTTGGCTAAACGGACCTGCCTTCCTCACTGAGGCTCAGGGGGGTTGACCACCTGAGGCAGGCTTCGACCTCATCAACCCTGGAACTGATGTGGAGCTACGCCCCAAAGTTACTGTCTGTGTTACGCACCTTTCCATGGGGCTTGGCAGTGTGCGGAATTTCTCCAGCTGGAGTTCTCTCTCAAGCATCTGGGTGCAACCCATGCTGCGGTTGGCATGCCGGCAACAAACCCCTTTCCAAACAGCAACTCAACCAAGTGAAAGTGAGAATCATTCGAGGGGTGCAGAGTGAAGTCTACAAGGAGGAGATCAGCTTCATCCAAAACGGTAGGCCTGTCCCCATCCGAAGTCCGCTTAGCAAGCTCTGCCCTTTCATCGACCAACACAGCCTCCATAGAGTCGGAGGTCGTCTGGCAAAAGCAAAGGTTGCTCCAGAGGTGGCCCACACCAGTACTGGTTCCCGGAAAACACCACATCACCACGTTGATAATCAGACACTTCCACAAGCAAGTTCAGCACCAGGGCTGACATCTTACTGAGAATGGTGGAAACAGGAATACATCGGCGACCTGCAGGGACACCGCAAATGGAGAAGCACCGAATATGCAGGAAGGGGAAATTGTCCTACTGTGAGCCAACCAGGCCAAGAGGAACAACTGGTCCCTTGGACTCATCACGAGAGTTTTTACCAGCAACAACGGGAAGGTGAGGAAGAGTGAGGTAAAGATAAGCAAGGATAGGCCCGTCACAGAGGTTGTCCTTCTTCTGCCCAGCGACTCCAGGGCAGAGGACTGTAAAGCAGGACTCCCTAAGGTTCTGTTGGTTTGATATCTTGCAGATGCAAAACGGGGAGTGTTTCGCTCCCAGGCGGGGAGTGTCCCCCCACCCCAGTCTGTGCTGTGTCATCATAGCATTGTGATGGTAGTATGACATCAGGACACAGGCATACAAGATAGCCAGACAGAAACACACACAGTCAAACTGATCACGTCACATTAACGCATCTTTCCATCAGCCTCGTCATTGCCCATAAGAAAGCACAATCCGTGAGTTCATTCACGTAATTAATGTATGCACACAGTGTAGGAGCTATGACAACGTATTAAAGAGTTATTTTCATCTGCATAGAGACTGATCGTTTATCCGCATATTTCGACTTTTCCAGTTTTACACCGCTTCTATTTACGATACCAAAAGTGAGCTCCTGTCTTTGGGTACTTTCTGGGAGTGTTTAGCTTGCTGCATAGCCACATACGTATGCACGTGGTGAGGGCAAAAGATGCGTCCTACAAGCAAAATAAAGGATGGAATATTTGAAAATGTACAGTAGTTTGGCAAAACGTCAGTGCGCAAATTGTGATCGGTTAAGAAAGCAATGGGTGGGAGAACAGGGAGAACATTTCTCTGTTTATTATTAAAAGACGAGTCCAATATATTAGGCAGCAAGTGAACAGTCAGTTCTTAAAGTTGATTTGTTGGAAGCAGGAAAAATGGGCAAGCGTAAGGATCTGAGCGACTTTGACAGGGGCCAATTGTAATTGGGTCAGAGCATCGCCAGGTCTTATGGGGTGTTCCCGGTATTCAGTGGTTAGTACCTACCAAAAGTGGTCCAAGGAAGGAAAACTGGTGAACCCGCCACCGGGTCGTGGGCGCCCATGGGCTCATTGATGTGTGAGGGGAACGAGGTAAGTTTCATGTAGGGGGATTTAAATTTAAATTTAAATAAAATTTAAATTTAAAAAATTAAAAATTTAAATTTAAATATATTTAATACAACACAGACAATTAATTCTATTATATAATTATAGAACCCAGAATCACGATTGTGGCGGCGCCCCTTGCTGCCGCCTACAGGAGCACCTTGTGTTGATAATGCAGAATTTAGTATTTTTAGAGCTTATAGAGCTAATTGTGCATAATCATCGGGTGTCATGACATTTCACTGCATACTGTATATGTATGATTGTATGTATATGTGTGTAACAAATAACCTCTTGATTCTTGAATCTTGAATCTTGAAGTAGCCCATCTGGTCCAATCCCACAGACTGTACCGTAGCACAAATTGATGAAAAAGTTCATGCTGGCTATGATAGAAAAGTGTGAGAACACACAGTGCATCGCAGCTTACTGCGTAGGGGGCTGCATAGCTGCAGACCGGTCAGAGTGCCCATGCTGACCCCGGTCCACTGCTGAAAGCGCCTACAATGGGCACGTGAGCATCAGAACTTGACCATGGATCAATGGGAGCAGCTGTTCTGTTCTGATGAATCATGTTTCTTCTACATCATGTGGATGGCTGGGGTTAGGGTCCGATCCAATCAAACATCTGTGGGATGTGCTAGAACAACCAGCCAGATCCATGGGGGCCTCACCTTGCAACTTAAAGGACTTAAAGGATCTGCTGCTAACATCTGGGTGCCAGATACCGCAGGACATCTTCAGAGGTCTTGTGGAGTCCATGCCTCGACGGGTTAGAGCTGTTTTGACAGCACAAGAGGGAGCTTAGTGGTTTTTAGTGGTAGTTTTAACGTTGTAGCTGATCGGTGTATATTCATATACTGTATTAATAAGAACACGAAAAAGAAGAAGAGAAATATTACTAACGGATATCGTTATTTTTTTGGAATGAGCAAAGCTTTCAACATCCAAAGCCACTACTAACACAAATCCCTGCAGAGACAATCCTGCTCCCTCATCCTACATCCTTCTGGCCACCAATATGTTAAATTTGTGTGAACGTTTTGCACTACTCGCTTAACAAATAGTGTTAAGTTAGTTTTGCTGATCATATTGCCCAATAAAACCTTATGTGTCCTTTGTCAAGGCTTAATCCTTTTCCACCGTGGATTTTTGAGGGTTTTTTTCTTAGTTACGGAGATATCATGTGGAGATTGGTGTCAATCTCACATCAGATATAAATGAATCACAACGGAATTTCTAAAAAAGTCCCTCCCTTAGGCAGTTTAAATGGGCTTTTCCAAATAATAAAGTATTTTTTTACATTGTTGTTTTCTGTATGTTTTTTGGCTCAAATGAGTCCCTTTTTATGGAAGCAATTCAACAACGTCCCACTTGTCATCTTGTCTCTGTTTTTTTTTTATGTGAAAGATTATCTTTATGATTTTCTGCTCAGTGCGCCCGTAATTAAAAGCATCTTACATGCTTTCATACCAAAACGGAGTTGTTAATCTCGAGTAACTCGTCTCCTAGAGCTTTATTTCATGCTCTAATGGAGATGCTTGGGCCCGGTGTATGAAACTGTCCCCAAAATAGTTCCTTATGGTCAGGTCTCGGGCACGGGCCCCCGAGGCGCTGACAGCTCCTAACACTGGCCCCCTCTGTGAGGTCACACACTGAACGTCTCTGTTGACATGCCCGTCCTCATTAACACTGTCTCATTCATTCTGCTCAGCTCGGGGGAAGGGGGGGCGCTGTATCTTCAATCACTTGAGCTGTCAAGATGCACTTGACACCAAAGCCTTAAGGGGAAATGTAGATTACAAAAAAGGGGTGGGGGGCAGGATTAGATCATAATTTGGTTTTATGTACTAACGCGACAGCAAAGGAATTTAAGATTCAAAAATTGACTGGCGGGGGCAGAAAAAAAAAATGTTTACGTGAGAACAAAGTATGTGGGATTTTGACAATTGATTGTTGCTGCTGATAAAACAAAAGGGAAGCCTGTCCCATTTTATCCTTTTTCATTACAGTTATATTAAATGTGAGAATGAATATATGAACGCACAGTTTTGGCAGTGACTGTGATCCGGAGATGCAGGCCGGCTGGCAGAGAATCACGGTTTTGGGAGCACGATGCTTCAATTTACAGTCTGTAAATAGTATAAATAGTAAAGTCAATAGTAGATAATAATAATAATAAAAAATGTATAGTCTGGTGGTGTTGGTCCAGTCGTCGACATTTAATCAGTAGACAGTAAACGCCAGTGTTACAGTTGACACAGCGAGTAAATGCCAATACAAGTTTCCCACTATTCTAATACTTCATACAGGTAATAATAAATTATGCCATGGTAATTATACATACATGCTGAATGAAAAGCGTAAACAGAAAAAAAAGAAGAAAAAAATAATACGCACAAGGTAAGAAATCTTGTGCCACATCCCATGACAGAGACAAGGGACAGAGACGAGGGAGGGGGAGGTTTTCTGGAAGGTTCGGCTTGAGGTTCTGCTGAGATACCGTGCTGCAGGACGTCTGGAAATGAGGCGTTGGAGCCCCCGATGACTCCCTTACCCAAAGGAATATAAATAAGAAAAAGATGATGAAGATGTGTGCAAAGTGAAATATTAGGTTCCTTTTATTTACATTATCATTGTCATTATTGTTATTATCATATCATCCGATATCATGTGGAAGAAATTTAGTAACATGGTTATCAACCTCTTGAAAACGACCCCTGAACCCCAAACTGTTTACATTTCATTTAATACCTGTAATGACAAGGGGTAAAGGGGGGTCGCTGGAATGTTGTCTAATATCTAGAACAGTGATAAAATGTATGGAATCAAACATGCGATAGTGCGAAAGAGACATACTTTAGTTCAGTACTTCATGTACTTTGGAATGATAACATTCGGAATGATACATTTAGTTCAAGAAAAAATAAAAAGTACCCCCGTTCGGCCCCGAACAACCTCAACCGTGGTAAGCTTTTCAAACGAGGGCAATGGCAAATGGTGGGAGTGGGATGGGTGGGATTGTAGATGTATAATTTTCCCTGACAGAAGGGCGTCCGTGGATCAAATCAAATCTCCCAAAGAATACACCATGTGCCTGTGATTAAATGCCTCGGAAAAGAGGGAGGATTGAGAATTATGCCCCCCCCGCCCCATCACCACCACCATAACGGTGAAGAGATTTTACAATGAGTCCGGGGGGCTGGGGAACTTGGATTCAACCTCTCCTCTCTCCGAATTACACATCTCAGCCTCCTCTGCCCCTACAACTCGGAACGATTACAGAGGTTATTACGCTACCTTGCCTGGCAGTGAGACTCCATCCATTTCAAAATCCGTCGCCAAACCGCCCACCTCCCCAGCCCCTCCACAGTAAAGACAACCCAAAAATAGAAGGTAAACAGCCAGTGGAGAGGAATCATAATAAGAAACTCCACAGTTAATAAAACATAAAACAAAAACAAATAAACAGAACATTAAGACAAAAAGTCATAACACTTAAATACGGAGATGTGGAATGATGTGGTCGAACCGAGTTGACCGCTGAGCATGGCTAATGAAAAGAGGGGATGTTAAGGTCCTTCAGGCAGGCCACACCCTCAAAGGAAAGAAGACACCAAATGACTGAAGTGGGACCATTTGGGTCCTCCCGGCCTCCTCAATAAAGGTTGTTCCACGTGATAGAGGAACATCGGCCGTGGTTCGGAGAAAGGAGGTGCGCAGGAGTGGTTCCATGGAATGCCTGTTTTTTTGTCAGCGTTTCCTTTGATCACTTCGGCGTGCCAGTTTCGTGACAGTCTCGTCCGTCCAAACGGTGCCGCCGTCTCTCCTGAGGTGCTTTGGGCCATGGGTTATGAAAAGGGCTAGGGGAGAGGGTGGCAGGGGGGAAGGGTGAAGTGGGGGGGGGGGTATTAGTGGTTGAATCACTAATACGCCTGCCCCGTCTCCACCTGTAGGAGTCCCAGCACGGCCGAGTGGTCCCCGAGCTTCATCCTGCGCTGGGTGGACAGGCTGACATTCTTGGCCAGGTAATCCACGGCAGCTGAGGAATGCACATAGATACAGGGCCATGAGCATCTATATGACTATAAAATAAAAAATGTAAAAACCAAATCCTAAGTATTAAGTTGACTGCATCAACAACAAAACAATTACATAGTACAATCAATGTCAATCAACCAATGTTTATTTGTATAGCACGTTTCATGGACAGAGCAACTCAATGTAATTTTACATCAACACGACATTAAAACTGTATGAAAATGGCAGCACACACACACGCACAGGTGCTCTACTCAAATGCAAGACAAAACAGAAAGGTGTTCATTTTACTTTTGGAAGCATTCAAACTGGTTTCACTCCTCAGGTCATCCAGCAGTCTACTCCAGCTCTGGGATACGTAGTGGCTAAATGCTTTCTCACATTTAGGTTTGGTCTTGGGGATGACCTGGCTGTGGCTGTCAGATGATCTGACTGATCTAGATGGTTTTATTTAGACAATAGTACAGTGATGAGGAGGATCAAAAGTCAGCTCTGTACTTAATCGAAAGCCAGTGAAATTATCTAAGGACAGGAGTGATGTGATCAATTTTCCTAGTTCTTGTCATACCTCTTGCAGTGGCATTTCTGATAAACTGAAGGAGACCGAAGTTTTTTTGAGGAAGACCAGAGAAGAGAGTGTTAGAGTAATCAAGGTGGCTAGTTTTTCTGCATATGATGATGTGGCAGGAATCCTCAGATTTCTTTCAGATTCAGATTTATTTCAGATTTATTTATATGTTTTAAATGATAAAAAACTGATCTGGTGAGTAGAAATTTGCTGTCTCTGAGCTTTGTTTCCCAGAACCAATATCTCCGTCTTGTTACTGTTGAGTTGCAAGGTTGTGTGACACAGGGGTGGTGAAGAAGAGATCTTTATCGTAAGCATGTGTGCGCTTTCATGCCCTCGGGGGGATGAAGGAGGGTCATTGTGCGTATCAACGTGGCAAGGTCGGGCTATTCATCTGCCTCTTACCCCCCCCCCCCGGGCGCTGCCTAAACTACTTATACACAGACACACAAACCCACACATTGGACTAAGATTGTGATAGGATGAGAGTTAGAAGTTACAGGGGTAATGATTACAGACAATTTGAGTGGGAGCGGACGCGGAGGGTCAACAAGGTCAACAAGGCTACGACTTAACCACAGAGCCACCAAATTTCAGGGTCGTAGGGGTGGTTCCACTTTGCTCTTCAATAAGTATTTTTCCAGGAAGTAAGATTTGCTGTCGAAAGGAAGCCCAACGAGAGCTCTTGGATGCCTGAACGCCAAATTTTAAAATTCTCATGTAATTGCCCTTCCATGGTCTGGCGTATGTCAGAAGAAGCCTCAGCCGCCTATGGGACAAATTAACTGATGGTACGGCTGATAAGGGGGAAAACAGGTGTTTCAGCACTCAGGTTTGGCCTTTGGGATTCTCATTCGAGAAGACCTCCACCTTCAAGGAGTGAGATTGTGACAGTAAGCGTTAAATCACTCTCTGGGACTTGGGTTTAAACCTCCGGAATTACAGACAACTCAGCTGTCTTTTATGACAGATTTACAAAATGTCTCTTTCAAAGTAGCACTGTGGATGAACTCAATGATAGATTTGCCATTTTACTACTGAGGCCTGACAGACCTGAAGACATAAGCCCAAAAGACATAAGGTTAAATCTTCTTTTTGAAACTCATAATATAGTCAGACAGTCATTCTGTATTGAGATCTTGCTGATGGCATCTTATGTCAGCTGTCAGGTCTTATGAGATGTACACCACAGCAGCAGTATTGCAACATTTTGAACGAAGGCCAAACCGGCCATTGCCAGACAAACTGCATGAAGTGTTCAGAGACTACAGAGTTTGGCCCACGGTTTCCATATTTTATGACTTGCAACAGCATTTTCGCAGCCCAAAAACAACCATCATCCCTATTCACACCGCCAATGTACAAGAAAGCATCGTGTCTGTTAGGCAGACCCACGTGAGCATTGCAGCCTATCACGTCGGTCAATTTGGGCGATGGAGCGAGCGACAGTCAAACAAAAGGACGATAGCGCATCGCTCAGCCTACGTGACACACACACACAATCGCGCTGACAGTCACAGCTCTAAATGTGGATATTAAACCGGCTGCCATAAAGCACTTGCCTTATTTCTTCCATTTTTAAACTTATGGGGTTTTTTAAATCTGTGTCTGGGCTGTCGCCGCCTTTGATGCCCCTCCCAGTTCAGGTGCTTCATAACCTCGCTCTTGTAGTCTCGTCTTGGGGAAAAGAGGAGGGGGGCGGCAGGCAACATGAAGTGACACTAGATACATGTGTGTGTGTGTGTGTGTGTGTGTGTGTGTGTGCCAGACTCCTGTCTGAGGAGCGGTTGGGGTGGGGGGGGTGGGGGGGTAAGTAATTGGCATGTGTAAGCGTTAGTGTGCACAGAAAGGAAGCTGTCATTTGGTGCTGAGAAACGGTAGGAAGAGGCGCACCTGTGGGAGGGCTGGCTTGTCTGCCAAGGTGCCAGTCACCCCAATGGCTGCTGATGAGCGTGTGTGTGTGTGTGTGTGTGTGTGTGTGTGTGTGTGTTTGTGTGTGTGTGGGTTACACACGCAGGGGTTTAGTGAGGACCTCTCAGAAAAGCTGTTTTTTTTCTGTCAACTAGGTTTACACCTTTAATCCCAGTTGAGCAGACACACTAAAAGTCCTCCACTGCTGTGATAGACGCCCATCTGATAACACACATACACACACACACACATGCATAAACACACCCTAATGGGGGGAAGCACACACTCACATACACTCCAAACACATTTTGCACACAGCTTTGCCACAGTGACGGTATGTGCTTTAATCTGTCAGGTGTTTCCTGAATTACAGCGAGAGTGGAGTCAAGTGTCTCAAATGATACGGTATAAGCCCGTTTCCTCTGGAGTCGGGGGGGGCTCGGCCAATCCTAAACCCTCACAGACACTCAAACACACTCACACACACTCACACGCACACACACACACACACACACACACACACACACACACAGAAGCTTCTCATTATTTATTGATTTATTTTGCAATTCTACACCTGAGCACTTCTGCTTTACTGTTTGCGTTGATTACTTCTGTTAGCATCTGTTAGCATATTAAAGGCCTGGTGACAATACACCATAAACATGTTACATGAAACCCATCTTATGGCTTTATATATATATATATATATATATATATATAGGGTATACATACATATATATATATATATATATATATATATATATATATATGTATACCCTATATCTTATGTGTGTATTAAATTGTATTATATTTTAGTGCCTCCGTCTCTCTGCAACAAATACGATACGCTTATTCGAAAGACAATTTCCTCTTTCTCAAAAATAAGAGGGGAAAATAAGTGGGAAGCAAATGAACTGCTACACGCAGATGTTTGTTCCATCAAACCCACAAATCAGTGAAAGAATTAGTAAAACGTATACTACTATTATCTATAAGTCTGGAACAAAACTCAGCTATAAATACTCACTCTGGCCGTACTGGCTGTACTGGTATCCAGCCACTGGGTCCACACTGTAGCCCGTGGTGCTGTAGGTGGGCGGGCAGTAGGACTGGGATGAGGGAAGGCTGTCCACCGTCTTGATGGAGGCCTCGGCTGAGCGCTGGCTGCAGCTGGCCGAGATGCCGCTGGAGGGCGAGCCGTCCAGCCCACCGCCGCCGCCATGGAGCGGCGAGATGGAGAAGTCATGCTGCGGCTGGGAGGGAACACTGCCTCCAGGGTTGCTGAGGATGCTCATCACCTGGAGAGATGCAGCAAGGAGAAGAGAAGTGACCTTAAATATAGCTCTTTGTGGGGAACCAAAGGGTCACACATGTAAAACACATGTCATATGCAATTTGCTCCAAAAGCATCTTTTCATATCCATTTCACATGTTATGTCAATGATTTCCCCCTTTCACACAAGGGTCAAATTGGCAAGAAAAGAAAGGAGCATAGCATCTTTTGCATTCTAAGTAGATGAATAAGAGGAGATGTGGCATAAAGCCTCAAATATCATGCAGTACTAGTCTGTTGTATTTGAAATGAGGAAAAATTATGTAAGGAACATTAGTTCCTAATTTGTAGAGCCAAATTTTGATTTTCTGAGAAAGAAAGGAAGAATTCCAAAGATCAAGATCAGGGGACGGGGGTCTTTTGAATCAAAGACTCCTTAGACTCCTTATACCCTTGTTGCTTTGGCTTCCAAAGACATGCAGGTTAGTCTAGTTGGAGACTCTAAATAGCCCTTCGGTTGGAATGGTGTGTGGCTGAAAATGTGTGACCTCCGACCTCCACGCACTTTCCCCTTCCGCCACCCCCCAGTAAGGAAGGAGCCTAGTTTTGAACATGCGGTTTATGTTGTATGTTCCACTGCCCTGTGGCTCCCTTACTACCTCTACTGCTAAACAAGAGGGCACCCACCTTGTAAGATATCCCAGGTACAGATCAGGCAACTTTAGCGGTGTACACACATAAAATGTTGCGTAGAAAAACTATGGGAAAATAATAATTTACATAGCACGGTTTCCAATGTGAGGTGGTGTGCTGGAGTGTTGAACCCAAGAGCAGTGCCTTGGGTAAGTAAAAGTAATACATCAATGATTGTCATGCCTTTTTGACCAATTTGACTGGGTCAACAATTGCTTAAAAGCTATTGTTACTTCACAGTGGGAATTTTATGTTACCTGGCTCAGATCAGGGGTAGTCAACTTCATTCGCGATAGACAACACGGTTTTATTTCCTTCATTTTTGCACTTCATTGCACAAAAATCCATTCAGTCAAGAATGGATTTTGTTTCAATTTTCTTGGTATACATATACAAACATATCTTGTAGTCGAAAACTACACACAATATACTGCACTCACTTCCGTTACTTAACGTTCTTTCATTTGAGATTTGAAAGTGGATGTTTTTATTTTAGGTCTTTAAAGCACCTCAACTACCCTCACAATAGGGGTGCGCAGATCGCAGGAGATGTGAAAGTGCAACACATAGGCAAGGAGGTGAGTGGGGTGCCCCCAGGAGGGCTGACATGTCTATTCAGGGTAGCCAGGGAGGTGGCCTGTTACCCTGGTGCGGGGCCATTGTGCGTCTGAAAAGCAGAAATTATTCAAATCTTCATACTTTGCATAAACTCATTGACATCAATTACGGGGGCTCAGATCAAGGGCGCAAATATTTGGGGGTGGAGGAGTTAAGTAATGGCATAGCAAAAGGGGGCAAGGCGGAGGGAGTGGGGAGTGGTGGTATCAGCATTTAAGGAAGGGGTTCAAGTACCAGATATTGTTACTATATCCAAAATACATTTTCAAACCCGCTTTTGACACGTTCCAACCAAGTTTGTTGAGTTTTTGAGACATGACAACACAATCGAAAACACTACCACCTTACAGCCTTAAAAGGGAACTCGACCGCCAAGCCGATCCCCTTCTAGATCTGTTTAAACTTTTCCTACTAGCCATTGCCATTGTCATTCTCTCTCTCTTGCTCTCTAGCACTCTCTCTTGTCACTTACATTATTATTTTTTCCTTTCCAGAGCTCCGTCTCTACGCAAAGCATTGCAGTGTCCTGCGAGCAGAGATAAAATGAGATAGGAGCTAGTTGAAAGGACACTGCTTTGAGGCATTCCCTCTCTCTCTCTCTCTCTTACCAGATAGATTCCAATATAAATAGTAATATGAAAAGTAATTAATTCTCAACTTCTAAGAACTGTCTTGCCTTACGGCCATGTAGCCAGGGAAGTTTATAAAGTGTAAACGGATACAATGTGCATCCTTTCAGATAAATAAATAGCACCATTCAGACAAAGGGTGTGCCTTTCACACAGTGTTAATTCCCTGAACTGTTCCAATTAAGCGCTGTTTTGTTAGCACTGGTGTCAGTGGGAAAACCAGATCTATTGTTTGGCCTCCGTTGTAAGAAGAGTAGCTCCTAGTAATTCTGTGACTGGAGCTGTACAGCAACCCAAAGCAATGATGCAAGACTCCAACGAATCAATATCTTTGAACAAGTAGGCTACAATGAAAGGAAACCTCTGCATTTGATGCATCCTATACCTAAGTTGCTGCGATGCCGCACCTGGGGACCAACTCCAGCTGTTTACATATATATACACTGGCAGTAGTATTAACCCTAACATACATGTCTCTGACGGTGGGAGGAAACTAGAGCATAACCACACACACACAGGAAGAAAGTGCAAACTCCAGACAGAAAGGACCTCGGATGGCCGGGAGCCCTGCCCCAAGTTCAAATTTCAATCGTCTGCACAGATGAAGGTATGAACTGTCTCGCCATGGTAGATCGACCGATGGATTAAACAATGTGTATTTTGGCAAGGAAACCTTTTATTTTTTCTTTAGCTTTTTCTCTTGACAGTGTAGGAGTGTTGGAGCGTACATATTACCCTGGCATAAATTATTTTCCATATTGATATTAAATATTAGTTGTTTTTTTTGCTTGGTTGGTAAATAAAAAGGCAGAACACTTTCTAAACTCTAAGTTCATAATGTTCACGATGACAGCATATGTATACCTCTAAATCAAAACCAGTTCTGACAGGAGATTCACCTGCTAGCCACCGGGCTGCTAGCCACTAGCCTGCTAGCCACCAGCCTGCTAGTAATGAATCTGCTAGCATTAGGCTCGCTAGTTGCCAGCATGTTTCCCGGCCTGAAAATTCCCTTCAGGCCCCCCATACTGCTCGCCCCCTGCCTACACTTCCGTCAGTTAGATGCAGGTTTGTGAGCCTGGACTCCCATCCTAGCCTTTGCCTAGTCCCCTGTCCTAAGCCTGGCCCGATGCTCACCTGTCCTTTTCCTGCCCCTGAAAGTCCCCAGCAGTTCCCTTTCTGGGATTTGCGCCTTGTCATTTTTCCCGGGGGCCCTCAGAAAAGATCTTCCAGGGAAAAAGGTTGTCTCAACTCTGGCCTCAAGGATCCCCGAGGTTGCCGGCTTTCTCCGCTGCCCAGCGTTCCCAAGTCCCTGCTGCTCAGCGTCCCAGAGTCTATGCTGGCGGGCACGACTGGGACCAGCAGCAGCTCGTGGCCACTGTGCAGTCACTCTCAACGGAGGTGGCCACACATACTACACTCATGTGACAGCTGGCGTCCTCCGCTCTCCGGTGTTTCCACCAACAAGCGGAAGAGGCGGCTTCAACATCGACTGCCACCAACCCTGTCCGAGAACTTCACCTCTCGCCTGCCATTTTCCCCGAGCCTGCCACTCCGGCCTCCTGGCTGAAGGTCAGCCCGTTCCTG
The DNA here is from genome assembly GCF_960531495.2 of Zeus faber. Taxonomy (NCBI): domain Eukaryota; kingdom Metazoa; phylum Chordata; class Actinopteri; order Zeiformes; family Zeidae; genus Zeus; species Zeus faber. The sequence goes on along the minus strand of NC_137194.1, from coordinate 29,708,300 downwards.
TTCCTGAGCCATCGGCCTCCCCTGCTGAGGCTCAGTCTGTTCCTGTTCTGTCGGCCGACCTTGCCGAGGCTCAGCCTGTTCCTGCTCCAGAGCCATCGGACACTTCTGCCGAGGCTCAGCCCATTCCTAGTCCCGAGTTGTCGGCCACCCCTGCCGAGGCACATTCCCTTCCTGTTCCAGAGCCATCAGCCGCCTCTGCCGAGGCTCAGCCCGTTCCAGAGCCGTCAACAGCCACTGCCAAGGCTCAGTTTGTTCCTGGTCTCAAGCTGTGAATGTCCAATCTGTGCCTGTCTGTTTGTCCGCTGCACCAACAGCATCATGGCTGTCACCGGCCCCTGCACTACAGCTACAGGAGGGTGTTTTGCTCCCTGAAGCCCGCCGCCAGACCCTCTCCACCCACCTGCACGTTTTGAGGGTTTTTGTTTCTATGGCGTGTTCTGCCTCGTGGGACCTCTGGGAGCTGTCCCTTGGGGACCTCTCTCTCAGTACCTAGCCTTCTACGTCTCTCTCTCTCTTTCTTTCTTGCTTTCTCTCTTCCCAGTTCTCCCAGTCTTGGTCTGTCTCTTTCTCCCTCTTTTTCTCAGGCTCCTTGTATCTGCCACTCTGGTCCTGCCACTGCACGTGACCCGATTCAGCAATAAAGCCAACTGTTTTCACCTTCCTCGTCACTCCACCTGTATATAACCTGTTCCCCTGTTCTCTTAGTCCTTGTCAGATCGTCATGGCGTCCACTGCGTGAATATTATTACGTCATCAGACGTAGTAGTATTGGCTGTCATCAACTGCTGTAGGAGCTGACATTAACTGATGTGACTTTCAAGTTGTATCCTATTGTAGGTCACCTATGGGGTATAGCTAAAGCTGAAACAGGGGAGGGTTCGGAATATAAACAGATACATCACCCAGCTAGCAGCTGGGCAAATCTTCTCGGCAACTAGCATGACGAGTATTTTCAGAATCCTGTTTAGTTGCGATGCCTTGCAGGCTAAAAATCTGACCCATTAGAAGGAGGGCTAGTCTGGCTGTAAGGCGCTAATGTGCCGGGAGACAGTATGAACACATTAACAACTTGCGGTTTATTATTTCAAAATTGCGCTGTAAGGTGCAGTAAGGCGCTATTGTGCCGGGAGACAGTATGAACACATTAACAACTTGCGCTTTATTATTTCAAAATTGCGTAAAGCACGTAACAATGGATGTTGAACTCAGAAATTTAAGATGAAATGTAAATACATATTTGCAAACCCAAATATGATAATTATGATAATTATGAAAGAAAATGCCTATGCCACAGTGTGCACTTAATTGTTCTTTCTTTACCAAGCGATAAAGAACCCCTCCTATTGTTTAGGTGCTAATATCTATCACAATATCTCACAAAAATCTCTCACAAAATCCATGCACATACTGAAGAGGAGTGGATAAGTCTCCCCAGTCCATACACCGATTGGACGCTTCTAAAGCCCCCTTTTCCAGCCTGCTGGGATCCATGAGAAGGCCGTGGGCATCCAGACATGCCAGGGTTATCTAAAGGCCGCCACAATGCCATCTCCCACACCGGTGCTCTTTACTCCCCCATCTCGCCAGCTGGCATGCGTATAGAAAAGCCTCTCCGTGCTCCTCTGTGCGTTTGAAGTTGTAATTCACTACGCAACACGACAGAATATATGATGTTAGCGCAGCAGCACCCTTATACATCTTATCTGGGATCCATTTGAGATATATACTGTTTTTGTTGATGGATACAGTCAATCTTTCGGAGGATTTCTTTATTTTTATTTAAAACAATTCAACGAGTTATCATTGTACACAGGAAGTCGTTTCACATAGAAGAAATTGAAGCCTGCCAGCCGCGCCATTGGTGTCATATTTGATCTATCACTGTCTTCGTTGAAATTGAAGACCCGAGGTATTAATCGCAAAGCGTGTCAATGTTGAATGGAGAATATCTGATGCAATCAGAGGTAATTATGAGATTGGTTAATGCCATTCTTCCCAAAGCAGATGTGGGTTTTGTCAGAGACCGTAATCCTGAAATCCCAGCTCCCCCAACGCTGGCAAAGAAAAAAAAAATCAATTCAATGTCATGAAGAAGATATTTAAATAATTTAAAGCAGCAGACGAATAGAATATATTCATACTCTGACATAGAGGCGAAACAAAATGGGATGTTGTTTAATCTTGGACATTGTGTACAAAGTCACAAGATAGACAACAACATCCCTGGTTTGTGCAAAAAAAAACCCTCAGTAACAGTGAATAATATCAAGTCTGACCTTTAACTGACCAACCAGTAAAATGATTCAACTTTGAAGCTCATTCAAACACTAAATAGAAAATTATTTGGCAGATAAAAGCCATTAAAATGATATCCCACTTTTTATTCATCTTACCCAGATTCGGACAAGAAGATCAATGCCAATTTCCTCCCTGTGTATCCAGAACCGAGATAGCGACTGAGATAGCATGCTAACACTGTTAGCTCAATGCAAGGCCGCAGAGGGAAACAACTAGCCTAGCTCCTATAAAATTAGGGAAATACACCTTCAAGCATCTCAAAAGCTAGTAAAAAAAAGCTATCAAAAGAAAAAGAGTAAGCGATAAGCGACACGGGAGTAGGGAGGTAAAGCGTGTGGGGGGAGTGAGGAGGAGGACGAGGGGAGGGCCTTGACTAAAAATCGTAATTGATTCAAATTAGACATTTGATTGTCAATGACAGATGCTGGGCACCCCACAAGGCGGGCCTCAGATGACGGTGATTAGCGTGTGACCAAACAAGCTGTTGCCTCTCACCGCATCATTAGACAAGGGGAAACTCCAGCCAAAATGGCTCTGCAGCCAACCCACACCGTTCAGGGCGGAAGCAGCACCAAAAAGGCTTAGGAGCCAGATTTGGGTCGTCTAGTAAATAAAATCATTGCTGGTTTGATCCCCGGCCACTCCTGGTAGCATGCGGAAGCGTCCTTGAGCTCAGACACTTAACCCCTAACTGCTCCGGATGAGCCTTGCGTGGCCGATTCCATCGGTTTACTAATAGGCTGTGGGTCACTTTGGTAAAATGCATCTACTAAATGACCTAATACGCAGATTTTTCGAGAACTACATCTTTGACACTGAAAATAAAAAATAAAAAATTGCCGCGCAAGGGAGGTCTGAGCTCGGCGAAGCGGTGGGCCTTCTCCCAGAAAAATGGCCACACCCACACGCAGTACACCCCACCCCTACAAATTTTTTTTTCCAAATGCACCATGCCAAGGAGGGGTTAATAATATTTTCCACAGGGCTGATATCAGAGAGTGGGAGCATCCGGCAATCGGCTTATTTTAACTGGGTAATATGTTGGATGTTGGAAGGTGGCACAGGGAGTAGATTAAGGCAACACGGAGTCTGCAGCCCCGCCTCCACCTTCGAAACTACCCAAGAGCCTCCCCTTGCCCCCCCCCCCCCCCCCACACACACACACACACAAATTTTTCAACGGTATCCTTCGATTTTCAAAAGGTGGAAGAAAGGATCAGAAGCTTGCTGAGGAAGAGGGTGGGTGAGAGAGAGAGAGAGAGAGAGAGAGAGAGCGAGAGTGAGAGAGTGAGAGAGAAATAGAGAGAGGGAGGGGGGTTTTGGGGCCACCAGTAATATATGTTGGGTCAAATAATTCTTGACAGCACTAATATTGCCACCACCTAACTATAATGACATGTAAATAAACAGAGAAATGGCTCTCAGTGGGAGGCCGATAGGGGAGGGCGCTTTGGGTCAAACCAGCTGGGGACCTGAGGAAAAAGGAGAGACAGGCGTTGCACGATGGAAGGGGCCCGCAGCTGGATTAGATATGAGATTAGATATTGTGAATCAAAAACTTTGGCAGTAAGGGTTATGAAACAGTACTATATATATATATATATATATATATATATATATATATAGTACTGTTTTGTTTTTCTCATTATATCCATTGGCTATAGATACTGTTCCTCGTGCAGTTGACCTTGACAGCAGTGTTTTTGTCATAAGCCTTTTGAGACAAGCAGCTGCACATGGTCTTTTTTTCCCACATCGTTGTCAAATCCTTAAGACATCAACATCAAGGAATAATAAGTTAAATTCAATTAAATTGTATTTTTTCCCCCTGATATTACTGATGATATTACTTTTTATTTTTCTGGTCTTTTTTAATCATTTATTTATTTATTTATTTATTTATTTATTTGCTTGTTTATTTATTTATTTTTTATTTATTGTCATCTTAGGTCATATCTGTTGTTGTTTAGTGTATACTGACAGATTTGTATTTAATTTTTTTTATTGGGTATAGTTAATTGTTAGGTGTACTGTATATTTTACAAATTCAACTGTTAAGTTTAATGTGTATTTTACAAATGTAACTGTTCGGTTTACTGTATATTTTACAAATGTAACTGTTGGGTTTACTGTATATCTTACAAATGTAGCTGTTACATTTACTGTATATTTTACAAATGTAACTGTTGGGTTTACTGTATATCTTACAAATGTAGCTGTTACATTTACTGTATATTTTACAAATGTAAATGTTAGGTTTACTGTATATTTTACAAACATTCCATATATTGCCTTTTTCCTTTTTTTATATTTGTATTGTATTGCCTTAATATTAGTTTGTCTCATTGTCTTGATGTGAGCTGCTGGGACATTGCAATTTATCTATTTTAACAGTGGATATTGGAATATTTTATTGGAATGCTTTATTGGAATATAACGTTTTGACGAGACATACTGTAAATCCAGTTCCTTCACCTGCCATTTTGGTATCTGGAACCAAGTGGAAGCATGCGAATGTCCCCAGCACGTGTCCTCTCACCTCCAGCATCAATGACAAACCTGCCAACCTTGGAAAAATATTTTGAGTACCAAAATAGTATAACAGGAAGTCTCCATTGTGTTTGAGTTACTGCAGCTAAATGACTCCATCAGTTATCCTAGCCGTTTCCTAACGAGGTCATCACATCATATGCAAGATACTACGACTAACTATATATACAAATGTATCTCATTAGGATATACCGCTTGAAATGCATCATCACTTAAAGTTACTGAACATGTTTACCAACTAGCGATGCACCAATTGCAATTTTCTTGGCTTATTCCGATTTTGGCCGATTTGGATTTTCATTCAATTGTGTGCTCATAATAAACCATTGACTGTTAAATAACTTTTACATAGTCGTCCGATCTTTTTGAGTTTATATCCGTGATCGGAGAAATCAAATTTTCTTATAATTTGGTCTCATTAGGTATATCTGCTGTATGTCAATGACAAATACACTGTATGATCTGATCGAGCTCACGTGATTGGACAGCTGCACATACAGACTACCCCTGCAATTTTCAGTTACAACATAATGAATTTTCTGATTTTGACACTGTGTGTTTATTATTGTTCATTATGGAACAATAATAGAACAGGAAACTGTCTTTGAGTTCCAATAAAATACAACATCGAATGGTCACTGAGTTCCAATAAAACAGAATATGGACTGTCACCAAGTTTCAGTATAATGCAACCTGTAACTCTCACTGAGACAACAAAATTTATGTCCAATTCAAACTTGAAATGACAGTGTCTTTCACTTTTAAGTGTAAATATGCCTTTCTATTAAATTTATATGGTACTTGCCATTCCAAAATAAATTGCAATCATTGCAAATAAAATGTATAATAATAAATGGCCGACTCTTCTCACTCTTGTACACGGGAAGTCTTTCTTCACTCACTGTGCATTAAACCAACTGAAACATATTTAATGACTGCTTTTATTTAATGATTTGTCAAGAACCGAGTCTCAAGAGAGTCGAACCTTTCATCACGAGCAGTGCGCTGCTTTGAAACCGAGATATGCAGTCTGCACAAGTTTAGAATATTGTCAGGTGATGGAAAATTTGTCCAATCTTCTTTGTTTACCTTGAAGTACCTCCAAACAGCTGATCTTTTGCTCTATTTTTTTATATATCCTTATCAGTCCCACAATGGGGAAATTTGCAATTTCTCTGCATTTACCCATCCTAGTAGCTGATGTTTCTAGGAGCAGTGGGCTGCCATATAGAGATGTCTGGGGAGCAGTTAGGGGGTTAAGTGTCCTGCTCATGGACACATCAGCATGCTGCCAGAAGGAGCTGGGGATTGAACTGGCAACCTGCTCCCAAACATCAACTGCACAACTACATAAGAGTAGTAAGAGTTCAGTAAATAACAGTAAGAGTTCTTGAGCAGTGTATCGGTCGTGTAACTTTGACCGGCACTGACTTGGAAAATATATCTGATCGGCTGGTCACCGGTTATGGCCGATCGATCGCTGCATCTCACGTTTTACATGCTAACATTACAGTTACATTTTTGTGCTTAATTATTACTATCCCACGTCCCATTTTACATATATGTATCATCATATGTATATGTATGTGACAAATAACTTCTTGAATCTTGTTGCCTCGGTGGATTTTATTATCCACCGAGGCAACAAGATTCAAGAAGTTATTTGCACATACTGTGCTAGGCGCGCTGTGTATCAGCAGATGTTGAGTGAGTGCGAGACGGGGGAAGAGTTACAGAACCACAAGCACAAAGTTGTAGCATCTGGTCCAATCCGAGGGATGTAGTTTAAATACCCAATAAATGTATGGTTTTGTATTGATTGGTTTTTTTTGCGTCGTTTCAGATGCCATTTCATACCTGCGTATTTTGACCAAAAATTGCATGGTTGGTACACAAAATGAGTGTAGGTTGGCAAGTCTGCCCTGACATCCAGGTAGGACCGGTGGGCCCTTGTTTTGACCTTCTGGAGATTTGGCACAAACGCACAGTGTCGTGGACAAGAGGAGATTGTGACACGGACGGGTCTCAGAAATGGAGCCTACAACTTCAAAATAATGCAAAATAAATAAAGAAAAATATAACAATAACAATTCCTGTTTTTTCTGATGTTGATTAGTATTAAGTTGTTGTATTGGCATAATGCACTAACAACATATGATATCCACTAATACGACATGCACTAACATACGGGGAAAGAAAATTATAATATTAATAACACAACTTTTAATTCTGATTCCCTACAGCATGTTGTGCTTGTATCTGGTTGTATTAAGAGACAGGTGCTCAGGCACTTTTATTCAAGTTTGCTCCAATGATCGATGTATGTTTTGATTATTTCTCGCCTCTCATGTAAGTTGCTTTGGACAAAGCGTCTGATCAATGAATAAATGTAAATGTACTAAGACGCTGCTTTTGTGCTACTTTATAAACTTCACCAAAAGCAACTAAATGCCTAACTTAATGTATCATGTGAGTGATATTTCTCTTACAATATATTTCTGTGGAACAGCTGACGTCATCATTGTGACTTGTCAGTGGTAGCAACTTGCTACCCACCTCAGCAACTTTTATACGCAGTTTAAAGGTCACCGGTCATTGATCCAAGGTAGGATCGTTGCAGCATTTTCTAGGGGTACAGAGTATTAAGAGGACTTAGAATTTTTTCTGGATTGATTAGGATTAGGAGGTTGTGACAGCGCACATCCAATTCAACATTGCTAGGTTTCAATATGCTGCAGTGCATAACAGAACTCTGGGAATAAATGTAGTAATCTAACAGACTTTGTGGCGGGACTTTATTTTACCCATGGGAAAGCTTACTCCTGAGACATACGCAAATCTCTAATGAATATGCCACAAATGTGCAAGGTCTTTAGAAACACAGGTCCTGGAAGATGCCCTGGACTTTCCTAGTGAGCGGGAAGGCGAGCTCTCCCTCCGATAGTGTGCAGTGGTCTCCTTTAGACCAGCTCACTTAAATCCTCATCTTTTGGGATTTTCACTTAGAGTCATATTGGCTGCCTCTGCGAGATAAATGCAAATCGCATTCCCTTACATTTGGCTATTTATTACTGAATACAACAGCTCTCCCGTCAACCCCTGGGGGAGGGGGAGGCATCCCTCACCCATGCCCGGACGGGCCGTGCATTTAAATAGCACTCTTTAAAGATTGGCCCCACCCTCCCTTTCATCTGGTAGGATATGGCTTCCTCTCGGGAGGTAGGAGTGGGGGAGTGGGGGGGGGGGGGGTGATGGGGGCTAAGAGACTGGAGGAGAGAGATGGAGAGAGAGGTAAAATTTGAGAAGAAAATTTGGTGGAGGGGAATGGTGAATGCCATCCCAACTGCTTATAGGGTTAGTTGGGAACACTCGTAAATTCATCACACAGCAGGCCAGCGGTCAGTTTTGTCACATGCACATTAATTGTGTACGAAAATAATCATAATAAGAATATTTTCCTTCCTTACTTCCCTTGGTACGATGTGAAATTGGCCAATCCCCAATGTCTGCCACCACGAGTCCATGTAGGCAAGTTTCCTTTGACTTTTTTTTTTCTATTCCTGATGAAAGCTGTCACAATTATTACTTAAATGCCTGATCACAATTACTTGACCAGACCGTGATCATTTAGCAAAATCGTCGGGGCATATTAACTGTCTACCCCAATGTTTATGTTTATGTTGTTCATTGTCAATGAAAGGTCGGTCCTCTAGTCTTCTGCCATAAGATTAGGTATGATATGTATTATTACACCATCATAAACACATACTGCGATAGTAGCATACAATGAAAGACCATGAAACAGTCAATTAACATTATTTGCATGACAATTAATCGCTGAAAATCAACTAAAATGTCATGTTGCATTTTTAACATTTCGAATGCACTCAAACTTCAAAACAACAAAAAAAAATTAAACCACAGTGCTGTAGCTCAGGTGGTGGTGGAGGTGGTGGGGGTTGAGAGAGTACACAAGAGATAAATATGAGACATAATTTTTATTTTTAATTTATTTTGTATATTCAAAAAACATTCCACCAGTAAATGTGATTTACATTCCTCAGATTTTCTTGGCAGGGTTCTACTGCGGCTCTTTTTCTCATTTTTTTTCTACATTTCTTTATTTATCTCGGTGTAAAGCCGCTTCAACCCCCCCCCCCCCCCCCCCCATCCCCCCACCCCCCCCCCCACCCGGTGCCAAATTGAAACAGCATCTGTATTTTGGGTGATTTCTAATTAACAAGTATTTCAACCCTCCCCCCCCCCCCAACCCTAACACCCTTTTTTTCCTCCTCCTCCTCTCTCTCTCTCTCTAAGTATGGCAGGGGTGTAAATATATGCACTCATCCTTTTTGATTTGTTGACATGGGAATGCGCCAGCTGACAGAGTGTGTGTGTGTGTGTGTGTGTGTGTGTGTGTGTGTTTGTGTGCGTGTGTGTGTGTGTGTGTGTGTGTGTGTGTGTGTGTGTGTGTGTGTGTGTTGGGGGACCCTGAGTTTTATGAGGACTCTAGACTAATATCAGGCGCAACGTTGACTTTCAGGTGATGAGTAGCGGATCAAAAGTACATTTAGGCTGGGGGGGGTATGGTATCTACTTTTCCAATTGTCCAATGTTACTGATTGTGACTTGCAGATTGGCATACCCAGTGAATAAATGTGTGGAGAAATTATGTAGCAATTCGATTTAAGAATTATTTCAGGTTATTTTTTTTTCTTAGAATTACAGCTGGACAAATTTTTGTAATGTCGTTAGCAAGGGCCTCATAAAAATAGTACATTGCCCTCGAACTTGAACGTGGCTTGACAGGGTGGAGAGAGGGCAGAGCTGGCGCTACTGACTATTGGGTCCTCCAATACCCAATACGCGGAAACCTCAGAATCAGCAAATCCAAAACGTCTCCCATATCATGTCAACAGCTTGGAATGGGAATAACTCAGACCCGTTTTAAGGATGTCTCATCGCCGGGAAAGTCCCGTGCTGCTTTAAAAGAGAATATACTGTAATATCGTGGGAAGGGGAATGAACCGTGACCCATGCATGGATACTCGTTCTCTCCCCCTCTCTCTCTCTTTTTTACTCCCTTCCACTTCCCTGTCCCCCACCCCACCGAAGCAACAACCCACCCCCCCACCTTATCGCCATCCGACAGTTGTCAGGAATCACTAGCGGAGGCTTGAGCAGAGCTACGAAGGCAGGCAGGCAGGCAGGCAGGCAACTGGGAAGGCCTGGGGATATGGATCAAAGGCAGGGAGCTGGGGAGCACTACAGCAGCTCTGCCCCCCCCCCCCCCCCCTTTTCCCGTCTCTGCCCGCCACCCAACCCCATCCCCCACCCCCACTCACTGAGACCCACACTATTCTCTCTCTCCCTCGCTCTCTCTGTCTCATTCACTCCCTCCGACAGCTCAAATTGCTCGCCCAGAGAGCTGCTGTATTTCCAAAATGCAGGAAATGTTCTCTCTCTCTCCCTCCCTCTCCTTCTCTGTATCTATTGCTCTCTCGGTCTCTTATTTCTCTGTCTCTCTCTCTTTCTCTCTGTCTTTCATTCGTTAAATGCTTTCCTCTAGTGCCGTGTGTGGTGAGTTAAAACGTCCCCGGCGTGAAATAATTGCGTTTCCTATGATTATTATTTACTTTTTAATTTTTCTTCCGTTGTTTTTTCGTGTTGTTGGGTTTTCCCGCGGCGTTTCCATCGGCCACCGGGTCGGCAGAAAAAACAGTTCCCTGTTCTTACAGAAAAGGATTAGCGGTCCGACATCTCCGCCTGTCTGACTGATGATATTCCGGAAGGAAGGCAGGAAGAAGAAGAAGAAAAAAAGATTTGTTCTCAAAATAGCAAAATAGATTTGTCAAAAAAAAAATTGTGTGGTTTAAATAAAACCAGCTTTATTTTAGAAGGCTTTTGGATGAGATGGGATGGGTAACAGGCGCTAGCGTGTGAATGTGTGTGCGTGCGTGTGTGTGTGTGTTTGTGTGTGTGTGTGTGAGTGCGGGGGAGTTGTACAAGCAGTAGCTGTGAAGAAAGACTGACTATTGACACTGGCACATTCCATGGTTGGCATATATTGTCACCCCCCCCAAGAGAATGGGCCACACACCCGCTGCCCCGCTCGAACATCGGGGGGCTTAATTCTCTGCTGTTCTATTGGGCAACAGCAGGGCACAGATGGGGCTTGTATAAATGGCATTCCCCAACGCGACACACGGGTCTCTAAATTGAATTACCGCCCGCGGAGCTTCAACCTTGCAATTTATTTTGATAGCGAAATTTAGTCCCTACGGTGTGAATGTTTATTTTATTCAAAACATTTTTTTGGGGAGGGTCAACGTCAAACCTCCCAAACTCTCATCAAAATGACTTTAGTGGCGCGTTTCATACACGTACGCAGCAATCGCTTGGACAAGGGACCAGCCTGCTTCCTGGTTTGAAAATAAATTAGCTTTTTTTGTGTTGCATATTTGGATTTCTGACATAATAAACCAGTGTGTTTCCACTATGTGGGGGAAAACATACAGTATAGAAACCGAAGCAGTTCTCTGTTTCGACTCCAAGCTTAAGCTGCAAACGCGCTGCGGTTTGGTAGCAGCATCCAGTAGAACGTGGCCCTGGATATCATACAATGACATTCCCACAGAATTGATGTAAAAGAAACACCAATATAACTCCATTCCTGGTAATGGTATGTAGGTTATGTTATTCAACTGGCCTGTCAAGTAATATCTGCATTAGAATGTTAGCATACGTACTGTTTAGGAGGAATTCACCGTGAGTTGAGACACACAGAGGCAGATAAAAGTCCAATAAACCTAAGCCCAGTCAATAGCAAACATGTCCTAATTCTCAAAGAAAACAAGCCTTTGGAATCGAAGCGTTGACCCTGAGGAGGGTGTAAGTGGTAATGCTTTGGTTTTGCTTGAGACAATTTCCTTTTTTTTCATTTATTTTTAATCTCTATTTATTTTTTTATTAAATAAAACATATAAATATTTATTAGTTATTTGACTAACATTGTCAACCACAATGACGCAAACAAACAATGCACGAAAATGGCCCTCTCTCTCTCTGGCAACCGCCGCTTCTGTCCCCAAGCGCTGCTGGTGGATTTAGCCAAGGCTCCGTTACACAACAACATGCATCACGTACATACGCACGCACGGGCACACAAAAAGACGAGCCGAAAACACACATCATGCGCACCCATGGACTTGATTTTTCTGAGATCTAATCCCGAGCTGCAGAAGAAGTCTTAGTTCTTTGTGACCGGCGGTATCTACAACATGCGGTGCCGTACAACATCAGCCTGCAAACTGCCAATGTGTGTATGTGAGGGTGTGTGTGATTTTGTTTTCAGTCTGTCCCCTTATGAAAAATCTCTTGTCAAATATATATGTATACAGACTACAGTGTATATGTATATAGACATAGATATAAATGTATGTATATGAACTTATATTGTATATGTGTACAGGTATACTGTATATGTATGTATACTTGTATACATGTTTATATACAGTATATGTATGTATGTATGTATATATATATGTATGTATTTATGTATGTATGTATGCAGTGCTTAATTTGTAAATCAGGAGGTGCGGTAACACAGAGAGGATGCCGATCCGGCGGGGTAATGAGAGAAAAAGATTAATGGAACCTGTGCACACATGAACCGGATTCAATTAGGAAACGTAAATAAAGAATAATAATCTAAATCAAAAACACGCTATTTATTTGTTTTGTTTGGAGGAATGGGGAACGCGGACATGCAGCGGAGACAATATGTGTCGATGGGGGGTTAGGGCCTATTTAAGGCAGAGCTTAAGCCAACACCCCTTGTGTGGAGGTCCGGATCCAATCAAATAGGTGCCATCCCAATCTGGGAGATCCCGGGAACATGATCCGCCACAAATTAAGCCGTGTATGTATGTATATATGAATATACACCGACACACAACATTTAAACCACCACTAATAACCACTAATATTGTGTAGGTCAGGGGGATCTACACAATATTAGTGGTTATTGGTGCCATCAAGGCATGGGCTCCACAAGACCTCTGAAGGTGTCTTGTGGTATCTGGCACCAAGACATTAGCAGCAGATCCTTTAAGTCCTGTAAGGTGTGAGGTGGGGCCCCCATGGATAACTCAGTATAAAACGTAATGTGTCCATGAAAGATGAAAAATAACATAAATAAGGTCCGTGCATGAAATATAATTACTTTGCAGTTATTCACGTTGTATAATATAAATGCCATTTTTTGGGGTATTTCGTAATTTCATTGTTCGACTTGTGCAATGAAATTCAGCGTGCCACAGCATCAACTTCCAATTTTTATAATGAAATCTACCCAGGGAGTCGAGAGCCAGAAACAGAGATAGCGCGCCTTCAAAGAAAAAAATGTGTGTTTTGGAGAGCTAAACTAAATCAATATACTGAATAAGGAACATAATTCAATTCAATTTATGCCACTTTCGCTCAACTGATTGTGAATACATTTCCTATGGGCACAAACACTGGAATTATTATGTGTATTATGTGTGATTCATGTATGTAGTGATTCAAATATATATTATAACAACTTTTTCATTTGATTAAGGCCACTTAATCTCTAATTTAATCTACTTCATCTGTTACTGTTATCTTTTACTACTACTATTCTGCAAAATCCTCCCCGCAACTACTTGAGAGCGTACCATCTCTAATAAAATTTGCATCCAAAACCATGTCCAAAACTGCTGACAACTATATTATTTGTTTTTAATTTATTGATTATAATGAGATATTAAATGGTTTAAGCTTCACTTCACTACTAGGCTACAGCATCTTCAACTTCTATTACTTTACCTACCTCTTTAAATACTCAATTCTGGATTCAGCTTCTTCAAATACTGCTTCATCGTCTTCAGTTACAGCCAAAGTACTTCAACTTCTGCTTCAGCTACTTGAAGTACTGCTTCAACTTCTTCAATAACATCAAAAACTGCTTAAAATACTTTTTGAGTACCTCAACACCTTCTAGTGCTACTACTTCTACAACATTTCGTACTACTTAAGGTACTTAACTCCTTCTACTATTATATTTTGTACTTATTCAAGTACTTCAAGCTGAAGCAAGCACACTGAAATTGTGTTAAAAAATAATTAGCACTTACTACTTCACAGTATTTCCTCCATAATTCTATGCAGCTGTGGGGCTTTGGGCAATAATTCTAGTTTGGGCCTACAGCATATCTGTTGCTGTCCTGGTCCAATTTGTGTTTCAAGTTGAGCTTCCAGTGTTACAAATGTTTTTACATCTCACTATGGTATAGTCTTTACTGCCAAAACATTTGGACCACATATCTTTATTTTTAGATAATAAGAAGCCTGAATTTCCGTTTTTATTTTAATGACTAATTTTCTCTTGCATTGGTAGTACTTTGCTTGCTGTGGGTGCACACTACTGTAAATGAATGCAGAGGAAACACTGTTATGTGTAGTCGCAAAGGAATTAGAAGGACTACACAGTAGTGTACACTGATCAGCCACAACATTAAACCCACTGACAGGTGAAGTGAATAACATTGATCATCTTGTTACAATGACACCTGTCAAGGGGTGGGATATATTAGGCAGCAAGTGAACAGTCATTTCTTGAAGTTGATGTGTTGGAAGCAGGAAGTGTAAGGAAGGCAAGTGTATGGCTCTGAGCGACTTTGACAAGGGCCACATTGTGATGGCTAGACGACTGGTCAGAGTATCTCCAAAACGAGGTCTTGTGGGATATTCCCAGTATGCAGTGGTTAGTACCTACCAAAAGTGGTCCAAGGAAGGACAACCGGTGAACCAGCAACAGGGTCATGGGCGCCGTGGGCTCATTGATGCATGTGTGGAGCGAAGTCTAGCTCGTCTGGCTCGATCCAAAAGATTAGCTGCTGTAGCACAAATTGCTGAAAAAGTTCATGCTGGCTATGATAGAAAGGTGTCAGAACACACAATGCATCACAGATTGCTGTGTATGGGGCTGCATAGCTGCAGACCGGTCAGAGTGCCCAGGCTGACCTGTCCACTGCTGAAAGCACCTACAATGGGCAGGAGAGCGTCAGAACTGGACCATTGAGCAATGGAAGAAGGTGGCCTGGTCTGATGAATCACATTTTTTTCTACATCGTGTGGATGGCTGGAGATAGGGTCCGATCCGATCGAGCATCTGTGGGATGTGCTGAAACAACAAGTCTGATCCATGGGGGCCCCACCTTGCAACTTACAGAACCTAAAGGATCTGCTGCTAATGTATTGGTGCCAGATACCACAAGACTCCTTCAGAGGTCTTGTGGACCCCATGCCTCGACGGGTCAAAGCTATTTTGGCGGCACAAAGGGGACCTACACAATATTAATGGTTATCAATGGTGGTTTTAATGTTGTGGCTGTAGCCTATGGTCTCTTTCATGAGTTTGAAAGACATTTGTGATCTTTGTTGTGTTAATGTCATTACAGCTGAGATGGAAGGTCCACTGCTGGTGCTGTGCTGCCGCAGCTTCATTGGATGCCAGGAATGCATTGCAGTCCTACTGGCCAAAAGTGAAGACTGCCCAAAGTGCAGGACACCAATTAGCCAGGACACGACTGTTGCTGTGGCTGGCCTGTCCGAGGTTATAGAGACTGTGAGAGGCCTAGATTTTTATTGTTTTTGGTTTTGTTTTTTTCAATAAAATTTTCATTTAATATGGTTTAATGAAACCCCGAACCTGACTCTGATCTGTTTATTAACTTTATTCAAAGTCAAATAGGTTCAATCAGGAGGGTTTGGCTTACTTTACCCTCCTTTATTACAAAAATGTAACACAATGACAAACCATAGAGAAACTCCACAAACCACATTACAAAGAAATTAAAGCTTTGCCAAATAATTTCACAGCACGACATTATTGCACTAATAGTTGCTAGGTCTTTGGGGTGGGCACATGCATTTGGGGGCAAATACTGTGGTGCATAAAATTATTGCACAACTTAATTTTGCTTTTCATGTGCGGCAGATACATGCCGTGTATCTGTGTAGCCTACACTGAATCAGTTATGTAATTATGAATCAGTGTTATTTAACAAGGAAGCAGCAATAATAAGGATAATTAGTACTAATTAATACATGACAAATGAGTCTGAAATAAGTGTGGTGAAGTGGTCGATGAAAAAATATGATTTATGTCCACTTGAATACCTTGATAAGTTATGTGCAGATAATGTAAATCCCTTGGGCTAATTGAAAGAATTAATTTTTTCTCTGACTGAAGCACCAACACGTGCGTTATTCGATGTGAAAGGGTTTGATTGGCTGGCCTGAAATCAATGTTACCAATAATGCCAACGGTAAAAAAGTCTAATTTCTTAAAAGTTAATGTTAAAGTTTATTTGAAATTCATGTAGCCTAGTTAAGAGAGAGAACGGTAAATAAACTTGAAGGATTCTTACTTCTTGGTTCAATTTTCATTTTACAAGTTGGTGCGCTGAATTGCATTGCACCAGTAGGACAATGAAATTAGGAAAAGACCCCCAAAAAGTGGCATTTTATGCAATGTGAACAAATGCAAATTAATAATTCTTCATGCACGGACTAAATAAGAATTTATTTATATTTTTTAAATTTACAATAGTGGCAAAATAAGAATTCAAATCAGAATCTCTAAATATGACTTATCTCTCAACTCAACATTTATTAAACAGAGATTTAAGGAGTGAATTTTTATCTATTATAAAATATATGAAGCACGATTCTGATTTTATTATGAGCCGCAAAATACACTGAGGACTGATGCCAGTGGTGTAAGGCAGAAGGATGTCCGCTCTGTGGACAGAGTGATTAAAGGCAGACAGTAAAAAGAAAAGCCTAAATTAAACAAATTCAAGAGTGAGGGAGCACAGCCACACACACTGAGCAAAAATCCAAAAAGCTCCCAGTGCAACAAATATGGTTGCATGCCTCACCCTAGGCATGGGTGCCCTGCCAATGATACAAAGTGCCGTTCCTGTGGAAAAAAAAGGTCACTACCAGCGTATGTGCTTCGCTGGTAAAGCTGTGCATGGTATTGCACAGGAGTAAGAGGAGGAAAGCTTCTTTTTCAGCTCTGTGATATTGGATGCTGATTCATGGACTGCTAAAATAGACATAATGGACAAAAACATCACTTTCAAACTTGACACCAAAGCGTTGTCACTGTTGTGTCACAGACTGTTTTTAGCAGAATTTATTCTAATGCACAGCTGCCTGTTCTACAGAAAGCGGAGAAGCTTTTGAGTGGTCCAGGATGGATTCCACTGGATGTGTTGGGGCTCGCCAGACTGCGGCTGAGGATAGGAGCCAAGCAGACCATGGAAAAGGTCTGTATGGTCAAAAAGATGAGCTTGCCCTTGCTTGGGTTGCCAGCCATTGTAGCCCTTGGCTTACTCGTCCGTATCGACAGCACAGACATAGAGACCATCAAGACAAGATACCCCAACCTATGCAGCTGCCTAGGTGAGGTACAACAACTGTACGCCATCAAGCTTAAACCAGAGGCTGTGTCATTTTCCTGGAAAACCCCCAGGGGAATTTCACTACCGTTGATGGGGAAAGTCAAAGAAGAGCTCCAGTGTGTGGAAAGCCTGGACGTCATCAGCCATGTGGTGGGGCCAACTGACTGTGCCGGCATGGTAGTCATACCTAAGAAAGATGGTGAAAAGGTGCGTTTGTGTGTGGACCTCACCGGCTTGAACACGTATGTGTGCTGTGAAAATTACATTGTGCCGTCAGTAGAACAGAGCCTCTGAATGCTTGCTGGAGCGAAAATGTTCAGAAAACTACATGCCAACAGGCAACAGATTTCCACTCACAGAGGAATCAGCCAGGTACACTATATTCATCACACCCTTCGGATGTTTCAATTTAAACCGTCTTTCATTTGGCATTGCCTCAGCACCCGAACACTTCCAGTGCTGAGGCTCGCTGAGGTCACAGAAGGGCTAGAAGGCGTGGTATGCCAAATCAATGATCTACTGGTGTGGGGACGGGACCAGGGACATCATGACGCGCGATTCCATGCCATGCTACAAAGACTGGAAAAAGCAGGCATCACCCTAAATCTGGATAAGTGTGAGCTCTCCAAGAGCGAGGTGGTCTTCTTGGGTCACATCATCACAACTGCAGACTCCTGCCCCAAGGAAGACAGAGGCCATCATGGAGATGAAGGAGCTCACAAATGTTGGCGAGTTGATGAGTTTTCTTGGGGTTGGTCAACCAGTTGGGAAAGTTCATTCCCCAGCGAGTGGAAACAGACAGGCCACTCTGTCTCTGACCTCCTCTCGGAGAAAAACTGCTGGGTCTGGGACGTGGACCATGGGACCATGGAACACTGAATAATGCACTGTCTTCTCCTGCTGTGTTATGCCACTGAGAATCCAGTGCTTAAGGATGAGGCTGATGCTCCATTGTGCACGTGCCAAGGAAGTGACTTTGGACAGCAGACACTGTCGCACTCACCTGTTTATGCACCTATGTTGAGATTGCACCATTATCTCACACCAGGTCCACCGACGTCATTGTTCATTTTTAGTCATTTGCCAGCCATGGCATTCCGGAGGGGCTGATTTTGGATAATATACCATAGTTTTCTGGACAAGCCTTCACTTTCTTTGTGACTTTGTTTGTTCAGACACATCACTAGAAGCCCGGGGTTTCTGCAGAGTAGCGGGGAAGTGGAACATGCAGTCCAGACCTTGAAAAACCTCCTGAAAAAGGCAGGAGACCCCTACCTGGCTCTACTCGCCTATAGAGCCACACCTCTCCAGAGTGGTTACAGCCTGGCTCAGTTTCTCATGGGCTGGCATCTTCGCACCATGGTGCCAACTCTTCCCTCTCAGCTGGACCCTGCACTGCCTGACAGCATTGCATTTACTTGGAAGGAAAAGGAGAAGGGGAGTTCAGATGCTGAAAACAGGCATCACTGTTCCAAAGCTCTCAGTGCCTTGCTTCCAGGAGAACGGGCATGAGTAACTGACACAAAGTCATTACTTGGTGGATCCCAGCCTTCTCAGGAGGAGAGGCATAGTTAAAAAAAAAGTAAAAACCAATGTAACTGATAGAAAGAAAAGGCTACGGGGTTGTTACGGGTACTGTCTATGAGCCTATGTTAATGTGTATGGGGTGTAGTTTTGAGCACTTATGTATAACTCTGAGAATGTAAGATAAAGTAATTGTTTAAGTATCTTAGATTGAATAATCACTAAAGTGCCTATGTTAACACTGTATTTCCTTACAGGTTCTAATCAGGGATGGGCCGATCGATTGAATGAAATGACTATCCGTTACGGATATTGTGTTTTGTCCACCAGGTTGTATGGTTGTGTGAAAAACTAATTCTGTCCGTATATGAATCATATATGTACAAATATGATTATATTATTATAATAATATTATTATTCTATTATTATTATAATAGAATATCCTCTGTGAGGCGAGGTGGATTAGAATGAGGAAGAGGTGAAGACGAAGAGAAACAGGAGGAAGCAAACGAGGAGGAAGAGGTTAAGATGGAGAGATGAAGCAAATGAGCAAGATGGGAATAGGAGTTAATATTATTACGTCATTATATTCTGTAACGTCTTCTTTGTCATTTATTCAACTTAGCCCCCCCCCCCCACCACCACCACCACATTTTCATTAAAGCGAGCGTAGCCACTATTGTACATTGATATTTTCTCACGCTGTTGTATTTTCTTTCTTTTTTTTTTCTAATTCAACTTCGGTATGAAACCAGGTGTGTCTGTAATAGAAGCAAGGCATGGGGAGAGCTAAGCACCAAAGCTCTGATGCCCTGGTTATAATAATAATAATAATAATAATGATAATAATAATAATAATAATGATAATAATAATAATAATAATAATAATAATAATAATAATAATAATAATAATGATTAAATAAACTGTATTTATATCGCACTTTTCTAAACAAGGTTACAAAGTGCTTCACATAAAATATATATATATATATATATATATATATATATATATATATATATATATATATATATAATAACAGCATAGATAAAAACAATAAAACATCACAACGATTATAAAACATCGGGGGATAAAACACAATTTAAAAAAAAACCCATAAAATTGCAGAGGTCAAATGATCAAACCCAGTATGCTATATTTCAAAATTATTTTATATAATTTGGAGCGAGGCCATTTAAAGCTTTAAAAGTGATCAATAAATGTTTTAAATCAATGCGGAATAAAGCTGGTAGCCAGTGTAAGTTGACTAGGACAGGGGTAATGTGTGCATATTTCTTGGTGCATATTAAAATTTGGGCAGCAGCGTTCTGCACTAGTGGGAGTTGGTGAAGGGAACTCTGACTGATACCATGAAGTGCATTACAGTAGTCCAGGTGGAAGAAAATAAAAGCATGAATAACTTGTGCAAATCAGTGGGAGATCTGATTTTGAAATTTTCTTCTGAAAGTTATTAGATTAGAGAGCTATATATAGCTGTGTGTCATCCGCATGGCTCTGGATGATCTGTGTTTCCAGATGGTGCAGGAGGACAGCGTGATCAATTGTGTCGAACGTGGTGCTCAAATCTAAAAGCACAAGGACAGAGCAGTCACCTCTATCTGCTGTTAACAGTAGGTTGTTAGATCCTCACTAGGGCTGTCTCTGTGCAATGGCGAGCTCTAAGACCTGACTGTGCTAGCATCTGATCACGGCATCTTTTAAGATTTTACGACGGGAAATGGAGGTTAGATGAGGGCCACTGATTTGGCTTTCCCATGGAATGGCAAGTCATCCAAACATTGCTAGCCACCAGTGGTGAAGAAGAAGAGAGTGACTAAGGAAGTGTCCCCGTTCCACAGTTTTTTTTTTGTTTTTTTTAATGGAGCACATTGTTTTCATTTTTTTTATTTGGAGGCACAGGGACGCACAGCAGAGCGCTTACGGACTCCCAATGTGCGGCATCGCACGGCTTCCGGGAACGCGTTCCTCATGAATGAATGTATATGTTGCACAGAAAATCTGTTACCTCGATGCCCATTCACGCTTAAAAAACAAAAAAAACACGCCTGATTAAAAAAAACACGCCTGATAAAAAGGGCAGTACATACATCAAATGGCAAAGGGGCAGGTGCTCAGGCACCCTCCACCCCCCAATCTGCATGTGCCTGTTCTGCTGTGTGGAGCAGCTGCTGCTCACTCGCTCCAACTCTCGCTACCCCCTGCCCCATTAAACAATTGCATGTGGAAGAGAGGTAAAACAAAAAATGAAAATGAACAGCACCGGTTTCCCTTCCCTTATGCTCCAATATGACAGCAACGAATCTCTATTTTCCACTTGAATGGTAAAAATAAAGAAGTAAAAGATACGTCTCATACAATGTATGAGAGAGCAGTTTCCCCAATCAGATTTGAGGGGTGGGGGGCAAAAAACTCCAAACTCCAAACTCCAACTCTAAACTATGTGTGAACGAGGGAATAATTGCAGACAATTGTGACGCAAAATTTAATCCCCCCACAGAACTCCACTTTAAACACAATTTCAATCTTATTTTCGGCATGTTAGTCGGATTCTGTCGTGTTTGGTGAGTAATTGTGTATAATTTTCATCCATCGCCCAGCGATTTGCATTGATATCAGCCAATCCTCTTTTCTGTATAGGTGTCGAGGGAACCCCATCGACCAGGACAAAAAAAAGCACCTTCAGAAATGGCTATCGTTCAAGAGACCAAGGAAGGAAAACATTGTGAACTTCTTTCCCAATCCCGGTCCCCCATCCTGACACACACTGTACATTTGCCTTCAGCACATGGAAGGCAAAGGGAAACCAACAATGGTTTCTCCATTGCGTGAAGTGAATGGGCAAGATAAGGATGAGACATTACATTCCATCATTAAGCGGATTATTTTTGTCTGAAATGATTTACATATTGTCAGGAGTAGTCAAACCACCTGTATATGTCAGTCACAGCCAGAATTTTTTTCTTAATCGGTCATTGCAAGTGTGATCGAGGTATTGTCTAAAGAGACGGGTCTTTAGTCTGCGACGAAAGCCATTCAGCTGTTCTCACTGAAGGGGAGAGCTCGTTCCACCATTGTGGCACCAGTGAAGAGAGGACAGCGCAGGGGAGAGGACAGCTCTGAGACAGTACTACAGTACATGGAAAAAAAAACAACCGAACCCTTCATTTGGCAATTTGACAGATACTGGAAGGTTCTACATAATACTCTCGAGCTTTGGTGATCAACAAGGCTAATCGAGTATCAACCTTCTTCCTGGTACCCTTCCCACCCTTCCCTGTCCTAGACCTCTCTTCCTACTTTTAGTTTTTTTTCTTTTGTGGCAACAAAAGGAACTGGGAAATATTTTAACAGTAACAGATTGCTTATTTGAAAATGTAACTAAATAAATGATTGCTTGAATTGCAAAACTAAAATTAATTGCAAAACTTAGGTTACTCGTTACAAGAAAAAATAATCTGAGTACTCTAATGCATTACTTTGTAATGCGTTACCCCCCCCCACCGTAGACCTTGTCCTGGCCATCCTAGTACCTTGCCTACTCCATGCCCTACTCTCTACTATGGCCCCCTATTGTGCCCCTCTATACAATAGTTCACATTTCCTAACAGTTATTTCAGACTTGTATGACATTGTATTCTATGAAGGCGGAGGATGGATGTCCCTGAGACTCTCGTCCAGGTTTTGGGAAAAAGCCATTGCTTAGTGGCTTGTTTGACTTGTTTGTTACTTGATAGTTTATGCGTTGAAAGACAGAGGAGTTTACCTTTTTGTCTTTTTGTTCCCTCTGCCCCTGAACGTGTGCACACCACATGACTTGATTCCAAACCTAATGTTGCTTTCTTAAGACACAATGACAAAGGGGGTAAGGCTATCAGCTACAATTCATTAGACCCGTGTGCATTGAAAGAAACATCTGTTAATTGCAACAAAAAAAAAAGACTCCAAGAGAGACTTTGAATGTGAATTTTGGTGATCACACTCATTAGTCAAGTGCGATTAGGTCTTTTCTTCACTCTGATGTTTTGGCATTAGCCGCCTTACCCCTGTAGAGCGCAGTGGATTTTTCCTCTAACGAGCATCTTTGTAGTTAAAAGTCAAAGCTGAAATCCATTTGGAAGCACAGTGTCAAACATTGAAGTTAATTAGAGAGACTCAGGGTTGCGGGATGAAATAAATTGTAAAATGTTATCGCCCACTAATGCCCCGTTAGCAAAGGGATATTGGTATCTAAGTGCAGCCTGGTACTGCCTCATTTTTTTTGTGAAAGAGCCAGCTAATTAGAGGGAAGACACAGGGTCTGATCTTGTAGCATGCTTTCAGGAAGTGAAGACAAGACAGATACTGTGACCGAAATCGTATACGCTAGTATGCCCTTTTTAGTGTGCCTACAACCATACTATGTGTCATATAATATGTGAAAAGTTGCAGAATGACATACTACAGCTGGTGGAATACTGTTGTATGCAAACATTGTACACTACACTGGCAAGTGTATTCCACAATGTTGGATCCCACAATGTGATGTCAAGATGCCAATAAAGGTTTCTGTACAGTCATCATTGCATGTACCATACTTCGCAAATAGGTGTATGTAGCATGCAGTAAATTATTTTGGACGCACTGATATTCTTGAGAACCAAAGATGGCATCTGCCAATGGAGCGTGCTCAAACACACACAAGACTGCAGCTTCCCGCACATGCACACACATTCACAGAGGAACTGCTGATGCCGATAGACCTGTTCACAGTGCCTACACATTCTAGATCTGAGATTTGATATTGAATAATTTAAGATCACAAAAACACAACACAATATCTGCTTATGAGTTCAAAAACTGCCCCACATGGCAACAAATTATGATTCTTCAATTACTGGAACAAAAACTGTGGATTTCAGGGCAAATATTAAATACACCGAACTAATAGTGAGTTATAGTACAGTTGATTCAGGACTGCAAAATGTCACACTATGACAAAATTCCGCAGAAGAACCAAGACATTGATTTCATCACCCAGACCTTGCACTTTTTTCAACATGCAAAACATATACACGCCCATATGTATTAGGATTTTTTTTTATTCCTTATTTTTCAATAACAAAACACACTAAGTCACAGACCTGCGGGGAGAGGCCGTTGCTGACGGGGTTCACGTGGTTCCCTGGCGCGCTGGAGCCCATGAAGCTGTCCGAATAGCCAGAGAAACCATGGCGCCCGGTCGATAGGCCGTATGCAGAGCCAGTGTCCACTCCGGAAAGTCCACCCTGGTGCATGGAGGACGGAGGCAGGGGCTGGGGGCGGTGGACCGTTCCGCTACCGTCTGGGCAAAACAATTTTTTTGAACTCACAAGCACGCACGGAAACACACATGCCGGAATTTACTCAAATTGTCATTATATTGACCTAAACCATCAATTTCTCAAAATGGTGATGAATGACAATGTATGTAATGACGTTCAATTACGATATTACGTCACATTGCACTAGGCTAGACATTGCACATCTTGGTGCATAACTGCTTATCAGTGTTTTACATGTTTTAAATGAGAAGCTGAGTGTGAAAAAACAACAATGTTTAGTTGAATTACGTTTTCACGGTTATTTTACTACACATCATTATCAAATCCCTCCCACTGCATATACTAAACAAGAATGGATGGACGGATGAAAGTAAGTACCTTAAAGTACTTAAAGTGGTACCTTGTGTGGTTGTGGGGTAGCTGGACTCTTGCAGTTGATAAGTCGGAAGTGACGGCATTCCTGTTGGTGGGAATCCGCCCGGCAACAGGTGATTGAATGCTGCAAGCTGATTGGCTCCCGCTTGCTTGCGCCACCTGGCTCTTCGATTGCTAAACCACACCTTCAAGAAAAGAACATGTTAAAAAAAATACATGTGACTAGAAGGTGAGTTCCCAATAGTAAAGCGTTTAGCCAGGTTGTGCTATGAACAATTATAAATGACGGCAACCAATATCTAAAAATGTTAACCTACAGTAAGTTCAAGTTCAAGAGATTATTTGTCACATACATATACATACGGTCATACATATATGCAGGGAAATGTCATGACACCTGGTGATTACGCACAATAAGCTCTATAAGCTGTAAAAATACTAAAACATACCAAAATGTGCGTAATCGACACAAGCATCAAAGGCATCGATAAAGCATTGCATTCTCTTATTGCCCACTGAATAAAGCAGATTGAACGTTACCTAACAGAGACATAAACTGAAATAAACTGTAGCAAAACGTCAACTGCCTTAGATTTGAAACAAACTTTTTTTAAATGTGGATTGATCAGATCAAAAATAGAATTGGATTGAAAGCAATCTTCTCAGTAAATATAAATTCCTTCAGAACAAATCCATATCATATCGTTGTTAATATTAACTGTCTTCACCACAAATGAAAAAGAAGTAGGAAGCTATGGGCATAATTAGCAGTGAGCAAATTCTATTGTTGGTATTACACTAAATAGCTTACTAATCTCTGTCTGGGATAATGGTGGTCATGGTTCATGGTCTGTTAATGGACTGTGCACACAGTTTATTTAATGTGAGTGGATTGTGAGTATGTTTGTGTGCAGCTAATCATCTGTCGCCCTCAGAATGGGGAGCGGGGGTGAAGCCATTGAGAAAGAGGGGAGCAAGTGAAAGGAGGGCACAATAGTTCCCCGGATGAGTGAGCCTAAAAGAGTACAGAGAGGGGAGTCCCACAGACACACAACCAAAACGGCTTTCACGCCCCTTGCTGCTTCCACATGCTGACTAAACTGGTCAAAGCAAGATGCATCACAAATGTGAGCTAATTATACACATACACACGAACACAGATAAAACCCACACAGAACTAACCATACGGCATCTCTGTCAAAGGCTAGTATTTTCAACACTTGAAAAAAACATTTTGAGGAATTTCTATTCGGGGAAAGTAGCAGTAGGATGAGGATTTGTTCTACAGAAACATCTGTTGACTGAGACAGAAGAACAACGTCCATCTGCTAATTTACTGCATTTTAACAAAGGTCAATTTCACACAAGGCCAGAATGCAGGAAAAACCAGCCCTACACCAGTTTCCTTATCAAGAGACCCGTCTCTCAAGGAATTTCAAGCCCCTTCTTCCAATACCCAATCTTCTTTGATTGGAACAAACCCCCCATGCCCACTTATAGTATATAGTTTCTTAACAGGATAAACCCCTTTGAGATACATCATGTTGTTTTCAAAAATCCCAATACAAGACAATACAACAAATATACACACCTAACGTTAATCAATTCCTTTTGCATATACCCCCTCAGGATCTCATTGCATTACATGCCTTTTAGCTATGGATTGCTATATTATGTCAGCGTAATACATAATAGGCAATATCAACATTAAATGTAAAACAACAATGCGACAAAGCACAAATACCTTTTCAAGTGGAGATCCATCATTGCATGCAAGTTCAAAAGGATGTAAATCTAATTTAAGACTATGACCGGTGACGAAGAGCATGACACAGGATTTTATTTTATTTAGCAGTGATGTGTTCAACTAGCCAATCTTGGATGTTATTCAAATCTGACAGGAGTTTGTTTGAATTTGTGGTAACTGTGGCTTGGATGCATAATAGATAATAATGTCATTGGCATATACAGTATATATACATTGCAGTTCGAGCAGATTAACGGAAGGTCACTAATAGATTGTAGAAAAATGGGGGTCCCAGAGTTCACCCTTGGGGTTCTCCTCTTTGACAAATATTCTTCGTGAAAAAGAATGAGCTGGTGAGCTGGTGATCCAATGATCCATTGTTGATTCTGTAAGTTTTAGGATTGGAAATCTGGGCATAGCGGACTAAGGAGAAATGGCGATTGAAGTCTTCAGTGAAGGTTCTTGCAATATTGAATTTCCAACCTGTATTTGATTTATTGAGTTAATGTTGAGATTGAGATTCTGCGTGTCTGTTATTAATTACTGTATACTCCTAAACTGTTGAGGGTTTTTAAAGTCAGAATGTCTTGAAAGTAATCATATCTATTTATCTGGTTTTGGTTTCACTTATGTTTCTTAAGTGTCTATGTACTGTATCTCGCAATGACAATGTCACCTTGTTGCCAAAAGTTTCCCGAAGCTTTTTTTTACATTGGTCTATAAGCTCAGATTTATAATAAAGGTAAAAGTGTTCCTTTAATTTTAACACTTTTCAAAACTGGCACGTTTATCTAAGATTATCAATTGAAGGTAAAACTGATCAGTTAATAGTAATAATCTAATGTAGATGTTTTGTGCTGTACTGTAGAAGTATGATGTATGTATTTGCATCTCTATTTAGCTTCGGTCCTGAGTTGTGGGTTTAAACAATATGCAAAAATGTTGTATTTTAACACACTAGATGAGAATAAACAAGCAAAATGTGCATGTGTGTTTCTATGGGAGCTCACACACACACGCACGTGCACACACACACACACACACACACACACACACACACACACACACACACACACACACACACACACACACAACCACCCTCCGAGTCCATCGAAGTGGGCCAGATTAGGCAGATTGTGAAATGAGAAATGGGAGTGTATCGCCAAAGGCTAAAATGACCCCTTTTTCAACACAGCGGGGCACTAATTTCCAAGGTCTTAATTAAACAGAACTGAAAAAGAGAGGCAGGGAGAACCATTATGAGGTGTGTGTGTGTGTGTGTGTGTTTGTGTGTGTGTGTGTGTGTGTGTGTGTGTGTGTGTGTGTGTGTGTGTGTGTGTGTGTGTGTGTGTGTGTGTAAGTGCGTGCGAGCGTGCGTGTGTGTGTGTGAGACGATTTCAATGAGTAGTGTGTAGTAGTGTTTCTGAATGAGAGAGCTACATGCTTACAACTGTTTGCAGTCGAGTGTCAAAAAACCTCTATCTATTTCCACCAATTTAATTTTCATTCCTTTCAAACACACATCCACACGCACGTGCACACGCACGCACGCACACACACACACACACACACACACACACACACACACACACACACACACACACGCACACACCGCTAAAAATCATTTCTAACTGCGGGGTTGCAATATCGGGTGGGAAGCTCGCTACATGTACTGACACGACTAGAGTAAATTGATTATTTTTCAGTATCGTAGCAAGTATTGAGCAACTTTTCACATAATTGAATTGAATGCATAAAAACCCAAACGGATGGTTAAAGTGGCACCTTGATGAAGCTGCTTTTCTTTGTGGCTTGCTGCGTGCCTTAGCGATTTTAAACCATGAGTATTTCTAGCTTGGATAGTTACAATTTCTAAAGTAGCATCCCTAGTGCTGATCGTGTGATTGTAATCAAGTACATTTCAGTATTCTACGAACTAACATTTATGAATGAGGGATCCAAGCTGCTTTGCGAATTTTAGGACATCCGGTCTGAGGGCGTCTGGGCAATGAAAATTGTAGTTCCATCCCCACACATCACACCATCTCACATGGACTTGTGTTCACTCCACTGTTACAGAGCGAGAAGCAGATCAATTTGAGTGTTGGCTGGAATGTTTAATATAGAGGATGTTTTTTTTTGTTTTTGAATGCGGCCGTAAAAAGTACGAAATACTTTGAAACACTTTTGGGTACAATTCTTTGCAAGGTACAGTACTTCGATTTCGAATATGAGATTTAAAATACTCTTTCCATCTCTGCACACACACACACACACACACACACACACACACACACACACACACACACACACACACACACACACACACACACACACACACACACACACACCGCAGCAGCATAGATGGAACTATGCATTGCCTCAAGCTCACCACCCACTTGCTTTTCTCAAGGAATCTTGGGCCTCCTTTTTTTTTTTTTTTCATTTTGTGCAAATGAAAACATGCCTTTCAAGTGCAGGCTATCGTTCTCAGTCCTATTTTTGTAGAGGAGACTCAAATAATTAGAGCCCCAAGGTGCTAATAGAAGAATTGAGGGAAGAAGTGAAGTCTTCACTTTTTCAATTTACGGACTTCTCAGCACCTCTCTCTCTCTCTCTCTCTCTCTCTCTCTCTCTCTCTCTCTCTCTCTCTCTCAATCTCCTCTCTCCTGCCGCTCTTGACACTCTCTCTTTTCTCTGTCTTGCACAAACACATCCGGGTGCGCCCGTGAGACACCACGCCATGGGTGCGTTTGCATCTAAACGCAAATCCCACTCCCACACACTGTGTGTGCGTGTGTGTGTATGTGTGTCTGTGTGTGTGTGTGTGTGTGTGTGTGTGTGTGTGTGTGTGTGTGTCGCAGCAGAAAACTGTGGAATTGAAAGTGTAGGCGGCTCAATGCTCCTCTCCGAATTCACACTGCAATGTCACCTTAGAGCCCAGCTAGGGATTATAGCTTTCTCTCTCTCTCTTTCTCTGTTTGTCTTTCCCCCTCTTCCCCGCTCAACAGCTTTCTCCCAACTATGGAGTATTTGTAGATGTGCATGTCTTTATTATTACACATTGTGATTAATGACAGTTGGACTTAACCCAATATTGTGATGTTATGCTCTATATGCTGGATATATGCTCTATACACATGTATATACATATACATAACTTTTCTTGCCCCGACTGTGTGTGTGTGTGTGTGTGTGTGTGTGTGTGTGTGTGTGTGTGTGTGTGTGTGTGTGTGTGTGTGTGCGTGTGTGTGTATGAAAGAGAGAGAGAGAGAGAGAGAGAGAGAGAGAGAGAGAGAGAGAGAGAGAGAGAGAGAAAGCGAGAGAGAGAGAGAGAGAGAGAGAGAGAGAGAGAGAGAGAGAGAGTGCCTGTGTGTGTGTGTGCCTGTCTGCAGTAAAATCCATTTGTGAGTGTGCTTGAGTATGCATGTAGGTACTAGGTTAAGGTACTCCTCACTTAACAACCTACCTGTTTAACAACTGTTCGGACTTAAGACCAGCTCTGCGACCAGTCTGTATTGTACACTGCTACAATTCGCGGCGTCTTAGCGTCAAGCATCTCATTGCGCATCACCGTTCTCAGTCTCATTCCCGCAGTCGGTCAGTATTCACTATACTAGTGTTTGCAATGGCCACGCCCCCTTACCTTGAAATAACATGGGTCCTCGACCAATTCGCTTAACGACCTGGTCGTAGGAACGGAACTCGGCCGTTAAGTGAGGAGTTCATGTGTGTGTTTATAAACATGGTCATGTACACATGTTTGGAGTCCTCCTGGATTCAATAACTGTGTTTGCATGTCAGTGTGTGTGTGTGTGTGTGTGTGTGTGTGTGTGTGTGTATGTGTGTGTCTGTGTGTGTGTGTGTGTGTGTGTGTGTGTGTGCATGCATGTGTTTGCACATGTTAGACATACATGTGTGAACTATGTTTAGAGTGCACAGTAAATGGATAACTATTTTTTTGTGTGTGTGTATCACTTGACGAGCGGTTAAACCTGGCTAACCTGATTGAATTTCACAGTGCAAGAAGTCTGACAGAACATAGACTGACTGAGAGGCATGAAAAGACCTGACATCAATGTCCCTCCTTTTCCTTGTCAATTATATTATCCTATCTAAGTGTTATCTTAACTTCAGATGAATATCTCTGAGGAGGTGTTCGACCCTCCCACTCTAAAGTGGGCCACAAAAAACAATTGAGTCAGTCCCTTGAAGATTGCAATTCATTTTTTGAGATTGTTGTGACTTTCCCAAAACTTTATTTTTTATTGCAATTAAAATGTGGGACTTGGCATAAAAATTCAAGGAAAAAACATGTTTTTTTTACTACAACCAATGAAGAAATGTTCTATGATAATTTGCTTTCTACATATCACAGAAACGACTGGAAATATTTTAGCACTCTTTCTTTTTATTATTATTATTATTATTATTATTATTATTATTATGATTATTATTATTATTATTGTTATTATTGTTATTATTATTGTTATTTTCTATTTATCTTTTTATTAATTACTTTTATTTTCTAAACATAAAGATCCATGAGCTCTGTTAAAAAAAAAAAATGGGTTCCAATAATAGGTCTATACAATAAACATTAAACAGCAGCAGTGTTCACACTACAATGTGTTCACACTGCTGGTGATATCATCGTAGTGGCGACAGGTTTACAATTTAAGTAGTCTGTTGATTTGGCCATTCAGTGCAGAAAAGTCTCCTCAATTGTTTTTGCAAGCTCTCACATATATTGCAGAGAACTTGCATAAATTATTGGGATCGCAAAATTGCAAGAAGGATTGCTAAAACTGATTATTTACTGTATTCTTGTATACATCCTACTTTTAACCAGATACAAGTTCATTACATCCAATACTTGATGTTCCAATTTCTAGGTGAAATTCAATCAATGCAGCCAACGAAATTAACTGACTGTGATGCTATTGTCGTGCCCAGTTAACAGAATGGACTTAGGTTTGTTGGATGCAATCCATACTTATCCATTCTAGAGAACGATTTTGTTTGAGTTAAGCTTATCCCAAAATGCATTTAATCGATCCTGCAACTATATTTAATTTAAATAAATCCATTCTAGGGATCAATAAGACATAACCTCTTCATATTAGGTATCTACGGCAGTCTTCAACATGTGTTTATGACCAAATATGATCTCAAATCATTCAA
Organism: Zeus faber; assembly: GCF_960531495.2. Taxonomy (NCBI): domain Eukaryota; kingdom Metazoa; phylum Chordata; class Actinopteri; order Zeiformes; family Zeidae; genus Zeus; species Zeus faber. Next base: position 29,676,806 of record NC_137194.1, on the reverse strand, counting down.
TTTACACCTGGAAATACAAGTGAAACTGATATTTGTATCAGACCAATGTGGATACAATACAATAGCATCCAAAGACGCATTGTGCTGCTGGTAGGTTTAACGAAAGGAAGAGAGTCAAGGAAGTAGTTTTGGATTGTGGGCTTCTTGTCTTGATTAAGTCTAGCTCCATTCTCTACACTATGATTCTCTCATCCCATTCTCATCCACATGATATCTATATCCACTCCCATCCTCTCCTCTCTCCTCTGCCCCTTTAGACATCTGGACCTTGCGTTATGTTACAGCTACCAGACCAAGCATCAAGGGCACCAGGTTCAGAAAAGAAGAGCAGGATACAACCACTTTCAGTATCCTCAATTCAAAGTCTATACTATGAAAAACTGAACTGGAAAAGAACTGTGGGTTGCTCACACCATGGCATGCAAACTCAAAACACTGTTCCATTTTGATTGGTTCTTTGTTTTTAACTTGTCTATTTGCTCAAAGGGTTTGGTTTCACAGTGAATATACTGGTGGTCTAGAGGATAGGTTGGCTATTTCTCAACCCAGACCTTATGTTCGTCCCCATCATTGATAATGTTCATATCACAGCCTCGCTGAACACTTTACAAGTGAGATACTTTGCTGCAGCTTCTAAATGCAGTCCAATGGGTCAAATACACTGCAGATGCATTAAAACCATATAATAATAATAACAATAATAATAATAATAATAATAATAATAATAATAAATACAATATTAAAAAAAATAATAATGATAACTAAAATATACTCCAGATGCATTATAATCATATCATGATTTTTGTTTGAAATGTGGAGCTAGTTCTGTCAGACAACTCAACAGTGCCACACGCTTCCACTCCCTTATGGCACCTGCCTTATTAAGCAGCCAATACCTCCTGCCCTACCTGCTTTGCTTCCTGCTTTGCTTCCTGCTTTGCGTCCTGCTTTGCTGGGCTCCCTCCCCCTCCCCTGCATCCACCTGTTGGGCTCAACTCTTCTATTCAATGGGGGGATTCAAGCTCATCACACCTATATTTCTAGCTCACTAAGCATGCTTATGTTTGCTATACACCTCGCCGGTAGTAATGAGCAGTAGAGCCCAGACTCCCAAGCTTAAACAATGCTTAATAAATAAAGATACTTTTGAAATTAAATCTAAGAGTTGTCTGTCAGAAATGTTAAATATCATAAGTATAAATGTAAAGTAGGGGATGGTAGCTCAGGAGGCAGAGCTGGTCATCTAGTAATCTAAAGGTTGCTGGTTCAATCCCAGGATCCGCATGCTATAGTGTCCTTGAGCAAGACACTTAACCCCTAATTGCTCCTGGTGGCTGAGTCTGTCGGTGTTTGAATAATTGTGAGTCACTTTAAAAGCGTCTGCTTAATGTAAAGTCTTGCAAGAATATGCTATTTCCAGTTTCACAAATTTGATCGATAAGCCTTTTTATAAAGCTAATTTTATTAAAGCTTCAAGTCATTAGCTAAAACACTTTACACTCTGAACTATAAGTGATGATAGCCATTTGATATTACTTCACCAAATGTTAATCAAACAAATTAACAACAGCTTTAAAGTGATTTCTAATCCTGTATCAAAATGTATACATAGCAAAATTAGCTGGATACGAATAGCTGAGACTAAACCTCGATTTATACTTGCCCCAGGTGCAAGGGTGCAAGGGAGCACATGACGCAAATGAAGTTACCAGGCAATTAGTTGGCCATGGCGCGTGGGGACTACCCCCGAGATTTTGTGACTTGGCTTGAGGGGTGCGAGGGGCCTGTAAATGCATGGAGTGATGGGAGATCAGAGTTTTGCTGTTTTATTTGTGATATGTCCGACAACATTGATCCACAGCACAAGTCAGATGTCAAATTCAAAGTCTACTAATTACTTTTTGACGCAGAGACAAAATACTGTACACACACAGCTCACCCAGGTTTGGGGATTTTATTATAAATGAACAGGGTTGTTGTAAAGTTTGGTTTACAAATAAAAGATAATGTTTTTTATTAGTATGTGCAGTTCCTTTTAAGAGTCTTGGAATAAGGGACAATATTTACACATTGTGACATTCTTGAACAGAACGGAACAGTTCAGTGAGTTCCTCCGTAATAAAATGCTGAGCAGCACATATCTTCAACTCCCCTCTCCTGTCTTTGCATGGAACAGGCCAACAGACCGGCTTCTTTTCTCCTTTTCGGCGGTTGTATCGGTTCAACCACTATGAACAGCAATTCCTCCTCGGCACAAGCTCCGATTCCGTGCATGTAGCCATGTTTGCATGCTGTCTAGTGCTTTTCTTCGTCTACAACTTACTGCTTCACATGGTACTTCTTTCTACTGCCACCCGTGGTATCTGAGAATACTACAATGGATTATATGTCAGCTATATATGTTATACATGCCGCGCCCAACCCGCACAAAGGTATAACCAGGGCTTAAGTGCCCTATCAATTGCTTCACCTCCAAAGCTGACCCCAAGTCGCCACTGCCAGCCTTGGTCTCTCTTTCGCCCTCTCTCTCTCTCTCTCTCTCTCTCTCTCTCTCTCTCTCGCTCTCTCTCGCTCTCTCTCTCTCTCTCTCTCTCGCTCTCTCTCTCTCTGTCTTTCAGGCCCTTAGATTTTCGTTTTGCTTGTATTTTTACTAGGCTTTGATTGATCAACGTTGCTGTTGGTTGTAGAGCTCCCAGGAGAGATCCGAGCCGTCTTTCTAATACGCTGTGAATTTTTACAAGGAGCGGTGCACTTGAAAGTGGTGGGAAGAACACATCCTTGCCAAGATGCTAAAGAGTGAGAAATCCATCAGGAATGCAACACCAGCTCATTCAATCCACCTTCCCCCCCCCGGCAACCCCCATGCAGTGCACCTAACAGCTGTTGTCATAACTCCAGAGTATTTGTTTTTCTTCTCCAGCTCCACCATACTTGGAGACAGCAGAAATGTCACAAACCAAAACTGCCATGTGAAAAAAAATTAGAGCATTCTCTGGCAAGACCTGAACAGCTGGCAGACTTAGGAAAGCATTCAGTCTATGTGTGAATAGAAATGGGACTTAGTGGTTGACTATGCTGGTGTGTTTGAAGAAAAAGACGGTGTTGAATTAGCGAAGATGTGTGCGAATTTGGGAATGGTGAAGTGTTCCAACAACTGCTTTGAGGAAAAACGCAGTAAGGGGAGTTTTGGAAGAAAACCTCTGTGGTATGATGAATGTAATTGTTCTCAACTCTCTTAACAACAAAGAAACCAAGATACACTTGTTAAATTCATCACATTACCATAATAATAGTTTTTCCTTGGTTAACAAACCAATTTATTGTCTGTAAAGGTTAGAACCTCTAACATTTGCATTTACATTTAAGGACACGATACTAGTATCCGATAAAGTAGTTATCTAGTAGTTCTCAGCTGCGCAATTCAGAAACCACCCACATGTGAGTATAAAACTGTTTAGGGAGCTTTTTGTTTCAAAGGGTAAAGACCTCCAACTTCACCCTGATGGCAGAGACTCAAAGTGATCATTTAAAGGATGTGTCAGAAGATCCACTATGCACTCTCTTTCCCCCTACACTATGTGTGCTCCTCTTAAAGCTCCTTGAAGGCTGTTTGCTGTTTTCCAATGATTTTAACTACTACATAATGTCACCAACATCAAGCTGAAAAGTGGTATAAAAATCTGAGCATATCCGACTCTCACTGACCAGAAGACGTACCACATTTAGTTGGCCTGCGTTAGCCACAGAGTTCATTTTTTGCTGATGTAGTGTGTGGTGTCTACCTGCACACGGGCCTCTGTGAGTTTGGTCCTTTGGGCCAGCTCCTCCCGAGTGTAGATGTCTGGGTAGTGCGTCCTCTCAAAGGCTTTTTCCAGTTCCTCCAGCTGCTCAGCCGTGAAGGTGGTGCGACTCCTGCGCTGCTTCCTCTTCAGAGGCAGATCTGGCTCTGACTCCACATCAGAACCTTCATCCATCCGGCTACCTGGAGAGAGATTTAGCAAATAGTCACTTGTTGGATCTTGCAAGGGTGAAAACGATCTTTGCCTTTTGCCTATTGATTCCAATATCTTTTGGGTCATTCGTCTAATTCTATATTGGACATCATCCACTGGAATACCAGGTATGAGCATGTTCACATAAAAGGGGTGTCTTGAGTCTTGAACAGACAACCACTCCAAAAGGATGAGGAGCAAGCAATACACATATAACTTATATATCATATATAAATAACTTGGGAGTCCAACTTGAGGCTTTTGCTTTCCTGAGCACTCTGATCTTGTAAGACCTAGTCAGTTCATTCCTAGAATGTTGATTCCTCTCTTTGTATGATGTTATTTTATACAAAGATTGGGGAGGTTATCAGTGCTATAAGTTGTCATGGTGTTCCACCCCAATTAAGCCACCATCAAGTCCCTGGAAACTCTTCATTATTATCATTGATTATTTTGGGGGGGTCGAGGGGTGGATGGAAACGAAACATTTTAAATAAATATTTTTGTGAATGATTTTCCCATTAAATCTCCCATACCAGTGATATAATGTAGTTATTATAAAACTGATTTCAGTGAGTGTGTGAATGTGTGTGTGCGTGCACACTTAGTAAGGCGTCAAGAAGTTGTCTCCTGTAGCTTTTGTGGCATAGTGATGTGAGTGATAGTGATAGCTAAGCTAGCTAACTACTTCAATAAAGTGGCTGAACATGGAGTGATGGCTTCTCAAAAAGTCTGCCAGCTCAAGATGTGGACCAACAAGAGATGTGTGAAGGTGGGCCACCTTCAAGTACACATCAACTGAAAAACGTTGACAGATGGCGGCGGTTCCGACAGATTCCTTGGCCTCCAACAAGCGTCGGAAATATCAGTCTGAGTTCCTGCCTTACGGATTCACGTGCCTCGCCAAAAATGAAGTGGAATATCCACAATGTGTTCTGTGATCTAAAGTGCTTGCACACAAAATGTTGAAACCAGTGAAGTTGAGGAGACATTTACAAACCAAACATTTGCAAACCACCAATCCCACATTGACAAACTATTCGAGAACTGCGGAGCCAGAAGACGACTGTGAAGGAGCACTTTACAATCCCTGCCAGAGTCCTGCTAGCTTCATATGAAGTGGCATACCTAGATGCTTGATCAAAAAAGTCCCATACTATTGCAGAGAGCCTGATCCGCTCAGCAGGCATTGCAATGGTTCGAGCTATGCATGGTGACAAAATAGCTTGCACGCTTGAGACTATTCCAGTGTCTAATGACACAATGGCAAGGCACATTGGTGACATGGAAAACGACATAAAAGTCCAGCTAATTGACTGAGGGAAGAAAAGTGGAAGATTTTCCCTGAAAATTGACGAATCAACAGATCAGTGAGCGCAGTTACTTGTTTTTACCAGATACAGCTATGAGGGGAAATGTTTAAGGATATGTTGTTTTGCTCCACACTCAAGGGAACTTGCACTGGACGTGACATTTTTACGGATGGAGCTGGCGCCATGCAGGGAACAAGAGAGGGTCTAAAAGCTAAAGTTTTTGAAGTGGCAATGCGTGTCAAATTCACGCATTGCATTATCCACAGAGGCCCTTGCTCACAAGAAACTCGAGCCACAACTCCACAACATTAGTTACATTGGTTAACTTCATCAAATCTCACCCAATGAATACCAGACTGTTCACCACACACAAATCTCTACTATTTCACACAGAGGTCAGATGGCTCTCACAGGGGAAAGTGTTAACCAGACTATTTGAACTGCTACTACTGTATGAAGAAGTCTGTATCTTCCTATCAGATTGTGGTTCCCCCCTCACTGACCACCTGAAGGACTCCAAGTGGGTTGCCAGCCTTGCATATCTGGCAGGCATATTTGATAAACTGACTGTTTAAACATGGCCCAAACACCAATGTCCTCACGCTTTCTGACAAGGTTACAGCATTTACTAGGAAGCTGGAGCAGTGGGCCGCACGAGTCCAGGAAGGCAGTGTTGAAATGTTCCCTGATCTCGAGGACTTCATGGACAATTCTGAAATAAGCATCCAAACGATGAAAAGAGTTATTGCTACCTCACCTAGGAAGCCTGCTTGACCATTTCAATTGGTACTTCCCAAAAGACAACACGCCAGAGAGAAACGACTGGATACACCAGCCTTTCACCACCTCCACTGTCCAACACTTGTCATCGGAACTTGATGGTGCGTTCTTGGATCTCTCCTCTGACAGCATATTAAAGATCGCTTTTGCATCATGCACACTGGAGGAATTCAGGATGTCAGTGGCTGCAGAATACCCAGTACTATTAAAGGCTGCAATAGATTAATAATTTGGATCTGCAGTACATACTGTATCTATGTTAGACGACCTTTTCCATTTTTCAAGAAAAAATACAGATCACGACTCATCAGAGTTGAGGGTGACTTTAATAATATGAGAATGTATTGGCCCTAGTTGTAGCCTATTGCCATTATTCAGCTTGTAAAGCAGTCGTGTCGTGAGTTTTAGCCTTTGGATAAAATGTAAAACTGTAGTTAAAGCCAAATAGATTTAGACTAGTTGCTTTGTATATTTTTAGTCAGTAATCCAAGGTTTGTGTAGGTTTGGTCGCTGTCTTGTCTGTGTCTGGTAGCTCTCAAGTGTGTGTTTGGTAGTTGTCATGCGTGATAGTAACCCCTGGGACAAACAGGGAGCAGCGAAGCGGGTTTTTGCAGCAGAGGGTCGTTCAATCTTCTACTGCTATTAAGTACTGCTATTATTATTATTCCTGTATGCAGAGAAAATAAGCTAAATACGCGAGCTCCGTGCAGTGCACGCCTGTGTAAACAGCGGTGCCAACAGGGCAGGGCGGCGAAGTGAAGCGAGTCACTGCAGTGTGTTTCAAGAGTGAGTCAACCTACCTTACATACCCTACCAACCTAGCAACCTACATTTTTTGGGGGGTTGCAACTCAACAAGGGTAAGAACCACTGCTCTACTCTACCTCACTCTACTTCACTTCCATTCTACCTCTACTCTCCTCTACCTCCCTCTACTCTACATAACTCTGTTCTACCTCTTCTCTACCTCCCTCTACTCTACCTCACTATACATCACTTCCATTCTGCCTCTACCATCCTCTACCTCCCTCTGCTCTACTTTGTATTGAATATTTCTTTGTTTTGAATGTTTAATTTGAGGACATGAAGGTGTAGTACAATATAAATTAGCCCATAATTTTACGTTTAACAGTTTGCTAAGCGTCAATGTGCGGCATTGATTAGTGAGACTATGTGGATTTTCTCAGAGGCGTGAACACTCTCCTAGGCGTGAAGTCCTTTGTGGGCGCAAATGTTTTCGCTGTGTGGTTATTTATGGTTAACGGTCTTTCTAAATATATAAAAATATGCTGGTTTTTTTCTTTGTAAATGAAATCCCACATCAGTACCCCTCAGATTTTGCAAGCCCTGCGGGACATGGAGCTGACAGATGGATGGGAATAGGAATATTGAGTGATTGTGGGATGGGGGGCGGGGGGTGCTGGGTGTAATCTCTCCGGACCACCTTGGTGATCTGTGTGACGCCATTCTTCCACAGGGCCCCGGGGCGATGCAGACCAAAAAAATATAAAATGGCAGGGTGTAAATATTCCCAATATATTTATTGTGTTGCTGATTTCAATAAATCCCCCCACGCGTTTTGTATTCACCCTGTGCGTGTGTGTATGTGTTTTGTAATAGCTGTGACAGATTAACAGATGCGCACAGCTATCCATTTCAACCCCCCCCCCAGATACCGCTTGCTAGGATTGGCGACTGAGGTGAGGGCCAACATAGATTTGCCATGCTTTTGTTTTGCAGTGGAAAAATGGTGATCGGACGTGTGACGCGGTGTGTACAGTGCTGACGTACTGTAGTCCACTCTGTACACACATCGATTCCTCTCCACATCGTGCCACAGAAGAACCGATATTTTGCTTCACAAGCCCTTCGGAACAAGTCTAATAACTTTAAACTGATTTAATATCCCCAATAAGAGCCATATGCGGAACAAGAAGAGCCGTTCACTAAACAAAGTGGTTCTTTGTTTGATCAGTGATTGTTCTACATGACACACAAGGCACACAGCCTTTGAAATTAAAAAAAGCCTTTATAGCCATGATTTTTCTGTGAAGGCAACATTCTCCATTACCGAACCAGTAATATTTGAACAGTATCTATTCTTTTTCCCTCTTTACCCCTCTCTCCCCTCGCCTTAAGACCCACCCCCCTGACATACACACAGACACACAGACACAAACACACACACACACACACACACACACACACACACACACACACACACACACACACACACACACACACACACACACACACACACACACACACACACAGAAGAGTGCTAGTGGCCAGAGTGACAAATAATCCAAACACCACTTATCCAATCCCCCTTGGGCCACGTCTGTCTGCCTGCTGTCTTCCTTGTCTGGCATCCACTCGATCCATCTGAGAATGTCCTCACCAAAATTAACACTATGTACAGTCAATATTCTACTGTGTTTGGCTTGGACTCTGTCTCGTGTTGTGGCTTCTGTCCATCGCTTGTGGCTTCTGTGGCTTCATCACCTGCTCTCGTTCTCTCGATCTCTGCACGTTCAGCCACGACCATTATTTATTTGCTGCTGATTTGGAGGGGTTGGTGGGGGTGGTGCAAAGCGGAAGAGCTGATCCTATGCTCCAAATCGCTTCCCTTGTTGGCAGCCATACCATTACCTACACCTCCAACCCCTCCTCCCTAATCCTCAATCTAGCCTATAGCTTCCTCCTCTCCTCTCCTACCTCGGTGCTTTAAGCCAGTTTGGGATGATTGTGGCTGGATCGACACCCTGTGCCTCATAGATATGCAAGTGGGGAGGAGAGAGGAGTGGTCAGGGGGGGAGAGGGTGAGAGGAGGAGAGGCTGGGTCTGGAGAGAAGGGGTGGGGAGGGAGGAGGGGAGGCCGGGGAAGGAGAGGAGAGCAAGGGGAGAGCAGAGGTTGAGACAGAATGAGACGCAAACAGAGGGGAGAAATTGAGGGCCACACTGGAGATTGATATAGTTTTTCCACCAAAATGAGCACGTATATTCAGGTTTTTTATACTTCGGATTATATTTTGGATTCTAAATCAGATATGGAAAGATCAAATGATACACGGATATCCTGTCTAATTACGCGCAACCTCCAGAACTTCAACGCGCGTCATAGCATTGCACCTGAAAAGGGCAATGCTATGACGTAGCGTGTCTACCCGGGTGTCATGTTTCCATCACTGCCAACCAGAGCTGGAACTGAAAAAATACCTGTGACTAGGGTGTCTACAGGGCTGCGGAGTCGGGGGGGCTTCGGGGCCCCTTCCGCTGCTTGGAGGCGCCACGACATTATTCCGACCTTCTACACCAGTACCAATGGGGATAAGTCATGTACACTCACCGGTGGACATCATACACACACACACACACACACACACACACACACACACACACACACACACACACACACACACACACACACACACACACACACACACACACACACACACACACACACCACCACACCAGCTTGGAGTGCACCCCAGCACCCTCCTGGTTGCATTCCTCTCCTTTCCTCCCTCATTTACTGCCATAATTATGACAGGAAGAGGCCACATGACCAGTTGTAGTTCAAGTTTTCCTGGACCTCATTCACTGTTTTTCAATACATGTTGTCATCCAATGTTTATGTTTTTGTGTAAATGTTGTTTGCTTCTATGTTTATTTGTCTCACCGTGGTGATTCTCCCCCTCTTGGAGTAGTGACCAGTTGTTTATAGACCCAAACATGATGAATAGTATTACAAAGAGGGGGGTTGGTGGTGGTTCTCCATTACCAAAAACTGTGCTCTTGTCATTCTATAGGTCATCCACAGGACAGAGTTATTGCAGCAGTTCTTGATGATTTAAGAATTAATAAAAGTTGCATTGCAGGTTGAGAACTTGAACTCCACTTGCAGACTAACTCTGTTCTGGATGCAATGGCATACAAATACTATGTGTTGTCTGCCCAGCATGCTGACAGCACAGGTAAAAAAAGAAAAAAGAAAAAAAAATACCTGTGACTACTGCAGAGTTATTTGTCCTGGGAATGAATGCTGATTGTAGCCTTTCCCACTCAAGACAAAAGCCAGATGTTTGCGGGTGTTGGTTGTTCTTTTGTGCAATGGAAAACGGTTATAAGAGTGGGTCTCAGCAAACGGGGGAGAGACATGAGTGCAGAGAGATGACCTGAGATCCCCACCTCACCTAGATCTATTCTAGTGTGTGTGTGTTATAAAACACACACACACACACACATAAACAATCCACATAGCCATGATTTAGCTTGCTATTCTGGACAATGTTGCACAGCCGTAAAATTCCTTCACCAACCTCCTTCTTCCATGTTTCCTGGTCCGCCTTCAGGACCTCTGGATGAGATGGTAACCTCCCCACAAGTGAGATTCATCTGACGTTAAAGGTAGGACGAGGGCTACAGTTGTAGGGATGCCAACGCGAGAGCAAACCAACCCCTGGTCTAAGGGTAATATTACAACCATTCATTGAGTTCACAAGCATATCACCCAAAGCCAGAAGTAGGGCCTTGGTGACACCGACCAGTTGACATGGAAAAAGGCGGAAATAATTATTTTTCTTATTTTTGTTGTATTCTTTTACCGTTATTTGGCAAATAGCGTACTTTCTTACTCTCAAGTGAGTCATCTTCAGAACTACTTCAACTTACATGCTCATATCTTTTTCGGGATTGAATGGTACAATGGTTCTACTTGGGTATGATTTTACAGTGTTCTCACCCACCTCCAACCACTTGTAACAGTACAACAGTAAGTGACAGCTGCAAGGTGAGGAACCGGCGTGGGATCGTTCTGCTCTTCTTTCTTTTTTTTTTTTTGAGAAATATCAGCTCTTGTCTACTCTTGCTCAACTCCACAGGACCCCCCCCCCCCCCCGCCCCACACACACACACCTGGCCCTGAGGGGACAGCTGCGTTAAGTTAAGAGGGCTGGTGTGGGGCGCCAAACGCTCCGCTTTCCTCATCCAAAAACACTTGAAAGCTGGTATGTGTAAAGCCTCAATGACAGCCAATTATGTCGGAAGTGACACTTTTGACAGGTTAGTTACATTAGTTTACACTTTTGTGCGTGTGTGTCTGATTTCACACTATAAGGGTGAAAAAGTTTGTGACGCAACAACAAAATGAACAAAAATAGCTGAAGAGAGAGCAAGACAGAAAACAAAAACAACAACACAAAAGAGAAAATGCCCATCAAACTAGTTTCAGAGGAAAAAAAATTGAGTTTAATTAAACAAGGAATTATGGGATTAGCGGAGGCTCTCATTACAGGCCGCGGCAGAGCGACCCCCAACACAACCACCTAACCTCCAAACCTCTTTAAAAAGAGACTCCTGCTTGAGAAATTCTCACAGGATTACATGGGGCCGAGGGACACGGTGCTGCATTAATTAAATCAATTCCTCCCCATCACATTAGTCATCGCAGAGACGTTGTCTTAGCAAATTATCATCATGATAATAATAATAATAATAATAATAATAATAATAATAATAATAATAATAATAATAATGATAAGAATAATAATAATAATAATAATAATAATGATAAGAATACGCACAACCAATCGCCATTTCCCGTCTGATGCAAACATATCTTGTCGGCAAGGCAAAGTGGGGCACATTTTGGGGGTTGCGGGCACAAGGGATTGGTGTGGTGTGTACGGTGTGTGATTGCAGCAAAGCCATTTGCCGCAAACACACCGCGGCAGCAATTGGAGCTCTCTCTCTCTCTCTCTCTCTCTCTCTATCTCTCTCTCTCTCGCTCTCTCTCTCTCTCTCTCTCTCTCTCTGGAAAAGGAGTTTCCTGAAGGGGGGAGCTGCTGCTGCAGTGCCTTTCATTCCAGTGAAGGTCCTGAAATGTATTTCCTTCCTCCCTTCAACATGCTAGTAGATACGGAAGGGTTGAGGGTCTCTCTCTCTCTCTCTCTCTCTCTCTCTCTCTCTCTCTCTTTCTCTCTCTAAAAAAAAAATATATATATATATATATATATATATATATATATATATATATATATATATATATATATATATATATTAGTAGCATGGTTCCTTGATTAAAAGAGAATAAGTAAAAAATGTTGAATTAAAAAATGAACCGTACATTTCCAAAAAAGGAATTATCAAGGCCACATATTACAAGAACTTGGTAGCACCAGCAATATTAAATAACAGCATCACTGTGGAATGATACCTTATGCCATTGGCATCAGCTAGTACCAAAGATTTATTTAGCAACGTCGCTGAAGGGCAGTGATGATTTCTTCAGAAAGTAAATTGAAACATTGGCCATTTTGCCATCCAAGTCCGGCAATATGGCAGACAGATATAGTCTCCACTCGATATTATGTCCAAGTAAAGGTTCCTTAATTCTATGCTTGCTAATCTTAAAACATAAACCTTTCACTGTTTTCAGTATCGGAATGGGCCTTAACAGCACCCCCCCCCCCCAATCAAACCATAAACGTAACATGAGACCTTCTGTACTTTCTGCAGATTCTGAGTGGATCTGCGTCCGTGGAGATCCCCTAAATAACTGACGCCGCTGAGTTGACTAGTACCCAGGCCATGGATGCCACTCAGTGTTTGACGGTATCGCGTCTGGTCAGCGGTTTCTCACGCCGCCTTTGCTACGGCGGGGGACAATGCGGATCCCTGGGTCGGAGCGAAATTTGGCTTGACAGCCGTCCGGATTGGGGGGGGAGGTCAGCGCCCCCTCGCACTATTTCTCGCCGATTACGGAGGAAAAGTACGATTATGGTAATGAGACAGATGCCGGAGCTGATAGAGAGAGAGCCTCAACCTGGACGTCATCTTTCTCTCCCCCAGATCCACGCGATTTGGTGTGATGTGTCTTCTCCGGGCCAACAGGGCTGGGGTGAAGCTGTGCGCATACAGTGCAATGTGTCGTGTGCATTTGTGTGTGCGTGTGTCTGTGTATGCGTGTGTTTGTGAACTTCATACCTTTGGTGCATCATTTACTATGACCCTACACTTACCCTACAAGACTCTATAATTTACTGTGCACACCAAACATAGTGCACACATGTATGTCTACACAAACACACACACACAAACATACAAACACACACACACACACACATACACACACACACACACACACACACACACACACACACACACACACGCACAACATACGATAGAGACAAAGCAACAGAGACACCCCCCACCCCCCCACCCCCCCGCCCCCCGTCCCCCCCACACACACACATCTCTCTCTCTCTTTCTGTCCTTCTGTTAAGTTCAATAAAAAAAAAATAGAATAAAAAAAAAGATGCACACAAAGCCTATATTGAGAGGCACTCTTTGGCCAATCCTTCTAGAGGCCTCGACTGAACGCAATGTTTCCCATTGGCATTGACCTGTTAGCGATAGCAAAAACAATTTCTGGGGGGGTGTGAGCCACAACACCGTACAGCCACAACACATAATTTTATTGGGGTGAGGTAAAAGAAAAAAATATATTATATGTATATATATATATATATATATATAAATGTCTATTTTACCGCAAATATCACTTCGTCAGGTCAAATGTGTGGTACCCAGTACCGGGAAGACGATAAGCCTTATTGCTTTCACAAAGCCATACAGTATGTGTGTGGAGTGGAGGAGGGCTGGGATGGAGGGGCAAAGGGGTGAAGGGGTTTTATGAGTTTGAGTTTGTTTGCTATCACTTTAGAACAGGCCTCAAACAGGATCCCCGCCCACCCCAACCCACCCAATCCTTCAAACCCCCTAGAGCATCGAGAACCCAATGGCACCCAAAAAGGGAAGGGAGGTCCGGGGTCCGCTTGTGAATACATCCCTCCACCCCCTTTCTTGTCTCCTTGTCGCTGATGAGAGCCCCCCTTGTCGCCGCCAGAAAATAAACAAAACTACAGGTATCAAATAATCTGTGTGTGTTGGGGGGGTTCTGGACGTGTAACGAAACAGACAAAAACAGAGACAAAAGAGCAACAGAGCTCCAGAGAGAGAAAGAGAGAGAGCGGCATAACTCATTACGGGAGTCATTTTGAAAAGCATATTAGTTCCAGTATTATAATCAAGCTCCGCTCTCAGACTACGGCTGGCCACGGGCATTGACCAAAAACACACACAAAAAGAAATAATACAAACTCGAAAAATGGCGGAATCATGTTGAAAGAAGAAGGTTGGATTGGGTTTGGGTTTACTTGGTTGATATTGTTCAATCGGCCCCCGTTACGATGTTGTATCTCTGACAAGCATCTATTTCTTCTGCTCTCTGGCTGAGCCCCAGCGCCGGATTTAGCGCTCCTCAAGGCTGGGACTTCTGGAAACTTCCAGAGAGACACCAGACCAGAGAGATGCAGTTTATGGAAAAAACAAAACCTCAAGGTGTTTTGAGGGGGTCAGCTAAACTTCAGTGCGATCAATCACACAATGAAGGATGAAATAAAGTGATCTCCCGGTTCATTTCTTCATATGCCGCATTGACGTAAATTACAGCAGACACCCAATGTACTGCAGTGAATTGGTGTTTTGTTATGGCCGATTTTTTTATTTCCCTTGCAAATGATTTCCAGATGAACTTACAACAATGGCTTTGCACTCAGTGGGTAAACATCAACTGGGTTTTCAGCAGCAATTGGTGAGGGAGATCATTTCCTTTATTTACCTGCCAACAATTCCAAATGTTCTTCTTTTGAGAAACGTGGGCTGTTTACAGCATCGCACACTGTTCAGGTGCATTCATCATTCATGGGGGATTTCTTTTTGCAAAATACATTGATTGTTAACTATATAACTATTTACTCTTTGTTAACTTCTCATCATTAATGTATTTTTCAAACCTGTAATGACAAAAAAAGGGCCCTAATTTCACGGTTGGAAATCTTGACTAATTGAGGTTAAAGCCAAAGTTAGAAAATTATGAAAGCGCACAATGGGAAATGGAGCAAAATATGCCAATTGGCACCGGAAACCCAATCCATCAACAAAGGGCCCCAAATCCAAGTCCTAGCAGGCCCACTATCGGGACAAACTCCGTTGGAGCCTGAACTAGCGGCACGTTAGGAAGCCCGTGCAACTCCGAAAACACGCTCCCATTCACGGAGTTCTATATTGTTCCGAGGCATTGTTCCATGGCGGCTTGAAGACAATGGCATTTGGGCACAACAAGCAGAAGCAAGAGAAAACGTGCAGTCAGCACTAAAAGTAACATGTGCAGAGTCGGCAGTTTTAACACGGAAAGGTATTGCCGTTGCCAACGATAGTGTTGCGACGTTCAACAGCAGCTACTGTAGCCAGTTAGCAATAGGAGCTACCAATAGGATTGGCATATAGGTTGGTTTGTTGAAGGGGCAGAAATACGCCACGGTCGCAAAAATAGTGTTTTATTTGGATTTAGCTGTGAACTGCAGAAGGACACTGAAAAAAAAGCAGTTTCCTCATTAAGTGCAGCATAAGAAATAACAGCAGTGAACTTCAACCGGCCACTGAGATGTTTGCCTTATCGAAGCATTATGTCTTAAATGCAAAGTCTTTTATCTTCTTTCTTCCTCCGGCAAGTTTCTTTATTTACTGATAAAAAAATAGCGATGTGAAGAAAAACTTGCTGACTGTCAATATAAACATTGATATAGATTATGGCTGAGGGCAAATAGAATAATAAGAAGCATATTTGAGATATACAGTACAAACCAAAGCCCTTAGTGGACAGCCCGGGGCTTAGAAAAAGGCAATTGCGAAAAGTTTTAAAGAGCAATAGAATAATCTTATTTTGAGAAAGCAGATTAACAGTCATCGGAGTGGGAAATCTCGCACGGGCAAACAAAATGGAGTGATTTGGGCTTGTTGAGTCTCTTTAGAGATTATGGTTAAAAGGTGCTTTGAAATGCGCTCTATACGTTTGCGGGGAGCGAATGAAGGGAGGTGGGGGGGGTCGGGGCTGGGGGATAGCTTGAGCACTTGATCCGTAGCCTTGTCACTCCAGTGAGGTTGAAGGCAGCCTCTTAAATACCAGTGTGGAGAAGAAGAAGAAGGAAAATGCACTTCTCCTGGTCGACTCATGACTCGAGGGGAAAGGACATTTTGCTGTGTGTTGGAACGGTGCTCCGATATCAGAGTCAGAACCGGAATCGGAATGGGCTTTTCCGCTGTGCACGTACATGTACGAGGAATTTGTCAGGGTGATTATTGGCGAGTTACTACAGGAAACTAGCATTTAAAAAAAAAATTAACAGTCTGAAAAAGAATAACAATATTCATAAATAATAATAATAATAATAATAATAATAATAATAATAATAATAATAATAATAATAATAATAATAATGATGATGATAAAAAAAAAAATAATAATAACAATGATAAATTATGATACAATGAAATATAATAAAAAGTTCAGTAAAATTTTAATTACAATTGCCAAATATACACAAAATAGCCAAGGAAATCATTGAATATAAAAAAGATGCAGAATATACAAATGCGAAATGTCAAATTTATTATATATAACATTCAACCCAAATAAATTGAAGGTCTAATCTAAGGTAAATTGTGATCATTCTCTGCTCTGGTTGGGACAGAATGACGGAAATCTTGGTTTCTTTTAGTGTGTCGATGGCGTGTAGTGTGTTGGTTGTGAGGGTGTGAGCGGAGCCTGAAGGGAAAGCTCCAAAAGATGCATAAAATTGACCCATTAATTAGAACTGTAAAGACAGCGGGCACTCTTTGAAGTTTCAGCCGACCCCTGAACCTCCGAACCCCTTGACCCCTGAACCCCCGAACCCTGAAACCTGTCCAACTCCCCATCCCTGACCAAACCGTGGGCACAGTTGGCTGACCCTGATCGCTCCCTCTCCAGTGTCTCCATTGTGCAACACGCAACGCGATCGGGGCGCTGATTGCACCCCGATTGCTCCCTCATAGGACACACACACTGTTTTAGATCTGGGGCTATTCAGAATGTCAAAAGCTTTTTGGGACATAATATTTTAAAAGACATTGATACTCCCTGCTACTTATGCCTTTGTGACCCCAAGGAAAAGAGATGAAGTGTAGGAATTAAGTGAGTACCTTTTTCCACTTTTTCTTTTTTTAATGGACAGTTGGAATCAATCTTGTTGCAGCCCGCTGAGGTCAAGACACTGTAAGCCAGTTACACTGTGACCTGTATATCCGACTGCAGTGAACTTCACACATTGTCATTTTGTGCCGCACACCACTCGATCATATCACTGAAACACCTCCGAGGCCGAGCAACACAATTTTCTGAACACAGTGGAGTCCAGCCAGCAGTGCTGTTGCAAGTTCACCGGCCTTGTCCATTGCCTTTCTTGTGAAGTAAGGTACCCGTACTCCATTAAACTGCAGGTGGTTTTAAATTAGGCAGCTTTACAGTCAAATAAAGCCTTCGGATATGAGAGGCCTACTAACAGCCCTGTCTGATGAACAGAGGCATTGTTGCTCAGGTCAAGACGACAGACCAGATCATTTTTTTGTGATTCATATGAATTTTATGTGAGAGTCTATGTGAGTTCTACATTGATTGAATCCATAAATTCACTGCATTGGGTCACTGAAGCCACTAATATTATGTAGCTCCCCCTCGTGCCTCCAAAACAGCTTTGACCCGTCGAGGCATGGACTCCACAAGACCTCTAAAGGTGTCCTGTGATATCTGGCACCGAGACGTTAGCAGCAGATCCTTTAAGTCCTGGAAGTTGTGAGGTGTGGCCCCCATGGATCTGGCTTGTTGTTCCAGCACATCCCACAGATGCTCGATCGGCTCAGACCCTAACCCCACCCATCCACATGATGTAGTAGAAAACGTTCATCAGACCAGGCCACCTTCTTCTATTGCCCCATGGTCCAGTACTTGGTCACGCGCCCATTGTAGGCACTTTCAGCGGTGGACTGGGGTCAGCATGGGCACTCTGACCGGTCTGCAGCTATGCAGCCCCATACGCAGTAAGCTGCGATGCACTGTGTGTTGTGATACCTTTCTATCATAGAAAGTATTAACTTTTTCGGCACTTTGTGCTACAGTAGCTCTTCTGTGGGATCGGACCAGACGGGATGGACGTCGCACCCCACGCTCCCATGACCCTGTCGCCGGTTCACCAGTTGTTCTTCCTTGGACCAATTCTGGAAGGTACTAACCACTGCATACCGGGAACACCCCAAAATAACTGTTGTTTTGGAGATGCTCTGACCCAGTTGTTTAACCATCACAATTCGGCCCTTGTCAAAGTTGCTCAGATCCTTACACTTAGCCATTTCTTCTGCTTCCAACACTTCAGAAGGTGTCACTGGAACGAGATGAGCAATATTATTCACTTCACCTGTAAGTGGTTTTGACGTTGTGTCTGATCAGTGTATGTTTATACAGTACAGTATATAGTACATAGATTTTTTTTTCAGTCACATCAATGTATTTTCCTGTACAGACGTAACATGTCACTCAAATGCTAAGCTCCTTTTCTCCATATGTTATAACATTTTTTTTTTATTATTATTATTAGTAGTAGTAGTACAAGTATTAGAATTAGTATTATTATCAGTAGTTGTAGTATTAATAATAATAATAATAATAATAATTATTATTATTATTATTATTATTATTATTATTATTATTATTATTATTATTATTATTATTATTTTATTATTGTTATTATTATTGTTATTGTTATTATTTAATATTATTAATAATTCTTATTATTATTATGATCTCCAATTATGTCATCAAGTAATGGCTTTGACAAGCCTAATTTTGTTCTAGCTTCAATCTATGAATGCAAATAGAAGAACTTGAAAAAAGAAGAAATTTTAAAAAGCGGACATGTGCAAAGACATGCTGATATTGGCATGGGCAGCGTATCCAACGGTGCAATTAGCATGCCAAAAGCAACACAAACATGCATTGACGCTTGCCAAAGCTGAGAAGCAATTAAGGAATCTTGAAACAATGTAATCTCACAGCAGTGGACTGAACACCTAATTGTCTCTGCAGACCTCCAGGGGGGTTTTGAGGCCAGAGAGGTTCATGATTCTCCTTCCGCGTCGCTTTTTTGGTGTGTGAAGCCTCATGTTCTCCACTTACCAGTCCATGTGTAATTCCATCCTTAATCTGCCCCCTGCCCCATAGATCAATGTAACAACTCCATCATCATCATCATCCTGGCTTCTGTTTTTGTCACATTGGCCATTGGGTCAAGTGACACAGCTTGTCCTAGATAAACACCCAGGGGCCTGTAGTCACCCATGTGGCTAAGTGTGCTGCTAATGTGACACCTGAGACATCACTGAGACACACACAGAGGCCCCACTGCTTTACTGTACTGTATGTAGTATACTGTACTGCATTCTGTATCTCTGTACTGGGTTACTGCATACTGTGCTGTATTGCTGTTCTGTGTTACTGTACTGCTGTGCCGTACTGTTGTATACAGTACTGTATATCTCCACACTCACTAACCTCACTTTATTCAAGTTCAAGTTCAAGAGATTATTTGTCACATACATACAAATACGGTCGTACATATATGCAGTGAAATGTCACATGCCACTTTACAGCACATACAGTATCTGTGTATACGTAATAGTCTATTCCTTTTATTTCTATTTTGTATTCCCACGTAGTATATAACCTTTTTTATTCTTATTTTATTCTATTTACTAACTGAATTACGCTTTAGGAATCAGTTAGTTTAGTTAGGTTAATTAGTTAGTTAATTAGTTAGCTATTGTGCCAGTTAGTACTGATTGTACAAAATCTCCGGGTGCGTTGCAATGTCATTTCACTACATACTGTATATGTTTGCTTGTATGTATATGTATGTGACAAATAAACAGCATGAATCTTGAATCTTGATCCTGCCATTGCCTGGTTGCTTCTTCGCAAATTGTGGAGGCTGCAGGGTCACCTCCCCTGGGGTAATGAGAGTAATAACGAGTCTGGACAATGTTCATCCCATAAGTTCATCATGGTAGCGTAATGCCAATCGATCATGGTCGCCAACTGCCCTTATTTCGCACCACGTACATCTGGCTCAAGCGCAAGTGTGTGTCCCCCCATTGGGGAAGCAACGGATCTGTTGGCACTTTAATCCTAATCTAAAGATGACTTCCGAACCTGCAACACGCACATTAACACATTAACACGCCTGTCTATAGATTCAATATTTGTCCCAGTTATCTCCATGCCATGCCATAACAACCAAGAAGCATGAAGGAACTGTCACAACCAGAGTCATTGAAGACATAAAATTGCAATTATTCAATGTAGAACTTTCTTCAACTTGGTTGACTGTTGGTAGACTGAGACTTCCCAGACTTCCCAAACCCACAGTTTTGCCCTGACTATTATCATGTACAGTATATCCAACCCTATAATAAGCTAGGTTGTGATTCAACAAACCTTTAACATTTAAGTATTTAGTTCTGGTATGACACGTAGGAAAGGGAAGGAGTACCAGTACAGTCCAAAAAGGACACCCTCAAACCCTGAAAGAAATTTTTGAGGTTGGAGCTGAAAGCCACTTTGGCAACCGTGAAGAGAGTGGGAGATGCAAAAAGTAAACTTTTCCCTCGCAACCCTCCCTCTACTCTCTTGTTCATGATTAGCATACTTTCCCTGACAGCACGGAGACACCTGCAGCCCCGCAGTGGGCGTGCAATACACAGGGCTTTAACTTACACTCCAAAAGACCGGTAAACCCACCGCCCCTCCCACATCCAACCCCCCTCCCACCGCAGATGTACATTAATGCAAAGCAGAGGTATTAGAGATACCATTCGGCTTGCCGATGCAAGGCAGAGAGACCTTTCCCTTTTGGGGGCATTGGGGGGTTTCGCCCTTGTCTAGCTTTGGCCCATTCAGAGGTATTCATGCGTCTGCCTTTGGGTTACAATGGCCAGTGAGTTTCTAAACTGTCAGCCTGGTTGCCCGAAGCCTTTGGATCGCATTGTGTGCCTCCGCTTAATAAACTTTTTGGAGGAGTTCATCAACTCCTTGAATAGCAAATGCAGTCGCCCCAAAAAAGGGCAGGGCTCTGTGGTTTCTTTGACTATAATTTTCTCTTTTTGCTTCTTGTTCGCAAGTTCTTTTCCATCAATAGATTATGTTAGAGGGAAAGATGTAGGGTTCATTTTGGTCCATACCTATATCCTCTAAATAGGAAGAAATGCTCTTCAACAAAAGTCAGATGAAGTTGACTTTTGATGTCATTGTGAGCAAAGAGAGAGGAAAATCTTCAGCTGAAAACCTGAAACTGAGCCCTAATGGCTACTGGTTAATATGGAAAACTGATTGTTTTTCAATCCAGACAGATCCACATCCATCCATTCACATGGACATGGACAAATGCACATTCATTTCAATAACAATAATCGAGAGGTAAGAGGGATGTGGAATGAAAGGGTAGTCCTTACAGTACATATCTACGATACCAATAAATTTACTCATACCATAATTCCATATTATTGCTGCTCACAGCTGCTATGTGATCCTTGTACTTTTGTAATACTGTAGATGTGTACGTTTTATTTCTATTTGATAAAGAAACGATCTCCTTTTTGACTTGCACTGTTCTGTCAACTCTTGCTGCTGTAACACCTGAATTGTTAAAGTGATAAAAAATATATATTCTAAACTACATTGGCAATACTTATAGCAAAATTTGATGCACAGACAAAATTATTTTGAAAGATGTATTGCTGTCTGCCAATTTAAAAATTGTGATTCACCAGAAAGAAATGTGAGTTGACAAGCAACCTCAACTCATGGCAACTTGCAAACCCAAGGTATTAAGTCCATTGTATCTCCAGAATGTCACACATTCATGTATTCGAATCACCACATTATGAAATTAAGTCCCCTTTGCATTCAAATGAGTACAAAGGAGCTTGTGAGATATACAGAATTCCCATTATGGCATGATAGCATTTTAAAAACCGTATGTGGCTCAAATTATTTTAATGTAACGGCCATTAATCCACTTTCATACCTTTCAGTGGCATGAACGCGAACTCCAAAGAATTGCCAAGCCTTTATTGGCTATAGTAATCCCTGTGTATTTAAAGTAATTCCCAAGCCAATTACATAACATAGGTTGCCTTTCGTGAATCTGATTTACAATACAAATCAATAGAGATTATTAAATGTAATTGGTCCCAGTGGCAATCTTTGTCTGAGAACCCAAAGTCTGACATTACTCAAACTCCCAGCAAAAAAATAATTCTTCAGGTTGGTGATCAGATCTTAACCAAAAGAAAGGATATTTTTCGATGCCTTGCGATGCTACCAGCCAACAATATCAGTGTCATGACATTATTTTATTATTCTACGGTAACGCTAATATTCATATCTACACAAATGCAACAAAAATGAATAGTCTAATAAAACAAATTACAATTTCAAAAATCGGTAAAAAATGAATTGTAGTTGCAGTTTGGTCAACTAGGAGTCGTGAATATTTCTTCTAAATGTCATCTTTCGAGGTCACTTCTTGGCTATACACAAAACATTAACCTAGCACTTCCTGCCTATTACCTTTCAATCCAACGTCTGTATTTAAACTACTATAATTTGATATTTTCGATTAATTTGAGGATCACATCACCAAGGTTATTTGTATCAAATCAAAGGAGAGAAACGACCTTCACCCCTCTCTGTCTCTTTGTCTCAGTTTGGAATAAGTGTGTAAGGTCACTCTATACTTGTCCTGAGTGGGCTTAAGGGTTAAGTAAAGAGTAAGGGGTTTAACCACTGTTGGCATAGCGGGCCGGTTGCAAATCCTGACACAGCCTGTCAGTTATAAAGTGGTAATGCACAAAATATCTAAGGTTGCCTGGGACAATATCTGTAGTACCTGCCTTTGTAGAATCTCCACTCTTTTACCCTATCCCTATACAGATATCATCACAAATCAAATATATCAAAAGTCTTTCCCCAATGGACGGGCCAGGGTTCTCCAGCCACATCTATTTTTGTTTGCAATATTGTCATGACGGTACCGCTCCCCGGCTTCCACCATTGTCCCGCAGCTACCGTTTGCGAACGGAGCGTTAAAGGCCCTGCCAGGGTCTCTGACTGCCCTCAACCCCGTTTTGCCCATGAGCCCTCTTTGTGAACTGTTTCGTCTTTTGTTCGCTGATCAGCCCCCCGTTGGGTTGCCAGACAAGATTCTTGGCATTTGTCGGTGAAATGAAAGCTGGGATTAGGGGTGTGCGGGCGAGGGGGGGGATACTAAACACTCCATGGCAAAAGAAAGTGACTGCTTTTCTCCCATTCACCCCCCCCCCCCCCCCCCCCACACACACACACAGTTTAGTGGGCTCCTCTTTACATATATTTGTTTTCTCAGAGACGTTGTTGAGCTCTCCGAAAAACACACACACGGAATACAAGGAAATCAACAAGTAGGTCAGCTCGGGAGGCAACAAAATAAAGTAAAACTGATTAGGCCTTGATTGTTCTTGAAAACAAAGACTAAACAGGGCAATCAGCCCCCGTATTGGGTCGAGGTAAAACCTTCAAGCATTCGGAGATTGGAGCAGATTGACGACCCGTTTTTTTTGTATGTGGAATGGCAACCTGAAGATGCTCATCTCAGTCTCTCAGACTGACTGACTAAATAAATAAATAGAACAAATATTGATAAATAAAAAGATACATGAAGAAAAAAGACATTGATAAATATATAGACAAAGAAAGAAATGAATGGATAAATAAATATGCAAATAATTAAATGAATAGTGAAATTTTAAAGAGAGATATGGGGGGGAACACTAAAGTTATGAGCAGGAGAGGATATATGCAGGGTGGGGAGGTTGTCCCCTGCAGTCAAGACATCATGTCATCTGGGCCCCCAGAGGGCCCAAATGAGATGGATTCTGTCCAAATGGTAAAAAAAAAAGAGCTTAAACTAATAAACAAAGTGCTTCTGATAAGCACCACAAGGATCAAAGACTCCCAAAGCCTATCCATTTCCTCTTTCTCAATCGTACCTTTCTCCTACTCTTCTCATCTGAGACACACAATGCCAAATCTCCTCCATGACACCCGTGGGGTGCGCCTAGGGATAGCAGGTCACCACAGCCCCTGGCTGTAATTGTGCATTAATATTTGACACAAGGTCATTATTAACAAACAGTTGTTGTCATTGTCATGTTGTCATAATTAACATACAGTATATGCACACTCCTCTCAGCGGAGTCTACTCGGTAAACAGAGCGGCCCGCTAACACGATAGCCGCATTGGGAATCAAGCTTTCCAGCCAAGTCTCTGTTATGATCATCACACAGCTATCTAGTGTGGTGTGAAGTAATCCTCAGTCTTATCCCGGCCATCTTATTGGCGAGTGACTGGGAGTAGGTAAGGAAGAGTCTCGGTCGGGTTGGTCTGTACGGGTTAGCCCGTATCCTGTGCGCCGCCATCTTGGGGAGGTCCTCATGGTCTATGACTAATCAGTAGACTGCAGTGCTATCACGTGACCTGTTCGGCCGCCATCTTGCACATGCGCGCAGAAATTTCACTGTCGCCGAGATGATAAAAAATACTGTTTTTTCCAAAGTTATTCCACAAAAATGGATCGATCTGGATCAAACTCAGACGACAGCGTGTTGGAACTGCCCCAAATACAAATATTATTCATTGCGTCTGTGGGTTTGTCGGTTCCATGAGATCCACACACCACAGAAATACATTTTTCATGAACAAAAACAATAGGGGTCTCCGCCCCCTTCGGTGGCTGGACCCCTAATAATAAAGTGTGAGCTAAAGGACATAATGTTATAATAATAATAATAATAATAACAATAACAATAACAATAATAATAATAATAATAAATATAGCTGCAGGCAGCAATATGCAGCGTCCGGAGTAGCTTCATTAAAGCTCAATGGACAAGGGTGCTTTGGCTCTCTGTTCCGTTGTGTTTTGTGGCTGCAGAAGTTCATTTGTTCTGGCCTGGTTATAGTGTAATTCTATGATCGGTGTTTGCGGCTGTGGGTGGGTTTCCTACGCCGTAACTAACAGCGGTTATCATTCTGAAGTAGGGTTGCATGATTATGGCAAAAATAATAATCACGATTATTGTAGTGTATATTGTGATCACAATTATTTATCATTATTATTAATCCATTTTGGGGAAGATGATTATTTTATGGTACTTAATAAATCAACTGAAAACTGCATAATAATATTATCATTATTGGGCTTTTATTTTGTAGAACTTACTCTGGTACGCGTGTCAGTTGTCCTCAGAAGCGTATATATTTAATATGCAGCGCTTTGTTTATTCCAATTGTCTCCTGGTAATACTTTAACTAATTTATTTTCAAACATAATACGAGTTAATAGTAATAAAATAATACCTGTTACTTTGTATGGTTAAGAGTTCGTATCTTAGATTCCTTTAGTTAAAGTCCAATTGCAACTATAGATCTGTGAACTCCATTAACTTGCGCATGCGCACAAAAATATATGTCTGTCTGTGGTACCATCTTTGTGAGGTTGCTATTTTTGATCACAAACTTCTTCCACAATACTGACCTGCCTATCTGGATGAAACTCGAACAACGGCATGTTGGAACTGCCCCGAATACAAATATGATTAATCGCGTCTGTGGGTTTGTCGGTTCCATGAGATGAGTTACATCTGCACGGGCCACCATCGGAAGTAGGGCTGCATGATTATGGCTAAAATGATGATCACGATTATTTATCACGATTACTTATCCATTTTGGGCAACAGAATTATGTTATGGCACTTAAAATAGACAAAAGACAAAAAACTGCCCTGACAGTAATAATGTATTTTTTACACTTATAAATAAATAAACTAGGCAAGTGATTTAACTGACTTAAATCATAGAGGATATAAAATGAAATCAACTGTGTGTAGTGGCCAACAGATTTTTGTTGTAATTGTAACAAACCTGATGTTCTTGGATATTGTCCTTATTGCAAGGTTTCTTTTGGGGCTGTGTTTTAATGCTGTTTCAGAAGCCCCTTTCCCACATGGAATCCGTAACATTGCTGGATAAAAAATATCCGGCAAAGGCAGTAGGTAGTCATTCAGACATTGGCCTCCTTTATGGAAAAGTTCTATATGTTCCCACATAGATTACTGTTATGGTACAGTACATAATGTTAATATGTGTCTAATATCACGCACACGAGACTAGGCAACAGAGTCGGTTTCATTTTCAGACCAGCGATTCGCTCCCCGTCTCCCCGCCCCTCCCAGACGGTCTCGGTTCCCTCGCTGACAGAGTCCCTACACACAATAAGCCAAACCCAATGTTATTAAATCAGTGTGATCATTTTCAACCTGTCCTACACTCTCTGCCTTTCGGAGAAGGAACGTTCTCTTCCTGTTCTAACCCTCCCTGTCCGCTTGTTCCCTCTCTGGCTCTAGTGCAGCCGTCGGGCAAGCGAAGCACTTGTGCTTGATGGCACAAGTGCTCACTACACCCCTAACTCTAAGAGACACGTCTAGGATCTGAGTAGCATTTTTAATGAGAGAAAGAATAAAATTCAAGAATATATAGACCTGTCTCCATAGAGACTGAACGTGATTCAGTTTCTTGTCTTTGCAGCCAAGCACCGTCAGATTGGACTCGCCATTTTTTCCAAATGTTTTTATTTTCTTCCCGAAAACAAAACATTTTTTAAATATTTGTACTTAAGTAAATATTTGTAGAAACCCAATATTTGTGCTTTATTTGGATTTGGCTCTACCCCTACTTTACGGCAATGTTACTGCTTCCATTCCCACACACTTCTATTGACAGCTGTACCGGCATTTTCCCGGAAATTATACTAGATCGAGAGTGGCGAAATTTACGTAACGACTTTAATGATATATTGACACCGGCTCCTGTTCCCACATGACGTCAATACGGAACATTGCCAGTAGATTTACGGCTTTCAGTGCAGGTGGGAAAGAGGCTTGAGTAGGGTGCTGAGTATGTCACAATGTGCTCTGAGTCATTATTATGGATGATATGTGTACTGAATTTGTAGGAGGATTCATGGTGAAATTTGTAGAAGAGAAGTCCAAATGGAGGAAAAGGCATGACAACTAGTGCAAGAAAAATGTTTCCAAAACATAAAAAAAAATGAAAACATTTCAAAACACATACACAATAAATGCATGCTCCTTGTATTATGTAATTGCTCATAGTTATTGTTACCAGTAATTATAATTCAGGAAGATTGTATACATTGATATCTCTGAAATGACTATGACAGTGATATTATTGGGTTTTCATTTTGTATAACTTACTCTGGTGCGTGTCAGTTGTCCTCAGAAGCGTATAATTTATGACATTTAATATGCTGTGCTTTGTTTAATCCAATTGACTTCTGTCAATACTTTAACTTATTTTTTCAAATGTAATAAAGATTAATAGTAATAAAATAATACCTGACACTTTGTAACTTCTTATGGTTAAGAGCTTGTAGCTTGTATTCCTTTAGTTAAAGTAAAATCGCGACTATATAGCGTTATCTTGGTGACGTTCCGATTCCAGTGCTATCACGTGATCTGTGTACTCTGTGAGATTGCGCATGTGCGCAAGGATTTCACCATTACAGCATATGCAAGGCACCATCTTGGTGAGGTTGCGATTGTTGATCACAAACTTCTTCCGCAATACTGAACCGATCTGGATCAAACTTGGATTATGCCATGTTGGAACTGCCCTGAATACACGTCTTATTCATTTTGTCTGTGGCTTTGTCGGAACCATGACATCCATAACGTCCTGAAATCAAATCTGCATTTGCCACCATCTAGGTGAGGTCCCGATTGTTGACCAATCACTATAATGCAGGCTATCCCAAGACTACTGACGTAAATTTTTCCCTGACAAAAACAATTGGGGTGGGACCCCTAACAGGAAACACAAACGCAACCTTAATAATAATAATAATAATAATAATATTATTATTAGTAGTAGTAGTAGTAGTAGTAGTATTAATAGTATTATTATTATTATTATTATTATTATTATTATTATTATTATTATTATCGTATTAATAATCATCATCATAATAATAATACATAGAAATAACAATAATCGTTACCATTATTTACTCCATATTTACGACGAATTTCCTCGTTGCAGTCCAATTCCTTGTTTGAAATACAGTAGAACCAGTGCAGTCTGCTGAG
The DNA here is from genome assembly GCF_960531495.2 of Zeus faber. Classification (NCBI taxonomy): domain Eukaryota; kingdom Metazoa; phylum Chordata; class Actinopteri; order Zeiformes; family Zeidae; genus Zeus; species Zeus faber. Next base: position 29,648,527 of record NC_137194.1, on the reverse strand, counting down.
AGGCGGCGAGGTTAATCCTAGTTGAATACATTGATTCACACGAAGCGCTGTAGTGAATGTCATATCTGTAACAACATTTGGCTCTTATTCAACCCCTCCACTCTGAATAATAATAATAATAATAATAATAATAATAATAATAATAGCTTCATAGCATCACCATCTGTTGCTCGTTTGAAGTGGTCTCTCTCTTAATCCTCAGACATTTTCCCCTTTTTCTTGCCTTTGGTTCCAACAGGGTTGAATTAAAATGCTCCCATAAAGAATAAAAGTAGAGTTGTTTTAGTTCCTGTTTTACTACTGTGCTACAACTTCATATTAACGAGGCCTGTATAGTGCCATGCACTGCATTTAAATCTATTGACACAGTTATAGTCTTTATGTCTTTAGTCTTTATATATATAGTCTTTATGTGAGACGTGTTAGATATGAGGATATGTTGGATTATACTGACGTCTCAACATGTACTATAAGGAATCATCAGATCCCTTCTATAACCCACAATGGCTGCTTAATTGGTTATACGCAATCCCCATTTTTTTAAGTTGTTTGAGTAGCCTATTGACAGATGTGACACGCCAGAAAGCTTGGCTTGTTAAAACGAGGTCAGTTTGGCTTAAAAAAAACCTTTCCTCCTCCTATCAAGCAGACCAAAAAAAGGTGTAGGCCTATCCGATAATATTCATGGTGCATACGATAAATTGCAGATATATCTGTCGTTTTGACATAGCGAATAGAAAGTCACAATCAAATAAAATTATAGGTTTTAATAAAGAATTCAATTTTCAAAAAGGCCTCCTGTTAAGATGCGTTGTTGGAAAATCTAAACCATGGTCCCTTATTAATCTGAAATTAGTATAATATTTAGTATTTATTTATATAAATTAATTTTGCTTGCTTGTCGGTATTGCCTGTTTGCTTTGCTTTTGTTACTATTTGATTGCTGTCGAGTTAGCACTTTGAATTACATGTGTGTGAAAGGTGCTATATAAATATAGGTTATTATTATTATTATTATTATTATTATTATTATTATTATTATTATTATTATTATTATTATTATAAGATGTTTTCCCCCTCCAACCCTCGGTTCTACGATTTTCCCATAGATACAACTTTTCTCTTAAACACATACATATACATACGGTCATACATATATGCAGTGAAACGTCATGACGCCCGGTGATTACGCACGAACTTCAACTTGAATAGATTTAGACTGAAATAGATACACATTTTCTCTGAAATAGCGATTTCTCTCTTCAAAGGATACGAATTTCACTTATAAAGATATGAATTTTCTCGTAAATTGATACGATTTTTCCTTAAATTTATACTAATTTTCTCCTAAATATATACGAATTCCCCTTAAATAGATACGAATTTTCTCATGAGAAGACTATAATTTCCCTTGTGTATACGAATCTTTTTTTAAATATAAATGATTTTTCTCTAATTTCCCTTAAATTGATACCCCTTAAATAAATTCGCCGTTAAGATTGAAACGACTCTCCCCGCGATTTATTTTCGCTTGAAAAATTATATGAATAAATATATACAAACACAATCCAAACAACTGGAAAATGGCCCCCCAGCCCCCTTAAACCTCACGACTTTGCGCCCCCCCTCCATCCACCCTCAGGGCGCTGCAGCCGTTTAGAGATGAAAGTGAAGAGAGAAATAAAAAAGGCTCAATTTAATCTGCTTTAACCCCCCCCCCCCCCCACACACACACACACACACACACACACACACACACACCCCTTCAACTACAACGTATGTGCTCGGAAACGGTTGAGAGTGAGGGGCTGATGGGGGATAAATACATTTCTTTACCATGCCTGGGGGGCTATTAACACCCCTATCCATTCAACAGACACCGGTTTCATTACCAGCTGTAATAAGTCTTAACGTTATTAAACCAACAGCCCCGGATGATAAAATGAAACAAGTGCATGGACTGATCTCTAAAGAATTTCAAAAGGGAAACGTTTGATGGCCTGGGGGTGGTGGGTGTAAACTGTCTCCTAGTAGTTTGGTTAGTGGTCACAATTTCACATGAGAGCCATTTGTGAAATCTAAAGAACTGGGCCTAAAATAAAAACTCTTACAATAAAGCAGCATCCCGTCTTTGGTCGAATATCTACGCGGCCCTCGCGACAAAATGTATAGAATTTAGAAGATAAATTTCAAATATCAATATATTAAAATATGAATTCGTTGACAGTTATAATTGTCTATAATTTTACGAGAGGTTGCATCATTCTTAATGGGTCTCTGTTAACACAAGACACTTTCCTTCCAAAATGTTATTCAGAAACAAGCCTGAATATTTACATTTAATTAGAACAATTAAAATACAGAATTCGTATGTCAATACATTTTTAAGAGTTTTTTTCTACCTCCGATTAGCGCCCATGCGCTCTATTATAATCGCGGTTCACCGCACTGTCACAACGCGACATTGTTCGTTAATAAGCGAAAAAAAACAACTACATTCACTGCAAAGACCCACATCGACATATGAAGCCTTTGTCCGGAAGCTGAAACGAAATGAATCCAAATGAGTCCAAATGCAGTCGCTTTGTCGATTCCTTGGATCAATTCTGGTGAGGATTCAAATAAAAGCCATAAAAATCATAACGTATTGATGTAAAACTGACGACAATTGACCCTGCGCGTCTTGTCTTAAATCAGTGCTTCTCCACTCACAAGTACCCACGCTTTCCAACATGTAAAAGCAAACAAATAAACAATTTGGCAGTTTTCATCGTGACGGTAATTTATATCGATTGTTTGTCACTTCATGTTTCAAGGGACCGTTTAACCAATCAAGAGTTTGTTTTCTCCATCCGTCTGCGCGTCCTGTGCGATAGGCCCCTACCGGGCCTCACCATGAATAATGAAGCAGCTCTCGTCCCTTGTGAGAATGCGGTTTAAATATGACAAATAAATGACAAAACGAGTGGCCCTTTGTCACCAAAAACAATTCTAACGAAATATAAAAATAAAAATACCCCCCCCCCCCCAAGTAATTTAAATTTCTCGGACTACAATTAAATCAACAGCAATTGTGGACATCCCTACCTTTGTCACCGAGAATACCGTCGATACTATGTTTGGCTTTTTTCTCTCCGTCTTCGTCTTTTTTATCGCACTCCTCTTCGTCGTCCTTCTTCCCAAATCGGGCTCGAAGGACGCGGCTTATTGAGCTCACTAAAAAAAAAAGACAAAAGGGACGCGTTTTAGGTAAAAAAAAATTATGTATGTATGTATTTATATATATATATATATATATATATATTAAACCATAACCCCATTGTCGCCTCTCTAATTGTTGCTTCTCCACCGATTCTCCGATTAAAAAAAATGTATTTATTTATTTATTTATTTATTTATTTATTTATTTATTTATTTATTTATTCATTCATTCATTTTTACAACTTTTTAATTTGCAACTATTTTCTATTGCTATTTCTCGCTATTGACGATTCAGGATTCTACGGAAATTAGCCAATTTAGAATTAAAACAACAACAACAAACAAAAAAAGAAAGCGGTGGCTTACCAGATGAAGCCTCACCTGAAGGGACCGTGCCTCTGTCACAAACCCCGTCCTTCAGCAACTTATCCCGGATCTCCCAGCTAAACATGCCGGGGTTCTCCCGCTTGTACTCCTCGATTCGCTTTTCCACGTCGGGCGTCGCCACCTGCTGCTGTGTCCAAACAGATCCCAAGAGATAAACGATTGAAAAAAAGTCATTTGTTCGTTGTTGAGTAAAAAATATATATTTTAATGATTAAAAAAACCATAAAAATTAGGCGGCGAATAGTCATCAGGTTCAAGATATTTGCAAGCCACCATCGCTATCCCTCCCTTTCCCCAGCTTTAAAATAATTCATTTAAACAAGTTGCTGTCAGTTAAAATATTTCTGGAGGCTATCCCATACTTATGGGGCTGAGAACTGAAAGCTTTCTTACCTAGCTCTCAAGATTGAAGAGGTTTATTCGTCACATACATATACATACTTTCATACATATATGCAGTGAAATGTCAAAGGAGTTCTGTACAGTAAGAAAGCTTTTCAATAATAATAATAATAATAATAATAATAATAATAATAATAATAATAATAATAATAATTGACAGTTCAAAATCCTCACCCTGGGTTTGCTTCCCCCGATCGCTCCTGGCCGAATCGAACCGGTTTCCTGGTACCGACAGAGAATTTTGGAGACGCAGCCGTGGGAAACGCGGAGCTGCCTGGAGATGACACAGGGTCGGATGCCGTGGTGGGCCATCTCCACTATCTTGTGGCGGATGTGGTTCGGCAGCGGCCTCCCATTGATGAACACTCCGCCGAGTTGGTTCACTCGGCCCTGACCCAGGGGCGTCGAAACTGTGCGAAGGAAACACACGCAGCATTGGGTGACTGAGACGCCGCTGAAGCGCCGTCCTTACCGAGCGAATTCCGGCCACACAACGCGTTATTATTATTATTATTATTATTATTATTATTATTATTATTATTATTATTATTATTATTATTATTATTATTATTATCATTATAGTCATTCGAAACGTTTTTATTACAGAGTTTCAACGTCAGCGGTTATTCAGTCAGATGGACACGGCCTTGAAGGAACAATTTTCTTGGGGTTCTTTTAAGGGGTTCAGTATTTTCGCACTTTTTTAGCAGGCCTAAGGCAAGTGCTAGCTACATTATTATATACGTATATTATAAATTATATGTATTGTTGTTATTATTGTAGATTTTTCTATGTTGTTATTTTAATCGTTTCCATTGTAAAGGCGTTTATGTTAAATATATAAACAGTTCTTAAATACGTAAACATTTCAGCAGCAACAAATTGCCTCCAACTGTAAACGAAACTGAAACTACAGGAAAGGGATCGAATTTGTGGGGCTCCGTCCAAATTAAAAAGAAAATCTCAAAAATGGCTTTTCCAGTAGGCCTACTAAATGTTAACCCAGCCCGGTCTCAACGAAACGTTTTCCCTTGCCGTATCATAGTTCTACGTCGTGTCAATTCATATAAAAACGAATTTAAGGAGCAAATAAAAGAAGGGTGCGGAGGGGATGTGTCATTAAACCGGATGATACTCGAGGGTCTGAGTGGTCCGGTCCGTTGTTATTATTCTGAGATGCTGTCAAAACAAATATTGATACGATAACCAAAGAATCTTCGTAAGACCGTGCATTTTATTGTACAATCCAGCAGCAGGACACTCGAGGGTAATTAAAAAAAATCCCTGTTTGCTCTTGAGTGTTTTATTAAGGCCACTTGAGCATGAAGTTTCCCGGCGAGACACCCACCGGGACTAGAATAAAAGCAAATGCGATATGAGATTATAGTCGCACCGCGGCATCGTTATCGTCTTCTCAATGTTTTATTGTAATTTTTATATTTGCTTTGATTTATATGATTATCGCGACGCTTCTTTAAAAAGCGTGTAATATGACCGACATAAACTTGAAAAAAAGCTTAGATTTGCACAAGTCAACCGAAAATCGAGTATAGGTATAGGTATAAGTATAGGTTTACACACATGTAAAAACAATTACTTTCCTCGAAAATAATATGAAGTACTGTCTTTGACAAATAGTTCCCCCCAACCACCCCACCAAAAAAGGCACAACCGGTAAAGCGTAAAAATCCTACCTTCCAGTGGGAAGCCGGTGCGGGGATAGTTCTGTCCAGGCGCCGGTCGCATCATCCGTGGAACCGTTCCTGGCAAAGAGCACATTCTACTGTTAAAACCCCCACCAGAAACAGCTGCTATAGACAGTCCGACGTAAAAAAAAGGAGAGAAAAAAGTAAAATATTCATCCAAGCAAAACCAACCTATAAAAAATAAATAAAGAAGAAAACTTCCAAAGGCCTACAACGGTAAATTATAACAGCGTGCTCGGTCGGACTTATGAGCGCTCAATCAGACAAATGCGAACGAGGTGCGGTGCGTGTCGGATGTATAAGTTGAAGTTGGGGTGGGGGTGGAGGGGTGTCCCAACAACACTTTCGGCTGGGCGAGTGTTTACTTAATTATTTGCCCCCCCCCCCCTAAAAAAATGGGTCCCGATAAGTATATAAATAGTGTTTTTTTTGGGTGGGTGGGTGTGTGTGTGTGTGGGGGGGGTCCGGGTTTGGACCCTGCAAAGGAGTGTAGTGGGGGGTCATGCGCACTGATAGGCTCGGAGAGGTTTGGTTTATTCATGAGCCCCCCCCGCTCCCCGCCCATCTTCGCCTCTCACCGCCCCCCAACCAATAGACTCAGCCTCGCCACGCCGCACCCGCGTCCCGCATACGCGCAAAGTGAGTTCGCGTTTCAATCGCGCACCGCAGGGACGCAGCTATGTCGTCATATACGACCAAAATCAATTAGTCAGTCATTAGTTAAAATCATAAAAGATTGTACTTGATCAATCTTTATTCTCCTTGACTGTACTTTATAACATTTCCTTTATTAATGAATTTACTAAATGGGAAATAAAACGAGAAAACAGAGACAAAACATAGACAAAAGAAGTTATAGACAGAATAAAGTTTTATTGTACAGAAAAATATTTAGACTGTTCATTTGGGCTCGCCAGAAGCCAACGATGTGCAGTCTGATACATTTTCTCTGTTTGGAAAGAGCTTAGAGGAAAATAAAGTTGTCATTTATTTTTCTTTTTTGTTGCATTTGGTTGCACGGCATTTTCAAGCGTGTTACTTTTTACTATTCTACACGGTTTCCATATCGAGCGATCGATCTGATCCACATTCGACCTATAAATCTTCGGTTTCACTAGAGTCTCGCCTCAATCGAAATAGTAAGTTGTAGTATATTTGACCACTTGTCGTTGTTTTACCCAAAAGGGGGTAATGTAGTTAAAACAGAACTTCAGAACCAAAAATCACTGATCAATCAATGAGGCAAACTATAATGACGTCATCAAAATAACAACGGGTGACGTCACTCTTAAGTCAGTCGTAGAACGCAAACCGCAGTGGGTTTTCTTTTCCCCAAGACATTCAGGTTATTGGTTACTGTAAATCAAATAATGAAAAGGTGATATCTACATATGTCTTTACGGTTTTACTCGTGGCGTCATTCATAGTAGGCTATTATTAATATTATTATTATTATTATTATTATTATTATTATTATTATTATCTTTTTTTTTAATCACAACATATCAACCATCAACCGAGCTGATGTAGGTGTGTGCAAAACACATCATTATTTTAATGTTCACATTCACCACTAGAGGACAACAAACGTCTAAAGTTAAGAGTTTTGCATTTGCACTTGTGAAAATGTAAAGTGTGTTAACTCTAAGTAATCCGTATAATGATTTTGTCAAAAATGTTGATGCAAATTGATGTGGCTCATATTTATTTAGCTGGCGCTTTATACAAGACACAGGCATTGTTTTGTGTTGGGTATGTGCTTCAGCGTATGGATTTTCCATTGTTGGTGGCGTGGATGGCAAGAGAAAGAAGTTAAAGTCACCCGCGGTGAATTTGATAAATAAATTAAGACTGCCATTATGGGTGAACATTGACAAAAAACAACAGCACCGTGGGAGGAAAAATTTGCCCGAGACCTTAAGTGACAAATAAAAAAACCCAAATAAATTGAGACAAAGTCATATACAGTACTTCGAGAAAATAAATTGACTGTCGGGGCAAAAACCCCAATGTTGAAAAAAAAAAACACATTGCTGTTTTGTATGGAATTCTGGGACTTGTAGTGTAATCCAGCCATCAAAGACAATCTTATGGATCAACTTTAAATAGTCTTAATGTATTTATACAAATTGCTTTTGTTCACCTAAGCCATTCCACTTACTGAGGGACACTCTTCTCACTCAATTTAGTCTCTCTAGCCAGACCTCCATCTCCACACTTTGTTTTAGCACTGTGCTAGCGTTGCAGAAATGTCCGGCTTAACCCACTGTCATTCTGCTAGAGGGGGGGAAAAAAGTCTGTCTTGTTTGTATTTTGTAAACCAATCACAATTCTCTTGGGCGCTCCTTAGCCCAGGATGTAGGGAGGGTGCACTTGCAAAATAGTATTGGATGGAAACTTGTTTTGGTGGAACCTTTACAAAAAACAGTACACATAAAACAGTAAAAGACGTACACAGATCAGTTACAACATTAAAACCATTGACATTTGAAGTGAATTATATTGCTCATCCCATTCCAATGGCACCTGTCAAGGGGAGGGATATATTAGGTAGCAAGTGAACAGTCATTTCTTTAAGCTGATGTGTTGGAAGCATGAAAAATGGCCAAGTGTAAGGATCTGAGCGACTTTGACAAGGGCCAAATTGTAATGGCTAGACGATTGGGTCAGAGCATCTCCAAAATGGCAGGTCTTGTGGGGTGTTCCCGGTATGCATTAGTTAGTACCAACCAAAAGTGGTCCAAGGAAGGACAACTGGTGAACCAATGGCGGGGTCATAGGCATCCAAGGCTCATTAATGCACATGGGAAGCGAAGTCTATCCCGTCTGGTCCGATCCCATTTAAGAGCTACTGTAGCACAAATTACTGAAGAAGTTATGCTGGCTATGACAGAAAGATGTCAGAACACATAGTGTATCACAGCTTGCTGATTATGGGGCTGCATAGTGTCCATTCTGACCCCTGTCCAGCGCCAAATTTGCCTACAATGGGCATGTGAGTATCAGACATGGACCATTGAGCAATGGAAGCAGGTGGCCTGGTCTGATGAATCATGTTTTCTTCTTCATCATGCGGATGGTCAGGGTCAGGGTCCGATCCGATGAAGCATCTGTGGGATGAACAACAAGCAAGCCCGATCCATGGGGGACAACCTTGCAACTTACAGGACTTTAAGGATCTGCTGCTAATGTCTTTTTGCCAGATACCACAGGACACCTTCTTGTAGAGTCCATTCCTTGACAGTTCAGAGCTGTTTTGGGGGGGGGGGGCAAGGGGGAGCTACACAATATTTCTGGTTATTAGAGGTGGTTTTAATGTTGTGGCTGATCGCTGTATGTTATCTATGTGATACGACTTTGACTAGACAAACATGGCTTGATTACCGGTGTCCTAGTCTCGCATATCCAGACCTATCCCCATTGTTGTTGTTGTTGTTGTTGTTTCATGTAGCGACGGGGACTTTGAAAACGGTAACACACAGAAAACAGAAGGGGAGGAGAATGCCCACTGAAATAGTTGCCCGATGACAGGCATTTATACCAACAACCTACATCTGGTGATTCAGACTACACCAAATTTTAACTAAATATTCACACATGCACACCTGTAGGGGCAATTTAGAGTCTGGTCGTCCCAGGCTGCGTCATCTTTGAAGGTGGGAGTCAAATTGGAGCACCTGGAGGAAACGCAACCCCAACTCCCTGCAGATAGATACCTGGGGCCACATTCAAACCAAGGTCAAGGGAGCTGCGAGGCTAAAATATGGAATATCAAACAAAATACAGGTTACATATAATTTTAAGCCTTTTTAATTGGGTACATTTGATCAAACCTGACCATTGAGAAGACATTTTATGCTGATACTGAAATTTATAATACATATAAAAATACATACATACACATGTATCCATAAACCCCTCTTTGGTTTAAGAACATGTATGAAGTAAAAAGTTTGCCAAAATCTTTCTTTCTCCCTTTATTCTGGACTGTGATTTGACTGGAATAACCCTTCTTAAAGAGTTGGTAGCAACCAGTGGGTAACTGGATATGAAGTGCCCTTTCACGACACATAAATTATGTCGCTAGTAATATGTTTGACCAATTTGCATTTGGCAATTATATCAAATCAAGTTTTTTCAAGGAACTGCGTTGAACTAAAAACAGTATTTCTGTAAACAAAGAGAAGTGGGTATCAGAAGAAAAGAGCATAATAAGGAAAGAGAGGAATAGCAGGTGGGCTTTTAGCTCTCCTTGGAGACGATTTAAGGGAGTTGCGTAACATAATCAGCATTGCGACCAGAGATGCGACTCCAGCTGGAATTGGTTAGAGACACTAAATCAGCCCAGCCCATAGTGACAAACTGCCGGCATTTATCAACACCAGCAAAAGGAAGGAATGTCTATGATGTGTAAACTGTCATGTCCTCACTCTAAATCCCTTTCCACCTGTGCACACTCTCTCCCTGGCCTTTTCATTGGTGGCTGGATGGATAGATGACAGATAAATAAATAACAGTTTTGAATCTAGCATACATCGATATGATGTGATGATGTCTCGATATGATAGACGACAGGGCAGATCCACAGGCAGACATAGAGTCTGAGAGACAGGCAGACAGACACCAGACTTTCTTTTTGTTTTTGGTGTTTTTGTTTATTGTTGTTGTTGTTGTTTTTGCAAAACAAAGCGAAAGGAATGTCACAATGTGATGCCCCAGTTTTTGGGGGAAACCCATCCACACAAGAACACAAAAACAATTTAAAACGCTCACATAGATTCTGTCTGTTCTGATTTTCTGGGACTTCTGTCGATAGGGTGAGCAGCTTCAGATATCTGGGAGTCCACATCACAGAGGACTTAACATGGACTGTTCAAACAGACACTCTGGTGAGAAAGGCGAGGCAGCGTCTCTACCACCTCAGGCAGCTGAGGAAATTCCGGGTCTCGGTGAGGATCCTCAAGTCCTTCTACTCTGGAGCAGTGGAGAGCATCCTGACAGGCAACATCACTGCCTGGTTTGGGAACTGTACTGCCCAGGACAGGCGGGCCCTGCAGAGGGTGGTGCGTTCAGCTGAACGTACCACTGGAACTACCCTCTCCCCCTTGCAGGAGTTATACACCAGGAGGTGTAGTAGCAGAGCCCGTAGGATCATGAAGGATCCTCATCACCCCAACAACAGACTGTTCCAGCTGCTGCGGTCAGGCAAGCGCCTCCGCAGTCACACAGCGAGAACAGAGAGACTGAGACGGAGTTTTTTCCCGCACGCCATCAGAACTGTCAACGCTGACCTCACCAAGGGTCCTAACCGAGCCATGCACTAGGCTCCACTACCTACTGTACTGTATGTAGCATGCTGTACCGCATACTGTATCACTGTTCAGGGTTGTTCGTGATGCCGTATTGCTGCGCCGTACTGTTGTATACTGTGCTGTATTATCCCTAACACTACCTCACACTATTCACATTCACATGCCACTTTAATTCACATGCCACTTTAAATGCACATATCTGTATATACATAGGCATATTCCTTCAACCTATTCCATTTTATTTCAATTTATTTTTTATTGTATTTTATTCTATATATTTTTTATCTTATTCTATAAGTATTCCACTTACTGTATTACGTTTTAGGAGTCAGTTAGTCGGTCTATTAGAAAGGAATTTTCTACTTTTTATTTTATTTTATTTTTTATTTTTTCCTAGGACATATTGTGTGCTATCACCGGGTGCGTTGCATTACATTTCACTGCATATATGTATGGAAGTATGTATATGTATGTGACAAATAAAAATCTTGAATCTTGAATCTTGAATAAGCACCCCAGGGCAGTATGGAGGGCCATAATATCTCATAAAAGGAGAAGAACTTTAGGAGCATGCTTATCGTACTTCTTCTTGAGCACCGCAATCGTAATATGTATTGCCAGACTTATCTCAGCCCATATAGTGTACAACACTGTATGGGCGTCATTCCTAAAGTTGGAGAGACTTTTAAACTTTTAATGGCGACACTGCGGACAACACAACGGTCATCGGCCGTTGCTCATAGGTTCCTGATGCATGAGCAAATTCGAGTTTCGAGTAAGTTGAGGTCATGACGTCAGCGTCTTCAAGAAACTCTATTTTACCTGTCGACATGAATACATGAAAACTGAGTTTTGAAAATTCTCGATCCTGGAAGCTTAGTTTTCAGTGACCTAAAACGACTCCTGCAGGGAAAATATTACATTTTCAAAAATATCTTTATACATGTTGATGCCTTAGTCTATCTTGAAGGTTCAGATGCAAAGGTCAACCGCAATTACATCCCTGTGTGTCTCATACTGAGATAGCAGGCTGTCTTAGTTTTATTTAAATTTTTGATTTAGATTTTTGCATTAATATTTATTGATCAAATGGATGTGGTGATTATTAGCTGTGAAGAGTCACATCGAGTGAGTGGGGGTTGCCAGGTGCGAACTGCGAATCCTCGCATCATAACATTACCGTGACCAAAACTCAGCTGACGGAACTGGCAACCACCAAAAGCTTCACAGAAAAACAACTGGAGTGTGGTTTAATACATTGTGGTGTGGGGATGGTATGGTTGGAGCAGCCACACCTGTCCTAGGTCTAGGTAATTGGGGCCTGGGATCAGAGTGGCTGCATACCTGTTGCTCGTTGGTTGGTCTAACGAGCAACAGGTAAAACCCCCATCCCCACACACACTCAGGAGAGGAGCCATCGTCATGACACATGTCCGTCTACTCCGGGCTTATTCCCACTAGCCCACTCTCGACAATAGACTGGTGTATCTACAACCCTGTTGTCTGTGTCTCTGTGCCGGAGCTCCCTGAAATTGCCAATTGGGTGGCGTGTGTTAGGTGAAACTGCTACATATATCATACGCAACTATGTGGATTCCAAATAACGAGTGTGGAAAAGCCAGAATTGTGGCAACTAGTGCTGCTACTACTCCTCCTACTCTATTTCTTCAACAACATTTTGATGCATTTTGTATAGAGGTGTGGTACAATTATCAGGGTTACAGGATGAAATGTATGTAATGTATGGATATGGGCATTTTTACCTTATGGATGTAATATATTTTATTAACTTTTATTGCTATAGTTTTTCTATTCCTACTTATAGGCAAGGCGAGTTTATTTCAAGGCAATTTGAGGCAATTCAAAGTGTCTTTCATCAAACATCTAAGGTATTAAGACAAGTGCAAAAGAAACACATTATAAAAGGACAGAATCCATAAAGTAAAAAAAAAAAATACATAGAATGCATAAAATTCACACTTGATGCTTTTCTTGCCAATCGGGAGGTTACAAATCCACTTTTTTCGTTGTCTGTGTAGACTTCTCCAGTGCAGTTGTAGCGCAACGGCAATAAAGAATGAATTATTCATCAAATTCCTTACAGTGGCTTGCGTAAGAACCATCTGCAGCACTCATGACATCAGGTTAAGCATAGTCACTTTGCCAAGAAATGAAGGTTACTGGCCTCCCCGTTGCCACCAACCGATCAACCTTCCCACCCGGCTAACCCGTCTCCATTGGGACAGCTTGAGATTAGATGTGAAAAAGTGAACTTGCATTGGACAGCGGATAACATTCTTTCACTGTGACCCTGGGTGTGTCAGGCTGCCTTTTTCATGCTGAGCGGTTATCTCTCTCTCGCTCTCTCTCTCTCGCTCTTCCCTGCAAGCCGCTCAGTCCCTTTCCACTTGAAGATACAACAGTACAATGCCACAGATTTGTCACATATATAGACACAGTATTATTAGAGAGCAGACCTGAATAACACGTGGAGTCTACAAAACTGCCCAGTGACCACACACTTGGGGTTCATGTCATAAAGAGAATACCACTATCATTCGCTCAGGTTCACACTTGGCTTGAATGTTGCAATGTGATTTTTTTCTCAAAGCGCTGGATGGCAACTGAGTAGAGGCGTTATTTAGCAAAACTACTTTTTTTTGTGATGGTTGTCCTTTTTTTGGACAACATTTGTACAACAGAACTGTAGAACTCTCCATTTTAAGCTATAGTAGACTGGTATTGTTGGCCAAAAAGCAACACAAGAGCATTAGCAAGATTATTGCCCAGGTGTAAAAACCGTGATTTGACAGGCAGGTGCTTAAAAAGATTATCAACAAATTCCCAGAGGATTTAGTTTCAAATAAAAAGGTGTCTGGTAAAAACACAACACAAAGTAGTTGGTTTTGTCTGTAGGGTGTACACTACATATGTTCTAGTGATGCACGTGAACGATTCATTTGTAGCCTACTAATCTTTTAAATGACTCAGGAGTTGTGAGTCACCCCAGCAAAAGAGTGTTACATTTGCAAATCTGTAACTGCAACCAGGCACACAGACTGAACTGACACTCAAATCTCGAATGAAACAAGCCAAAAGACTCGAGACGCGATTTATGCATGCACCAGGGCCAGATTATCCATCCATTGCATCTTGCGAGAGTAAGCGAGAGTAATAACTTAAATTATTGTGAGAATTCCATTCACAACTCGGAGCTGAACCGACTCTTCTGAGAACTGAATCAAACAAATAAAGATTAGACAAATCTTTTTACAGAGTCACTTGTAAAGAACTGAATCTCTAAAAAGAGCCAAACCTTTCGCCACTAATACTGTATGTTGACCATTACAGCCACCATTAGGAGTCTTGATACTAGAGGAAATTGGGATGATGATGTTTGAAAAATGAACCGCGTTCAGTTGAAGTGTAATTTAAAATTGACAGACGGATGAAACAATCCACGAAAGCCTTAGCGCTTAAAAAGCAGCAACTTTCGATTCCCTCTGTCGGCACGGAGGTTAGCCCCCTTGAAAACGAATTTAACGAGGTAAAATTTCTGTTAAACAAAGTCAAATATCGCAAATTAGACAGTGACGAGACGGGGACACACTGGTTTCCTCTCCACTGTGTCATCTGAAACGATCATAAAAATATCACCAGTTCTAATTACGCATTACCAAGATTTCACAGATTGTTTGAAAAAGGGTTTCGGTGAAAAAAGCCAACCTCTACTGGCTAGATCGGTTATTATCCATACACAGCGTTATAGCTGTAAGATAGTGTAGTCTGAGTGTTCAACTCAAAACCCACTCTCAAATGCAAAGAACACTAAAGAATCAAAATGAAAAAAAAGGGCCACAAAGTAATGGAAAAAGCACCGCGGAAAGGCTTTGACGCACATCAATTGGATCCCCCATGATGCTATCCGCCGTGGGAGTTCCTGCAAAACCCCCGCACCTCCTCCTCCAAGCATGTGATAGACCGGTCAGTTGTCTTGCGTTAATCGGTTAGATCAGGGCCATCTTTGAAAATGTCAAAGAGAAAGAGCTCCGTTGAGTGGCCCAGATGAAAGTAGCAGCCTCAAATTTTGCATGCCACTGCGACGATTGGTTTCGCTTAATCGATGTGGATGACCGACCCGAGGAAAGAGAGCGCATCTGACGGCATCAAACAGCCCTGTTTGCAAACTGTCCCCCTGCCGCACTCCCTGCCCTCCGGCCCGCATTCTGCCCGACACGAATAAAGTGCCCCGCGAACATGTATCCCAGCCTGGTTCTTACGTACATCCGTTGAGAACCCATTTTTCTCATGTTCAATAATAAGAGGTTTATATGTTCAAAATTCTCTCCAACAAAAGCTTTTCAGATGCGTTTTATAAAGAAAGAAACAGTAGCAAAATGTATATTTTCATATTTTCATATATTGAGATTGACATAATGCTGTAGTTTTTGCTTGTTGATTAAATTTTACATATATTTTTACTGGCTTTCAAGGCATTTGAGCTTTCAAGACAACAGTTTAAGTTCATGGCGAAGAGCAATGCAACAGCTAACGCAAAGCTAGCAAACAACCTTGGCTCGCTGAGAAACCATAATGGTTAGTGAGGCAAAACATTGACTTCAATCCCGACCATTCATTTGTTCAAATGTGTTGGATGGGTTGTTTTGTGATTCGGCCCGAGCAAATTACATTGCAAAATTTTCCACTATCCACTCTTTTTTGCCTCCCCTCCGAAAGCATGTAGAGTCTCGCTAAACAAGTGAAACACAAATGTTAGCTCAAATGTTAATCCAATTTCCAATGGAGAGAATGACTCCCATAGAATTCAAACTTCCATTGGTGAGACGCGGGGGCCACTTCGGCTTTTGGCCACCATAGCCAAACCCCCGGTAATCAAGATTATGAGAGGGCATTTGATACAGAAATGGTGCATAAACCCTGTGCTCAGAGATCTATTTATTTTTCTTCATTTCAATTACACGTAATAGACTGCAAAACCCTGCGCCTCCCAGAGACATGTCAAGTCAAACATAAGCCGCCGCAGGTTCTCGAATTCTAGAGTTCAAAGGTCATCCCGATACTTCCTGCAGTGGGTGAAGCAATAGTTTACGGATTTAAATTGGAATTATCGATAATGATGGATTGATAACAATATATTTAGGTATAAATGAGACCGGGAATGGAAAAAATGCTAAAATGACACTTTACATAAAAGGTAACAACAATAAGGTGCGCCTCGTGATATTGCCTGTACTGTAACACATCCACATATCCAAGCATTACGGAACCGAACAGATGTAAATCTGGAGAAATTCATAGACATGAATGTCGTAGCACACAAAAATAACATCCAAAAATACAAGTTAATGCCCCCTCCAAAGAAAGAAACGAGGCCTTGTAGAGATAGCTAATTTCGTATGGTAGGGTATTTTTTACTCTTTAGTGGCATGCTATTGGGCCATTGCTAAGCATCGCTAACTTGTTTTTTCACAGGCAATTACCGCCAGAACAGACTGTCTCACACGCCAAGAGAGCATGGGACCTTCATGAGGGCCGTGAGCCACCTCCAGGATCAATGTTGCCATTTTGTTGATCAAGCAACGCAGATCCACCATGCAAGATGCATTTCGTTTGCTAAATGCCGATCTGAAGCGCCTATTCATCGACCGATTTTTCACAGGAGTAAAAGTGGACAGCGTGATTGGTGACGCCGGTGGGGTTGAATAACATCTTCAGTCTGCAACAAGATGCATTTGGCACAATTGTTTGTATTATAAAAAAAAATTCTGATTAAAGATCAGCGCTTCCGTTAGCTTACAGGCGTGGCCAGACTTTGAGTGGATCCCACTTTGGTCTTGGGAGGGAGGGTGTTGGGGGTCTTGTGATATATCCTGTCAGATACCAAATACTAGTACTACTACTACTACTACTAACTACCAAATACAAATACTTAACCCAAACTTTATTTGTCCTAAATATGTAATAGCTTATGCAAGCCGACTGAGCGCAAGAACTAGATTTGGACAGACGGACAGATGACAACCACCAAAACAGAGGCGACAAAAGTCGCAAATACTGAATATGGATGACAGTTACCAACAAATAACATTTTCAATTAAAATTTGACTTGAACTGTTGACTATTGCCATTTTGGCTCAAGCGTGTTGAAAACATATGATTTTTCATATTTGCTATAGAGACAACTGAATAATAATTCATCTTTATCATTTATAGCTTATATATCCAGAACAATATTTTTTATCGTGTGCATAAGATCACATTTAGCACATTCTTTTTTATATATATATATATATATTTCTATATATATATTTCTGTTTTCTATTTTGTTTTACTTTTTTTGTCTATTTGTATTTATTTGAAAATTCTATTTTTCTTTTTACTTCACTTTTTAGTCTATTTTATTAATAACTATAAAATATTATTTTCATTGTTTTCAGAATGTGTTTTTTTTTCTTTGAAGAAACACCAAACCTAAAACTGATTCAGATTCTGAGTGTTAAGTCACATTGCATACCTAATCTTACTCAAACTGTCTATAAATAGCTCAGACTGCTCCAACCAGTCTGCACTGTACAGTAATGCGGCTTAGTAGCACCATTTAATGTGGCCGACATTACTCGTCCATTATCGATTTCTTTGGGTGGTTACGGAAAACAAAATAAGGAAAAAAAGCCTTAAACACTCCATTTACAGAAGCAATTGAAATCCTTGATTGCATTTCACGGAGCTTTTAAACGCTGAAACGTTGTATGGACAATCGCCATTCATCTCCCACTTAAGCGAGAAGCAACGGTGCTTGGAATCTAGTCGTAGTAGTAGTCGTAGTAATATTGGGGTTTTTTTGTGCAGCCTGCTGCAAGTATAAAGGGAAGCCAGTCCTAAAATAAGTAAAATTATATCTGCAGGCAACAATACGCAGGGTCCAGGGTAATCAGCCTTCCGTTAAAGTTCAATGGACGAGTCTGAGTTCGCTCTCTTGTGTTTTGTGAGTGAGAAGTTCATTTGTTGGGCGATGTTTGCGGCTGTGGGTGGGTGGGCTGAAATGATGATCACGATTATTTTACTAAATATTGTGATCACTGTCATCTATCACGATTATTCATCCATTTTGGGGTACAGAACATCTTTTATTACACTTTTTAAGTCAACAGAAAACTGCCTTTACAATAGTTATTTATTTTATAAACCTATAAATAAATAAACTAAAATGAAGACATCTTTGACTCAAAATAGGACGTTGTTCACATGCTATCATGTGAGCTGTGTACACCATCAACTTGTGCATGTGCACAAGGATTTCGCCGTTGCAGCATACATCTGTGCCTGGCTCCATCTTGGTGAGGTTTTGAATGTTGATCCCAAACCCCTTCCCATGTTGGAACTTACTACATACCTTATTCATTTTGTCTGTGGGTTCATCAGATCCATGACATCCATAAAGTTCTGATGTCAGTTACATCGGCATGTGCTGCCATCTTGGTGAGGTCCCGACTGTTGACCAATCACTAGACTGAAGTAAATATCATTATTTTTATTTTTATTTCATTTTATTTATATTATTCTATTCACTAACTGCATTACGTTAGTACGGAATCAGTTAGTTTCAACTAGTTAGCTAGGTAGGAATTAGGTAAGCTATTATGTTCGGTTAGTAACTATTGTGCATAATCTCCGGGTGCGTTGCAAAGACATTTCACTGCATAAACGTATGAACGTATGTATATGTGTGTGACAAATAAACCTCTTGAATCTTGAATCTTGAATCTCTATTACGTGACCTGTGCGCGCTGTCATTTGCGATTGCGCGCATGTTGCAGTGATAATAAGAAATACGTTTTTTTACTACATTATTCCACATTTACTGCCCCGAATACACATTTAATCCATCTTCTCTGTGAGTGCGACAGATCCATGACATTCATCTACTGTATTGACATCGGTTTTTCATTAACGAAAGCTGCAATACATTTTCCTTGTTATTTTTTTCATCGCTTTCATCTCTTTCCATGAAAGGAGGCTTTTGTATTGGGGAGAGAGAATCGCATTGTCAAAACTAAAGTGTCCATTTTGTGAGCGCTTCCCATAACCTTGTCATCGGAAAAATAACGAAAAAAATAACAGGATTAATGTGCGGTCGCACAGGTCTATATAAGCGTTTGCTGGTGAATAAATTCAATTAAAGATGAATCGGCCGGGTGTTAATACAATGTGTCTAAGGATGATTTTCTGGGCTGTTAAATTGAGCCCGATTTGTGTGGGGACGGAGAGGGACAAACGCCCATTTTATGAGACAAACCACAAAAGGAGAGGAAATAACATTCGACGGCATGGAAAGCATTTTAAAGTAGTAAGATTGTCTGCGTTGGTTTGAGTCCTAGAATTCCATTCAAAACCGCCACGTTTTTGTTTGAAATGCATTTCTTGAAAATGTGTCCATTTAGTATCAAATATGGGATTTTTGGACAGAGTGATCTCAAGGATATCCGCTTTAAGAAATCCCTTGAAACAGAAGTGATGCTTGAATTACATACAATTATGGCTGTACTGTGTAAAAAAGACCGTTTTGGAAATCAGCAGCTTTCACGTTTATTCAAGTTGATTTCTAACAAAGTATTCTACTGCACAATATTCCAGTTTTGTCCTTTTAAGTTAAATGCGTGGACTTCTTTTTGAGACACTGACATACAGTGCAGATGGTGCATTTATGATCAGATAGGCCGTTGTTCATATGATTAGTCATTTGGAAAGATTGGAGTTTGAAGCATACTTGAAGTTATTAGTGAAATATTGCCACCTGCTGACTGTATGATGAAATTACACACACACACACGCACACGCACACACACACACACACACACACACACACACACACACACACACACACACACACACACACACACACACACACACACACACACAAGTTCAAGTTCAAGAGATTATTTGTCACATACATATACACAAGGTTCTCGCGCAGGCAGCCGCAAGGGGAGGCGTCACAATCGCGATTCTGGGTTCTACAATTATATAATAGAATTCATTGACTGTGTTGTATTAAATATACATTTAAATCCTCCCAAATGAAACTTACCTGAACTTACGTACCTCCAGCACTGACCTCACAGAGTAGAAGTCCTGGCTATTAAAATTGCCAACCTTTGCAAACAACATATATTCAAGATTCAAGATTCAAGATTTTTATTTGTCACATACATATACATACTTCCATACATATATGCAGTGAAATGTAATGATTCAGACCATATACACATCATATCATAGCTTAAATTATATTGTTTATCATATCCTATTATATAACCTGTATATCGTTAAACCGTGACTGTACGTTGCATTTTGCTCTATTGCTTTTTTGCACACATAGGCCTACAGGGGCATAGCACAGCGCCTACATGCATTCTGCAACTGTACTTGTGTATTGTATATTAGTTAGTTGTCTGAATCATAGTTTTAAAAATGTATTAGTTGTATCATGTGGATTTCTTCATCCAATCTGTTTTCAAAACCAAATATATTTTGCACCAGTATAGGAGAAGACAATAAATGTCGTCTAACCACAACATAAATGGGGGCTCGCCGGGATCTCGAGCAGCAAAGGATGATGAGAGCTCCTCCTCCCTCAGAATGATTGACGGTTTGATATTTGATACCTAATAAATGATTATTAATGGCAACATGTGGTATTAATATGAATCCAAGGGTGCCCCTGTTTCAGACCTGCTCTGTGCAGCACAACTCGGGGACTCGGTGCAGCGCCCAGTAACTCGCGTTGGCCATTGTTTTCTTCTTGTAAACGAGAAACCTTCTCCTCGTACTCCGAGATGGTTTTTTCAAATGATCCTAAAATCTCCTCCACAGCTGCAGCCAGAGGACGGCTGATATCTGCTCTCAGGGTTTCTAACCTCCATATTTTAACACGACGATGGAAAACTGCTTAGGGGAACGTAAACAAGCTAAGCTTCAAGTTCAAGTTCATCGTACATATATGCAGTGAAATGTCATGACACCCGGTGATTACGCACAAACTCCATAAGCTCGAAAAATACTCAAATGTACATGATGTAGTGCACAATGTAGTATGCGTGTTTGTTGGTGTGTATGTGTTGGTTTATCATCATTATTGGTAGTTAACACTAACTGTTCCACTTGTTTTACTGTTATTTTTCCTCAATTCAATGCTTACCCATCATACTTCATATACTGTTGCTGAATACAGCAGTGTGACGTCGTATCCTTTGTCTGGGATATGTCATGCCCAAAAGTGTCAACTTTATTCATGAAAAAGTCTGAACGATCCCTATTTCAATAAAGGATGAGATGAATTGTTGTTTTTTTGGCCATGACATTCCAACAATAGTTTCACTCATTCATCTTTGACTTGATGAATCTTAAATGAATCGCATTTTTGTCTGTTAATCCTGTAAATTACTTTGTCTCTCAAGTTGCAACTTCCCTTCCTCCTACATCCGCTCAAATGAGAAGTGAACCAGGGGGATCTCTGCACCTCCCATGTCTGCAAATCACTCTACAAACCATCCGTAGCAGCTGATGAATCCTAGAAATAAGTCTTTTTCAGCCAGGTGGTCGGAGTGCTGACTGGGTCGAGCGACACCCCTTGGCCGCCGACATGCTCTTGATAACACTAGCTAATGGCGACATCCTGTGACGCTTCAGAAGAACTACAATCACACACGCACAATATCAAAATTCCCAACGTACAATTCCGCATGGTTCTTTTCACGGTGAATGTAAATCACTAAATGACTAATGATTAATAACAGTCAATGGGTTAGTCATATTTAGGGCACACGTTTATTGTGTAGGGAGAATACCAGCTGAGCGTGCAGGACTCAACCTGCAGGTGGGATCACTGAACGGACCACCGGACCATCGGCACCGGTCCCCCAAAGGCCACGTCCTCCCCCTGATGCCCTTCTCGCTCTCCACCAATGGCTGCACCTCCAGACACCATTCAGTGAGCTCCTAAAGTTCGCAGACGACCACCACCCTCATCTGCCTCATCTCTGAAGACGACGAGTCTGCCTTCAGATTGAAGGTTGAGCACGTGGCTTCCTGGTGCTGCCAGTACAACATGGAGCTCACTGTTTGGTTGCAACCCGGAATATCCTGTGCATAGGATTGCATAGCATATTCTGTACATTTTATAATTTTTTATAAATTTTGCCATTCTTGGTGAGCCTTTTTGGCTATTTGTGTATATTTAGCAGTTTTATTCTTTTTTTTACTTTGCCTTTTATTCAAGTTTATTATTATTTTATTTTATTTTTTCTTATATATATATATATATTTTTTTTTAATTTTAATTTTATTTTATTTTTTTCTCGCCGATGCCAGCAGGCTGCCAGATATACGGGCCCTCCACCACCCCCAGCACCCGGGGAGCCCGCTGCAGACAAGCTGGGCAGCAGAAGCAAAAGGCCAACAGCCACCCCCCACACCCTGACCCACACCCACAACAGCAAGCAGTCCCCCCAGGGGCCCGGGAGGGCACCCGTTTCACTTTCAACCGCAAACGCCACAGGATTAATTTAATTGATTTAAAAGTTTGTTTTTAAGTTTGAAATCATACTCACCGTGACCTGGAAAGTGAGTGCAGATGCGTACAGATTTCAAGTAAAGCAAAAGAAGCAAGCAAGCCATGGCCTGGCAAACTGATCTTTACAGGAATTGTGCAAATTGAACATTGGATGGGATGAAACAATTCCAGATGCCTACCGCCAGCCTTGGCAAAAATGTTGCGATGGTCTATAGATAGGTAGCTGAATATCTCTGAATATATCTGAAACAATAGGTTCCAGACATCTATGCATGGCAACCAGAGTTGCCACTAGGGGAGCCTTGGTGTTCGTTAAAGCTCATCTTAATTGTCACACACACCACATGCAGCTATACCTGACACACATGCAAATGGGGGCCATGAAATGTATTTCCCACATTGAGGCTTGTCCTTCCTCTGGGGGGCAGTCTGGGGACCAACGTCCATCGCTGGTCCGACAATGTTTCTTCTGCATGTTCTTACAATATTATATGGCGGAAACCCCATGTGAGGACAGGGAGAACATGCT
This sequence comes from Zeus faber, assembly GCF_960531495.2. Classification (NCBI taxonomy): domain Eukaryota; kingdom Metazoa; phylum Chordata; class Actinopteri; order Zeiformes; family Zeidae; genus Zeus; species Zeus faber. The sequence continues at coordinate 29,625,397 of NC_137194.1, read as the reverse complement.
AACTCCACACAGAAAGGCCCCTAATTAGGAGATACACTCCGGAGTGCGTGCAAACAGCACCCCAAGTGGGAAATGAACCCAGAACCTTCTTGCTGTGAGGCACTGCTGCCACCATAATGCTTGTGGAAAGCATGTGGAAAGCCAGAACAGTATTCTTTTATTTAGTAGTACACTTACACATAAAAATAATTTGACAAGATTAAAGAATGTTAAAAAGTAAATAAATACAATTTAACAAACAGTATTTGAAAATTGTACACAAAACTATGTGCATAAAACATGCAAAAAAGAATAGATAGATAAATATATTATAAAAATAAATGAAGGTGTAAGATATATATTGAAGTGTGCTTAAATTTCAAAATCAACCCAACAATGGGGAATGTGATGTTTGACGGCTGCTATGGACTTCGGTCGCCATTTGGGGGGGGGGGTCGCTTCCATTTAATTCAAGATTCAAGATTCAAGATTCAAGATTTTTATTTGTCACATACATATACATACTTCCATACATATATGCAGTGAAATGTAATGCAACGCACCCGGTGATAGCACACAATATGTCCTAGGAAAAAATGAAAAATAAAATCAAATTAAAAGTAGAAAATTCCTTTCTAATAGACCGACTAACTGACTCCTAAAACGTAATACAGTAAGTGGAATACTTATAGAATAAGATAAAAAATATATAGAATAAAATACAATAAAAATAAAATGAAATAAACTGGTATAGATAGAGGGAATATGCCTCTGTATATACAGATATGTGCATTTAAAGTGGCATAATTGCATAAAGAAACAGCTCAAATCTACAAAAATGTACAAAAATGGAGAAAAACAAGGGTCGGGGTTTCAACACAAGATGGTTGCATGATTTCCTGTGACAGTTTCTCGCTGAACAAGACTCCAAGTCATCCTGTAACTAAACTCAGGAATGCTAAGCGACATCCACAGTCAAAGCGAGCGATCCCCCAAATATGGCGGCTTGCTTCAGCAATGTGACGTCAGCCTCACGTTCCCTATCACCATGTGACCGTGACAAGAGATAAAGCTTGGCGCGTTAATACTTCCGGGATCCTCCAGTGGGACGCAGTAGAAGCCCGAGCAACCGACGGACGCAATGTGTAAAAAGGGCAGATAAAAAGACTGCTGTTTCAGTACGGTGCCCATTTCTCCGCGTCCGGATGTCGACATTTGACAACGAATAAATAGTCAATGATTCATTCCGCAAGACGAAACCCGAATATAAACTGTAAACCATTTATTATGAATATTCAATCTACAATTTATGTAGGTATCTGTGTTATCAGCCTGACTTATATTCTTAGCCTTCTTATTGCAGACCGTTGAAAACATGCGTAGGAATTACATTTAAGAAAAAAATCTCTGTTTCGACATCATTGTTGTTGTTTTTCAACCTCTCCCCCTTAACATTTTCTGCGTATGTGTACTTTAATTCATTCGCATCGTATTTATCAGGCAGTTACGCGGCGGCTCAGAAAGGACCCCGCCATGTTTACTTTCGATTCAATAGTTGGGAATAGGCGGAAGTATCGGGGTCGCCTCGGAATGAAACAGCTCATTATTACCAACACTTGCTAAATGATAACGTTGTGTAGAAAACTCACAATATGCAACGTGTCACCTTGGCGTTATCGTGAACAGTTTAATTTGCGTGTGACATCATCTTTATCAAATTATTCGGTAGTTCCCTTTAAGCGATCGTTTCGGCTCTTCGCTGGACCTGCCTTTAGAGTGAAATGGCTGACGAAGCCCTTTTCCAGTTTCTGCACTATGAAGTGATACAGTACATTTACAAGTTTCCCGAAAATGGAGAGGCGGTAAAATTATACTTATTGTGGCTGTAGTGGAATTGTCGTTGGACGTAATACACTCTTGTACGCTGCATTTTTCGTTCTGTCGTTCTGTGTCGTATTCTTTTAATTTCTTCTTGTTTTTATATTACTGAATGTAAAGCGTTCTATTTGTGTATATGAATGAGGCTATACAAATAAGGTGTATTATTATAATTATTATTGTTGTTGTTATGTGTTATTACTCCACTGTTTTCACAGGAGAATGGAAGAAGCATTACCAAATTGGAAAATATGGGCTTTAGGGTTGGCCAAGGACTTATAGAAAGGTAGCTGTTAGTTTTACCCTTTACTGTTGTGATTCAAATGTATTGTTCTCCTTCTGTTAAGGTTTCGATACTGCATACATGTTCAATGATGGTTTGAGGTATTATCAACTAAGAGCTTGTTTCGAATCCAAACTTGGGGCTTGGGGATTCCAATGGCACATACTGTTGGGCCACTGAATGAAATAATATGACGCCACGCACCGTAATCATATGCTGTAGCCCCTTAATTCCTTTCTCTTTTCACCCAGGTTCACAAAAGAAACACCGCGGTTTAAAGATGAGCTGGATGTCATGAAATTTGTCTGCAAGGACTTTTGGACCTGTGTCTTCAAAAAGCAAATTGACAACCTCAGAACCAATCACCAAGTAAGACTGTTAACCCTATGTCTGTCAATTGTCATACATATAATTGCGATTAACAATTACATTGTCTCTCTGTTCATTTTATGCCACAATTATATATAAGCCTATGATAGTGTAATAATATGGATCCACCTCACAGAGATGCGTCATTTATTGACATTGAACATTGAAAGATAAAAATGTGGGGAGACAGTTAATTTGCCTCAACCCAACACGCGCATCTGATTCACATTCTATTTATCGGAACATTTCTAACATCGATTTAAAATTCCCCTGACATTTGGATAGAAATGTTGGGTGTAATTGCCATTGTCTTCTTATGCAGGGTATATATGTACTGCAGGACAACAAGTTCCGGTTACTCAGTCAGCTTTCAGCGGGAAAGCAGTATTTGGAGCACGCACCAAAGGTTTGGTGACATTCTTCCAAATTTTACTTTGGTGCTTGTTTGTATCTTTTGATTGAATTTGTTTATTAAAGATTGTTATAGTTTGTTCTAAATTTGTCCACCTCTGAGTTTGTTGTCAACAAAACAACTCAAAACACTCTGGAACGGATTGTCAAAACGAATTGCCAATAGAATCTAATAATTACATTTTGGTGGCACACAGTTACTTAATATGCATTTTCTGTTTGGTATGTTTGAAATTTTCACATAATTTGCATTGTGTTGTTTTTAGGTTTCTTACTTGGCATTGCTTTTTTCTTAAAGAAGTTCTGGATTAACATTAGATATCGTATCTACTTCATGTAGCTTCATTGTCAGGAGTTTTTTTCTGAAGGTTTCAAAGAACCTTTTTTCTACTCTTAATTGTTCCTCGCCTTACCGTATGTATGTGACAAATAATCTCTTGAACTTGAACTTGGTTTAAGTCCATATATATGGCGTGAGATATGGCATTTGTCGTGAGCGAGATAAAACATACTCACAAGCAAATTATATTATTTCACACACGCAGATATTAACTGCCACTTGCACGATATATCTCGTTGGTTTTATTTTTTATTTATTGACTTGTCTGCAGTGACTTATATCATGCGAGTGGCAGTTAATATCTGCGTGTGTGAAATAATATAATTTGCTCTTGAGCATAATTTATCGCACTCACGACATGACATAAAACTGACGCCATAGATTTGTTGCCACTGACTTCGACCAAAAGTTTCTGTCGTACTTTTGCAAGGAACAGACGTTTTCTTCTCACCCCCCAATGACTTCCAGTGTCTTTTGCCAACAAAAACCATCAAAAACAAGTACATCAAAAAGAGACTCTACGGTTCAATACACTTTGTATATTTGAGCGTTCAGCGCAGCAGTTTTGCAGTAAGAAACGATGCAATTGTTCCAAATGATCGTATTTCGTAACTTTGGCCGAAATCACAGTGTGTTGCTGAGACTGTATACAAAGCTAAGCAATTTGTACTAAAGATAATTTTTTTTAAATTTCACCTTATTTTGGTCACCTATATATTTTTGAGACTCAATGGATACTAAGGGTGGGGGTCTTTATTCTCCACCAGATAAGCTTCTGGTTAAAGCGAGTGGCAGTATACGGACTTCTATTGAGGGAAAGTATAGGCAGTCAAATGTTCTACAAAACTTCCATATCACTAAATAATAATTTAGTTATTTTATCACTGTTGTTTTTTTCGGTCTTTTCCACAGTATATGGCCTTCACGTGTGGCCTGGTGAGGGGTGGCCTTTCAAACCTGGGCGTCAAGAGCATTGTCACGGCCGAGGTGTCAGTCATGCCTGCATGTAAGCAAGGATTTGACTACTTTTCTAGTTCAAATTACATCATCTATTTACCCAGAATATAATAGTGTGGCAATATAGTTGCATCACATTTTGTGCCTTTTTTTTAAATGTATTGTTTCTCATTATAAGACTGTTTGCAACACATATTGCCCTCTGGGACAATAAAGGTTCATGATCCTGTTATTCTAGTTTTATCTGAGCCGTACAAGGCTAATTTCTGGTCAGCCATACGTTTATGGCAAGCTGTTTTAAAATTTAATCCATAGGACAAACTAGTCACTTTTTAAAAGTTACTAGTGGTTATATTTTAGTTACTAGTAACTATCGCAATGTTTCTAGTAACAATTTGGACAATTTTGTCATTGAATCCTATGGGGCTCTATCAAATATTTGCCTCTCTCTAATATCGTAATGTATAATTCCGATTGTTACTAGTATCTATTTAAATCTTACTAGTCACTATTAATTGAGTACTAGTACTTATTCATTAGGGACTAGCGCTTTTTCCCTTGTGACGAGTAGCATTTACATTTTTACTATTAAACATTTTTAATTTAAATATCAACAAGCTGTTTTGACCAGTAATTTCTCGAGATGGGTAAAAAATACATTGTAACTGCTTAAACGAGAAACATTACTAGTAACAGCAAGAAATCGGCACTAGTCACTATTGAATAAGTACTAGTACTCAATTTATCGTGACTAGTACAATTGTAATATATACTAGTAATAATCACAACAGTTACTAGTTGGATGCAGATATTTAATATCTCAAACACAGAGCCCCATAGGATTCAAAGACAAAATTGTCTAAATTGTTACTAGAAACATTTGAATAGTTACTAGTAACAATTGGAGTAGTTACTGGGATCTCAATAAATAAGTACTAGCACCTAATCCACATTGACTGGTAAATCTCAAATAATTACTTGTAACTGTGAGAATTGCAGCTAGTTACTTAAAAATAGGTACTCGTAACTTTTAAAAAGTTACAAGTTCATCTTTTGGATTAAATGTTTAAACGGCTTTCCATAAACATGGAAGTAATTCCTTTTACACCAGAAAACATAACCGAAGGATCTTGGCCAGGGGTGTGACGAACATTTAATTTGATATTTGTGAGCTAGCCTGTTCAATTTTAAACCCAACGTACATGTAATAATTTTTCTATATGGTGTGGGATTTTGTCTCGTATCACAATGAAAATACGATATTAGTGAATGATGAGACACAATTCTGCTGTCGAGTTAAGCAATATCGCAAAATAGAGTGCCATTATACTGAATATCATATTGAATATCAGCAAGATGATTACAGGAGTTTGTTCGTAATTGACTCATTTATGGTCTTAACAGCGCCACCTCCAATGTGTTACTGCTTTACTCGACAATTTTATTAACCAGGCTATGGTTCAAGCGATGGTAATTTAAGACAAAAGATTTTCATTATTTTATCATATACTCAGCTACACCAACACAAATAGCTCCTTTGGAGTTCACCAATTTTTTTGATGCGTTAACGCACGTTCTGTTATGAACGTAGGATTCTTTTTTGAGTGGGATTCTTGACTCAGAATCCTTGCTGTCTGATCTGTGTGTGGGTGTGTGTGTGTGTTCTTTACAATCACGTCCAGTATGTAGATGCCTCGGGAAGGTGACATGAGGGGTGGGGGGTACAAAATACTACTGATGATTGGATATATTGTTTTGTTTGCATGCTGCATCCACACAGACATGTCTTACTGATATATCCATGACAATAAAATATACTTTCTTTCGACACAAACTCACACACACACACACACACACACACACACACACACACACACACACACACACAGTGGTGGAAAAGGTATTGGAAAGCCACATTAGTAAAAGTACAGATATCTTATTAAAAATCTATTTTGGTGAAAGTGGAAGTCACTCATCAGAATACTACTTGAGTAAAATCTGACATTTAAGGTACTTAATTTTCAAAAGTAATTATATGGTATTTATTGTACTTCAGTATTAAATGTAAATCCGATTTTATTCTGGTTTCCTATAGTTCTGTATTTTTCAGTAAGCACAAGAGGCACTCCATACTGTAAGATACAGCTTTCACTCTCACTCACAAGAAAACATTTATTGTAAACACGGCTACAGGTGTTAGTCTCCATTAGTCGTAGCTGGTGCAGGTGGAGCAGCATCACTGCTGGAGGAGGCCGTCGCTGTGGTCGTGGCTCTCCAACAAGCTGCTGTAGTCGTGGCTCTTTGGAACATGCCTGTGCTCAGTAGCAATGCAGCAAAAATGAAATTTAAAGGTGTAGTGTGTAGAATTAACGGAACAGACTTGGCAAAAAATGGAATATGATAATGATAAGTGTCTGGCAGAAGTGGAATATGATATTCATAAGTATGTTTTAATTAGTGTATAATCCCATGAAAATGAGAATCATGTTTTTGTTACTTTAGAATGAGATGTTTTTATCTATAGGGAGTGGGTACGCTTCCACAGAGGCCGCCAAGTTGCATCGCCACGTTTCTACAGAAGCCCAGAATGGACAAACCAGACACTGGCTCTAGAGAGGGCCTTTCGCGAGTTTTGCGGCCACCATCTCTTCCACGCAGGCCACCATGTTGCACTGCCACGGGGAGGGTTATTCACTTGGTTACGATCTGCGACCTCACTGCTAGATGCCACTAAATTCTACACACTGCACCTTTAACAAGAGTTGCCAGGTCTCCATGACAAACCCAGCCATGCCCCAACCTGACAGACAAAAAAACCAACCCGTTTCATCACTTAAAAAGTAGACCAATTCCGCAGGCCTGGCAACTCTGAACACGGCTCGAGTGTGTGTTTACGATTAGTTGCTGGCTCGATATGACCCTTGATTCGCTAACATGGATAGAGATAACTGGCTTTCACTAACATCATTGGTTACCAATTTTACTCAGATTTTATGTAGTAAATGTAAAAGTCAACAGAAATAGAACAACTTAAGTGGAGATACTCCCAAACTTAAGTACAGTAACAAAGTATTGCCACTTCCTTATTGTGTGTGTGTGTGTGCGTATCCCAGCTCGCTGTCCCAGTAATCTTCATTTATTCATTATTTACTCTGCAATGTTGTCTGTCTTTTCAGGTAAATTCCAGGTTATGATCCAGAAAATCTAGTGTCCGCAAATGAAGAAGCAACTTTAACCACCCCACCTCCTGCCTTCTTAAGTTTGAAAATGCTCCTCTTGCATGTGCAATGACATAAGATACAATCTTTTATACAGTTTGTTTTTTTTCTGGCTGCAAGTGGAAGGATATGGTCAGCCGACGAGCTGGGGAGATTACACTCAATGTCAACACAGAGTATTAATGATGAATTATAAAATTAAATGAAACACTCTTTCTCACTCTTTGCAATTACAGACGGTTTGATCACAAGTCTACTGAACGGCTCTTTACAGAGAAACCTCCATCCCCTCCTGTAAAAGTTAAATTGTTATAAACTTTGTTTGTGGACGGACTAATCGTTACAAAGGAAATCAGAGACATATACTTTATGTTAATAAAGTATTTAATCTTGTACAAGAGGAGCAGTTTCAGTGTAGCAACACAACAGAGTGCCACAGAGGAAGTGCTCCATTCTTACTGGAGATCTGAGTTTTTTATACAGTTTTCTAGGAGTGGTGAAACTGACGAGCCGTTGAGATGTCGGTCAGCAGACGTAGCGACGGCTCCGCATGGGTCCTGCTGGTGAGACAGTTTCGCTGATGGGGCAATTTTGTTGAGACAGATCATCTGTTGAAGGTCGAGACATTTACATTTACATTTAGTCATTTAGCAGACGCTTTTATCCAAAGCGACTTACAAGGGAGAATAACATTCAAGCTACATTGCGACAGAGATTAGTGTAACAACAACATTAGTGTAACAATAAATACTGCAAGGTAGTGCTAAGTAATTGTAGGTTAGGACAGGAGGTACTCACTGAAGAGCTGGGTCTTCAAGTGCTTCTTAAAGACAGAGAGAGAGGTCCCTGCTCTGGTCATTTTTGGCAGCTCATTCCACCAACGTGGAACTACAAATGAGAATAGCCTGGATTGCCGTGGCTGTATGGCCGGCAGAGCCAGGCGACGCTCATTTGACGAGCGCAGCATCCGGGGGGCAACATGTGCTCTTACAAGAGCATTTAAGTAGGCGGGAGCATTCCCAACAATCACTCTGTAGGCCAGCATAAGAGACTTGAACTTGATGCGGGCGGCTACAGGTAACCAGTGGAGCTCGATGAGCAGCGGAGTGATGCCTTTTCCCCTCTTCACATTATAGCACAGAAAGTGACTAGTTCATGTCTTTTTTAAGACAATAATAAGAAATACAAAGTACACATACCTTGTACAAAAGTTCATGTGAAAAGTACATCAAAACATAGACATATAAAATTCTTATAACACCTCCAAACTTATGTTTGAGTGGCCACTGCGCTCACTTTCGCACATCATAATTGATACTAGTCTAGCATTGGTGATAATCTCCATTGTTTACACTGGTTGCCATGGTCTTGCGAATGTGTGATATTCAGTTAGCATGCCTACACCTGCGAATCTACTGGAGGAAACAAGTGGTATTGGCTGGCTGGCGGTGGCACGGTGGCGCAGTGCACTGCACTGTTGCCTCACAGCAAGAAGGTCCTGGGTTCGATTCCTGCCTGGGGTGCTGTTATCTCCCAAATAGCCTTTCTGTGTGGAGTTTGCATGTCCTCCCCGTGCTCACATGGGGTTTCCTCCACCTAATATCAGCCAGGACCCCCACCAAAAACATGCACACATTATCGTCTGACCAGCAATGGATCGTCACCGGGTCCCCGGGCACGTCCACGAATGCTGCCCACTGCTCCTGGCTGTGCCCCCGGAGGAAGGACAAGCCAACGATGGGTTAAATGCAGAGGCCTCATTTCAACGGCCTGTGTGTGTGTGTGTGTGAGAATTAAAGATTCACTTTGGAGGCGTTCATGCTGTTATTGGATATGAGCTATGTTACAAAGCCTTTGGTTAAATGGCCTCTGTTTTAATTGTACACATACACTATTCAGCAACAACATTAACCACTGACAGGTGAAGTGAAGAACATTGATCTTTTCATTACAATGGCACTTGTCATGGGATATATTAGATAGCAAGTGAACAGTCATTTATTTAAGCTGATGTGTTGGAAGCAGGAAGAATGGCCAAGTGTAAGGATCTAAGCGACTTTGACATGGGCCAAATTGTGATGGCCAGACGACTGGGTCAGAGCATATCCAAAATGAGTTTTTGTGGGGTGTTTCTGGTAATGCAGTGGTTAGTACCTACCAAAACTGGTCCAAGGAATACTCAGCAAGCTGCGATGCACTGTCTGTTCTGACATTTTTCTATCATTGCCAGCATAAACTTTTTCAGCAATATGTGCTACAGTAGATCTTCGGACCAGATGGGCTAGATTTTGCTCCCCACATGCATCAATGGGCATCCATGACCCTGCCGCCAGTTGTCCTTCCTTGGACCACTTTTGGTAAGTACTAACCACTGCATACTGGGAACACTGGCATGTGTTTATTCACAAAGCGCTCCTAAAAAACATTAGCAATTTCTATTACTTCACTATAACACATCAATGTAGGAGCTAATCAAACCCACTCTCAGGACTGGATTACACTAGATGTTCCACGGGCCAACTCATAACTATGAAAGACTGCTTTTCAATTTTGTGTTCCATATTCGTCGAGTGACCTACAATGCACTTTAAATATTGATTCCTTGATACCATTGGGACATTTTAGAAATATTCTCACAAATCGAATTGTTTTAGAATGTATTTGTTTTAAATTGGAATTGTTTTAACAAATATTGAGGTTTGTTTTCTTATTGTCTTCTTGACTTATTTTTTTTAATTATTATTTGTGGGTTTTTTTTGCCTAATGGGATCACGATGCGATCATGGCGCGCCCCTTGCGGCCGCCTGTGCAAGCGCTTCGTGTCGATTACGCACATTTTTGTATTTTTTTCCGTTTTTTTTATCACAATGTCCACCAAAAAAACATTGGCAGTGATCCTACGGCTGCGATGCACTTGTGGATATAAAAATTTCCCTGAACCAAGAGAGCCAACGCACTCAACAACAACAACAATAATGGAGCCGCTGTTCCACGGGTGGGCCCACAGAGGAAGCACCGTGGTAAAGAGGCGACATTCGGGTAAGAATGAGAACGCAACCTTACTGTCCACCTCTGCCAAGCATCCATCTTGCCAATGTTCAGTCCCTGGAGAACAAGGTGGATGAACTTCGGGCGCAGATCACATTCCAACGGGATTCGAGAAACTGTTGCATCCTCTGCCTGACAGACATGGCTGAATCCGCTTGTGCCCGACCACGCCATACATCCAGCCGAGTCCTTCGCCGTGTTCCGCGCCGACAGGTCAGAGGAGTCGGGAAATCCAAGGGTGGAGGCATCTGCCTCATGACAAACAGCCGCTGGTGTAACCCCAACAACATAAAGACACTCTCCTGCTCCTGCTGGCCGAACCTGGAACAAAAATCTGATCACGAACACGATTTCGCTGGTTCCCGTTTACAAGCCATGCATTGTGCGTGAAACGGTGGTGATGAGGGACATAAAGCGGTGGTCGGACCAATCTGAGGCCGCGCTTCAGGACACTCTCTTACTGACGTAGACTGGGACATGTTCCAATCAAGTTCCAGTGATACCAGCGAGTTTACGGAAGTTGCTGTGAACTTCATGGCTACGTTAGCGGACAGCATCGTTCCCACGCGAAAGTTCAGATATTTCCTAACCAGAAACCGCGGGTCGATAAATCCATCCATGGCGCTCTGAATGCTTGCACAGCCGCTTACAAGGAAGCTCTTGTATCCCATAACATGGATAATTACAAAGCGGGGTCGTACAATCTGTGGAGGGTGGTGAAGGATGCCAAACGGACGTACAGAGACACAGTGGAGCTACAGATGTAGCAACGGGACACCAGAGGCTTTTGGCAGGGGCTGCGGACTATAACTACAAGAGCAGCCCCTCCCCAGCCATGAGTATGGACGCCTCCCTAGCCAAGCCAACGAACTGAACTCCTTTTATGCGCGGTTTGAGTTTGGCAACAACCGTTAGCTCGCCGGCTAATCTGAGTTACACCGCTGAGGATGAGCATGCACTCTGTGTCTGAGCATGACATCAGGAGGGCTCTGATGCGTGTGAACTCCAGGAAAGCTGCGGGCCAACATGGCATATCTGGACGAGTACTGAAGACCTGTGCTAACCAGTTAGCTCCGCTGCTCACTATGATATTCAACGCCTCCCTGGCTGGATCAGTGGTCCCGTCCTGCTTCAAGAGGTCCACCATCATTCCTGTCCTGAAGATCGCCTCTCCTGAATGACTACCGCCCGGTGGCCCTCACCTCGGTGGTCATGAAGTGTTTCCAGAGGCTGATTAAGGACTACATCTGCACCTCCCTCCCCCGCACCTTGGACCCGCTGCAGTTTGCGTACCGGCAGAACAGAACCACGGATGACACGGTCTCCCAGGTACTGCACACCACAATCACACACCTGGATGGCCGGAAGGGGGCCTATGTGAGATTGCTGTTCATCGATTATAGTTCAGCTTTCAATACCATAGTCCCCACCAGACTGGCTGTAAAGCTGCAGGAGATAGGACTGAACACTCTGCTGTGTGCCTGGATCCTGGACTTCCTCACAGCCAGGCCACAGGTGGTTTGGATGGGGAGGCACATGTCCAGCTCCCTCACGCTGAACACAGGATCCCCCCAGGGCTGCGTCCTCAGCCCCAAACTGTACTCCCTGTACACATGTATGTGTACAGGGAGGGTGGTGGTAGCTCAGGAGGTAGAGCTGGTCGTCTAGTAATCTAAAGGTTGCTGGTTCGATCCCAGGCTCCTCCTGCTAGCATGCTGCAGTGTCCTTGAGCAAGACACTTAACCCCTAATTGCTCCTGATGGCTGCGTCCGTCGGTGTTTGAATAATTGTAAGTCGCATTGGATAAAAGTGTCTGCTAAATGACTAAATGTAAATGTAAATGTACAGGGAGTATGTGGCCAGCTCCAGCTCAAACACCATCATCAAGTTTGCTGACGACACCAGTGATCAGGAAAAGCCTACCGCGAGGAGGTGACTGACCTGTCACTCTGGTGCTAGGACAACAACCTCCTCCTGAACATCAGCAAAACTGAGGAGCTGATTGTGGACTTCAGAACCGAGGACGCATATGCAGTTGGTGCTAATGGGACTTTTGTCGACAGGGTGAGCAGCTTCAAGTACCTGGGATTCCACATCACGGATGATTTAACATGGACTTTACATACAGACACTCTGGTGAGAAAGGCGGGGCAGCGTCTTAACAACCTCAGGCAGATGAAGAAATTCCCGGTCTCGGTGAGGATCCTCAAATCCTTCTACTCTGGAGCAGTGGAGAGCGTCCTGACAGGGATCATCACTGCCTAGTTTGGGAACTGTACTGCTCAGGACAGACGGGCCCTGCAGAGGGTGGTGTTTTTCGGACGAATGTACCACTGGAACTACCCTCCCCTCCCTGCAGGACTTCTACACCAGGAGGTGTAGTAGCAGAGCCTGTAGGATCATGCAGGATCCTCACCACCCCAACAACGGACTCTTCCATCTGCTGCGGTCAGGCAAGTGCCTCCGCAGTCATACAGCGAGAACAGAGAGACTGAGACAGAGTTTTTTCCCGCAAGCCATAAGAACTGTCAATGCTGAACTCACCAGGGGTCCTCACTGAGACACACACATAGGCCCCACTCCCTTACTGTACTGTATGTAGCATACTGTACTGCATACTGTATCACTGTTCTGGGTTACTGCATACTGTGCTGTATTGCTATTCTGTTCGGTGTTACTGTATTGCTGTGTTGTACTGTTGTATACTGTACTGTATATCTCCACACACACTACCTCACTTTATTCATATGCCACTTTAGTGCGCATGTCTGTGTATACATAATAGCCTATCCCATATACATGTCTATTTCCTTTATTTCTATTTTGTACCCCCACTCTGCATTACCTTTGAGTTATTTTATTCTATGTTATTCGATTTACTTATTGCATTACGTTTTAGGAATCATTTAGTTAGTCAGGTGGAAATTAGGTAGCTATTGTGTTCAGTCTTGAACATATTGTGCATAATCACCGGGTGCGTTGCATTGACATTTCACTGCATATACGTATGGAAGTATGTATATGTATGTGACGAATAAACCTCTCGAATCTTGTGATCTCAACATCATTGAAAATGAGAGTTCACCCCTCAATGTATCCCTGAGAACTAAATGAAGGTGAAATTAAATGGGAACACCCAACAAGACCTGCCATTTTGGCGATGTTCTGACCCAGTTGTCTAGCCATCACAATTTGGCCCTTGTCGGACAACAAGGAATCAAGGAAGAAATGAGGGCTGATATGCAATGTCACACCAGAACATTTAATGTATGTATCATGAAGATGGGGATGGTAGCTCAGGAGGTAGAGCTGGTGGTCTAGTGATCCAAAGGTTGCTGGTTGGATCCCAGGCTCCTCCTACTAGCATGCTGTAGTGTCCTTGAGCAAGACACTTAACCCCTAATTGCTCCTGATGGCTGCGTCCGTCGGTGTTTGAACAATTGTAAGTCGCTTTGGATAAAAGCGTCTGCTAAATGACGTAATGTAATGAAGAACAAAGCCTTAAAGGTTACAGCAAGTCATTAGGCACCTTGCAGTGAGAATAAGGAGGGGCGATAGAAAAAGCATGAAATTTAAGTTGGCAAGTCCATACTGTTAAAAATACCATACTGTTAAAAATAGCATTCTACCAGATGAGATAATCATTTAAAGGCTTGTAATGTTATATACACACTGCTGGAGTATGCAGGAGTTGTTCATCAAATTTATTTTGGCTTTCAGAATCTGTTTATTTGGCCAAGTACATTTTCATATTCAATTTTCATATTCAGGTTCGGTGCGTTGTACAGTTAGCATAAAAAGCTTGAGTCTCAAAAGGACAAAGAATATACAACAATATATGGGATATATACAGTATATACAAAATGTGCTCTATGCACATGACAAATTAAAAAGTCTTTGGCAGGGGCTAAGTGGGACTGTGGTTGTTATTGTCTGTGGGGTTATAAATATAGATGTGATATTCTGTGCAGGATGAATAAATATGTATAAAATAATACAGCCATGTATAACAATGGATGAGTAGGTTGAAATTATGTTATTACTAAATTATTACAATGGCTATAATAAACAAACACTATTTTAAACATTCTAAACTTCTCAAAGTACACAGTACGTTTTACAATTACAAGTAAATCCTTCCAAATGTCCCAGAATTCCGAAATCGAGCATATTTATATTTGGACTAATTGAAGGGTATGTTGGGCGGATTTCTCTGAAGGACCTGGCAACCCCCTGGTTGCGGGGTCCGCCTTTCCCGGGCTGGAATACAAAGATCGGGCACGCGCATGAAGTGAACGGCAACCGCGGTGAATTTGATAAAGCAGAGTCGTCCGCGTGATCAGCAGGGACGCAATGGATAAACGTTCGAAAGAGAGAACAAGGGCCTCCGGCGAAAACAGATCCCCGCCACCGCAAGCGAAAAAGAAACAATCTAATCGCTCGGAAGAGGGCCTACTTTCGAGGAAGGAATTTGACCGCCGTAGAGCAAAAACGAGGGTAAACGTCGGTTACAGTTTTCCAAGGTGGAGAAACTTTAAACAACACAAGGGTCTGCGAAGCGACGCGGATGTGGCCAACTATCTTCTGGACTGGTAAGTCCGTGGAGTCTCGACGCCTCTCTCTCTCCCCACTTCCCCTGTAAATACACTACGGGAAAGCGTATTTACATTGTATTCAAGGAAGATGTGCTCCGGCCGGTTTTCTAGGGGAGGGAGGTTTCTGCAATTCCCCGGATGGTGAAGAAAAAAAACAAACATTGCGAATGGCATTCTGGGACTCGCAGTAGGGGGTGAAAGGTTCGACTCTTTATTTTTCAGATTTCAGATTCCAAAAAGGTCGGGTGAGCGAGGCAGGGCCTCCGGTGAACGAGGAGCGAGTCAGAAGAGCTGTGAATGGAATCCTCACAATAATCATATCATTTCATGGGAAATTATGTATTCAGGGTGCACAGCCTTGACTGTGGATCCCATTTTTTGTTTTGTGTTATTCACTCAAAAACAGGAATATCATGATATAATTATTAGTTGTTAAATCTTATTTTTCGCATTCATTTAGGATTCAATTTACGCAATTGTTTTTATTTCGTGAGTGGATTTTCTCACTCGCTCATCCAGTCTTTTGCTGGGTTGACACCCGAGCCACCAGGGCGATGGGGATGGTGGCTCAGGAGGTAGAGCTGGTCTTCTGTAATCTAAACGTTGCTGGCTGCGTCCGTCGGTGTTTGAATAATTGTAGGTCGCTTTGGATAAAAGCGTCTGCTAAATGTAATGTCATCGAGCAGATTAGTTCGCCAAGAACGAACCGTTTCCCGAGTCTCGACTCGCTCGTTTGTAGTGTATCCATCCAACACGCTCTGACGTATCGACAATGGAGCCGCCCCTGCTCCCAAAAGGGAGGGCTCTGTTGAGGAGTAACCAACCAGGGGTCAGGTGGAGAGACAACCAATAGACGCTGTGGTTTTTACTATGGGCGGAAATGGATGAACGCGTGTTGGCGAAATAACGCCGGTGACGTTAAACCCGGCGAGCCACAGAGCATCAACCGCAAACCTTTACAACGGTGCACGCCGTCTCGTCGTCTCATAAATATTGGGTGAGCTTTTGACAAGGAGAGACATGAACACTATCGAAAGGTTTCGAGAGTGACGCAGAGCTGGCAACGTTTGTTTTTGTACTAAAGCCACCTTTAAGGTAAGGTCGATTTGCGAGATAGGCAGTCGCAGAGCACTTCAACGAAACAAATCAAAACAAAAAAAGTTTGCCGGACAGTGCTTCATCACAGTGCAAGGGCAGATAACGAAATTGATTCTAAATAGGAAATATTGGGCATTAAAAGAAACAAAGTACAAATAAAACACATAACACACGTGCTATTCAAAGAGGCACATATACATCCATGTATGAATACATTATTGACATAGTTGACGTAAGATGAATAATCAGGCTGGTTCGAAATCAGCTCCGTACCATTTCGCTACTATGAAGAGGGGGGGGGGGGGAAGCTGAAACGATGACATATCTAAATTATCGTACATTCAGGGTTGTTGCTTTTTTAAATGATTGATCGTACACAATACAGAGAGCTAAATTGTCGTACAAATACAATAACTGACATCGTAATCCGGCAACGCTGTACCGCACAGCGAGCTGCGGCGAGACGCAACTCCGGATTAAACGTTTGGTGCCAGTTTGGCTTGAGCGGATGGGGACTTGAGAAAACGACGGTACACTGGCGGGAAAGAATACCAGCGGGTAGGAAGTGATGCGGGAAGAGGAGAAGGAAGAGAGCGAGTTGGTGACTATGTGCCATGGACGAAGCGACACCCGTATTGAGTTCTGCTGCTTCAAAGAAAGTTAAAAGGTCTGCGGAAGGCATGAAAGTCAAAATGACAAGCGGCTCTCGAAAACGCGCATAGTTATTGGCGGCGCTTTCGACCGATGGAATGAGTTGAAGAGTCGGTTACAGATCCCAACACACGCCGACATGGCTGCCTTCCTTCTAGACAGGTAATTAATACACGAAGACAAAAGTGCGCGCATATTATATGTACGTCGACGTCGACACCGCCTCGGCGTATCGTCGTGGATTGGTTAATATGCTATACTATTTTCTACTGTTGTTTAGTTATATTTCTTTTCTTTATCTCCTTAGCCTTTATGAATAGCACTGTTTTTTTTAATATAATGGGACGTGCTATTTTTATCCGAATCCAAAACCACCCCAAAACAATTGTTTATGTTTCAATTATTAAATAGTTCCCCGTGGTTTGTATCTTAATCTGTTCCTTAACTGTCCGTCGGAGCTGATTACGTCATTTCTGATAACATTTCTGGTCTACTGTCAATGTGATGCTCAGATGTATAAGTTACAATATTTGTTACATTAAAAAAAAAAAATCCAATTGTCTATTCATTTCGTTAATTTTAATTTTGTGCATGTTTTCTCATTGGATGATTACATCACAGAGTACTTATAGTATTTGACTGTTTTTGATCACAACACAATTTCGCAAATATATAATCCTATAATATACACTACTCACAAAAAGTTAGGGATATTTGGCTTTTGGGTGAAATTTATGGAAAATGTAAAAAGTTCACGCTACAGTGATATTATATCATGAAAGTAGGGCATTTAAGTAGAAGCATGCAATGGTGATGTCCTCATCTCAAACAATTGATTGAAACAAAAGGCAACAACAGTGGTGGGTATACCACAACAAAAAATGTCAATTTCTCAATAACTTGTCATGTGGCCTTGAGCATCAATTACAGCTTGACAACGACGTCTCATGCTGTTCACAAGTCGACTTATTGTCTGCTGAGGCATGGCCCCCCACTCTTCTTGAAGGGTGGCCCTCAGGTCATTGAGGTTCTAGGATACAGAGTTACGAGCCTCTACACGGCGACTCAGCTGATCCCATAGGTTTTCTATGGGATTCAGGTCTGGAGAAAGTGCAGGCCACTCCATTTGAGGTGCCCCAGTCTCCAGCAGCCGTTCCCTAATGATGCGACCTCAATGAGCTGGAGCATTGTCGTCCATGATGATGAAATAAGGCCTGTGTTGTTCATGCAGGGGCACAATGACTGGATTAATGATGTTATTCAGGTAGTATGGGCTTGTCACTGTACCATTCACAAAGTGTAGGGCAGTTCTGTATTGACACACCTGCCCACACTGTAACACCACCACCACCAAAGGCTCGTCTGGTGACAACAGTGGCTGATGCGTAGCGCTCTCCTTGACGTCTCCAACATCGTTGGCGGCTCTTATTTATGCTCAACGTGAATCGACTTTCATCATGTGCCTGGTGGTGTGGTCAGGTACCCTTGCAGGTGGTCTAGCACGCAGACCAAGCTGATGTAAACGGTTTCGAATGGTCTGATGTGACACTTGGGTGCCTCTCACCTCCCTTAAATGTGCCTGGAGTTGAGTAAGTTGTGCAAAAAGTACTGGCACATTGAACAGTTGGGCATGTGCATTCAGAAGTTTAGAGAAGGTCAAATTAAGTTCACCTGTAAAGGTTATAGTGCATTTTAGGTTCATCCTGAAATTTCACCCAAAGGCTGAATATCCCTAACTTTTTGTGAGTAGTGTATATGTTTTCCTTTTCAATATATATTGTGGGAATCTTAGTTACTACGGAAAGAGTTCTCCAGGGTGCACGCCAAGGAAGAAGCTGAAGCCAGAGCCTATCGCAGCTCTTCCTTCCGATGCGTCAGAGTCAGATGGGTAATAATAATGGGAAAAAAACACACACACACACACACACACACACACACACACACACACACACACACACACACACACACACATATATATATATATATATATATATATATATATATATATATATATATATATATATATATATATATATATATATATATATATATCTCATTACTTCTTGTCAATATTATACATGAAGAAGCGAGGCAATGACATTAGGATGCTACTGCTAGTAGATTTGGTTTCATACACTTCTTTTCTTTTTTTTCCTCATTTAGGGAAGAGGATATTGAAGCGCTCAATCTAGGTACCGCTGCTGAGGAGAGAGAGGAACTCCTAAATGACAGGTACAGAAGAAAAATACGGACTTACATCATTTGTTGTCTAAAGCCTGGCCCACACTACAAGATCTTTCAAATCTTAACAGATGTTGAAAATGTGAGAGCAATGAAAGTGATGAAAGATCCCATGAATTGCAATGAAAGAGACCTCCACCTGTCTCCACCTGGTCCATCAGGTGTATATTAACTCATTTACATTTATATATTTATTGCTTTGTTTATTTGTTTCAGGATTTATTTTATAGGCATATTTATTTTTATTTGTGTGCTACGTCCACATACATCCTCTTTGTGCACACAAGTGAATGAGCTTTGTCTGTGCGTCGCTCCGTGCATTCTGCTGCTCCCTCTGTCTTGGGCTGTGACAGTATGAAGACACCATTATTTAAAATTATATAGTTATGTTAATGATATATTGAGGGGGGACAATCCTCTGTTTTTCCCAGGAAGGGGCGGTCAGGACCCCCATGTAATTTCCTCCCCTGACCATGCCCCGTTCATATACACTGTTCCAAAGCGTTGAACAGCCAAATCTGATTTGTCTAGAAACAATTGATGATAATCGCAAACACACAAAATAAATCCCCAATATTGTTTAATGGACTGTCCTTCCCCCACGTGCGCGGCGGGCAAAGCTGAAGTGACGAGCAGAGCAGCTGAAAAGTTTCTCCAGAAGTCCTTGTGCATAGGATGGAATACAGTCAATGATGATAACTAAACAATGATTATTGTGTTCATAGTTCCTGTAACTTTCACCAGCAAAATGTGAAATACAAAAAATATATTATTTGCGGATGCATATCGGGACCGCACCAGGTGACTACTTCTTCTCTAGTCTGTCCATTTCCCCATCATGGCCTGTGTGAAAAGGCACAAAACTGAATTTTTATGTGAGAATAGTGAACTCACTGGCGATGGCAAAAAGGTTATCCCAGGAATTTACCAGGAGCTAAAAGTGAAAAGGGCTTAACAGATTCCATTTACTATCAACCATAATCCTTATCTCGCAGAGCAACACCAGATTTGACACAGATGTGGCTACGTGAGATTACCAGAGTCCCGACTGACAAAATCAAACGTGACTTTATAATTATAATAGCTTTTATATGGCACCTTTAAAAACACAATTTACAAAGTCCTTTTACAGATGAAATAAAAGCAGAGTGTACAGATCATGAATTTATAAGGCAAAGGAACATTAATAAACAGGAATTAAATTCATTAATTAAACTGAAAATACAGAAAGAGACAATACAAATACATTTATAGATACAATGTAAAAAGAAACAGAAATAAAAGGGGGGAAAAGTAAATAAAATAGATGAAGAAAGGGGGCGACATCACATAAAAGCAGATCTATAAAAATGGGTTTTGAGAAGTGATGTAAAAGAAGTCACTGACTCTGCTAGTCGTATCTCCTCAGACAGGTCATTCCAAAGTTGAGGGGCCCTATAAGAAAAGACAGGGTCACCTTTAGTTTTAAGTCTAGACTTTGGAACAGCCAGGAGGGCCCCGCCTGAGGATCGGAGGCTGCGCACTGGCTCATACAGTGTCAACTTATCTTTTATGTAGCTTGGAATCAGACCCAGACATGCTTTAAAAGTGATCAGTAAAATCTTATCACCTCTCCTATCAATTATGAACCAAACAGGGAGCCAATGGAGAGAAGCCAGGATTGGGGTGATGTGACGTTTTCTTTTGGAAAAAGCCTAGCTGCTGCGTTTTGAACTAGTTGGAGGCGGGAGAGTGACTATTGGTTGATGCCAAAAAGGAGGGAGTTATAGTAGTCTAGTCTTGAGAAAATTAGGGTGTTGATTACTTTTTCCAGGTCACTGTGTGATAGCATTGGTTTGATTCTTGAAATGGTTCTCAGTTGAAGGAAGCAGGAACGGATGATTTTTTAAATTTGTGGTTCAAAGTTAAAGTCAGAGTCAAATAGTACTCCCAAGTTTCTGGCAACAGACTTCACATTTGCGGACAGAGTGCCAAAGCCACTCTCAATATGACTGGTAGAATTCGGGGAGTGAACAATATGATTTCTCATTTTGAATTATTGAGCTGAAGAAAATTCTGTGCCATCCACCAGTTGATATAATTTAGAAAATCTACAATAGCAACTCGGCCATTTGGGTCACCAGGTCTCAGGGGAAGGTATCTGTGTGTCGTCTGCGGAGCAATGAAAAGAGACAGTGTCTTTGGATAATCTGGTAGCACATAGATTGAAAATCGAATTGGACCTAAAATAGAATCTTGAGGTACACCACGGGTAATGTGAGTTGTGGAGGATGAGTCGTTACCTATGGAGACCACGAAGCTTCTTTCTAAAAGGTAGGAATAAAACCAGCCAAGTAAAGTGTCCTTGATGCCAACCCAGGTATAAAGACGGTCAATTAAAATGGCATGATCTGCAGTATCAAAGGCTGCACTTAGATCGAAAATAATTAAGATTGCACTTTCCCCCCTGTCGGCTGCGAAAAGGATATCGTTGGTTACTTTGATGAGGGCAATTTCTGCACTATGCAAAGCTCTAAAACCAGACTGGAATTTCTCAAAGATGTCATTATGACGCATAAAAGCCAAAAGCTATTACTTTCTCTAAAACCTTTGATAGAGATGGAAGTTTAGAAATGGGCCTAAAATTGTTAAGAAAATTGTTAAGAAAATTGTTAAGTCAAGGTTAGGTTTCTTTAAAAGAGGATGGACCACAGCATGTTTAAAAGCAGAAGGGAAAATTCCTTTCTCCAGCGAGCTATTTAAAGCTGCACATGGTTGATTTCATGTGGGATAGAGTTTAAAATACAAATGATAGTGACTCAGGTTCAGCTGTCAATGTCCCGACTGGCATGTATAACTTGGTCAGTGGGAGTAATTTGCTGTCTTATGTTCTCATCTTTATTCGCAAAAAACTTTAAAAACTCCTCACACAGCTCTGGCGAGGCCCTAGTAAGATGGCAGGGGGAGGGGTAGATGACGGAGTCTATTACCTTCAATACAATTCTGGGGCTGGAATGGTTTGCAACAATCAGGTTAGAGAATGAAGTTGCTCTTGCTTCTTTAACTGCCCTTTGATAATTGCGGCTAGCGTCTTTCCAGATCTCACACAATATGTGTAAACATATTGAGCATACATAACATTTGAACACACCATGATAAGGTTATAATAAACCTTCGCCCAATACTCTTCCCCCCCCCCCCCCCCCCTGAATAGGCCTTGAATAAATCATAATGTAACTCAATGCAATCGATAACAGCAAGAGAAGAGATGCTCAGCTGTACTCTGTAAAAAAATTACTATCGCTATCAATGCGCAGTCGATCCAATTTGTAATTTTGTAAGTGATAGGCAAATAATGATAATAAAATCCCTGAATTCCCCTTTCGTCCCGGAAGTGTCCCGCGGGAGATCTCTGTTCGTCCCAAACACATTTTCTATCGTCTCCGGGACGCCGTTAGTTCAAGATTCAAGATTCAAGATTCAAGATTTTTATTTGTCACATACATATACATACTTTCATACATATATGCAGTAAAATGTAATGCAACGCACCCGGTGATAACACACTATGTCCTAGGAAAAAAAAAAAAAAAATCTTTCTAATAGACCGGCTAACTGACGCCTAAAATGTAATACAGTAAGTTGAATACTTATAGAATAAAATAAAAATATATAGAATAAAATACAATAAAAATAAAATGGAATAGATAGAGGGAATATGCTTATGTATATACAGATATGTGCATTAAAGTGGCATGTGAATTAAAGTGGCATGTGAATGTGAATAAAGTGAGGTAGTGTTTGGGATAATACAGCACAGTATACAACAGTACGGCGCAGCAATACGTCATCACGAACAACCCTGAACAGTGACACAGTATGCGGTACAGTATGCTACATGTAGTACAGTAGGTAGTGGAGCCTATGTGTATAGCTCAGTTAGGACCCCTGGTAAGGTCAGCGTTGACAGTTCTAATGGTGTGCGGGAAAAAACTCCGTCTCAGTCTCTCTGTTTTAGCTGTGTGACTGCGGAGGCGCTTGCCTGACCGCAGCAGCTGGAAGAGTCCGTTGTTGGGGTGATGAGGATCCTTCATGATCCTGCGGGCTCTGCTACTACACCTCCTGGTGTATAACTCCTCCAAGGGGGGGAGGGTAGTTCAAGTGGTACGTTCTGCTGAACGCACCACCCTCTGCAGGGCCCGCCTGTCCTGGGCAGTACAGCTCCCAAACCAGGCAGTGATGTTGCCTGTCAGGATGCTCTCCACTGCTCCAGAGTAGAAGGACTTGAGGATCCTCACCGAGACCCGGAATTTCCTCAGCTGCCTGGGGTGGTAAAGACGCTGCCTCGCCTTTCTCACTAGAGTGTCTGTGTGTACAGTCCATGTTAAGTCCTCTGTGATGTGGACTCCCAGATATCTGAAGCTGCTCATCCTGTCGACAGAAGTCCCATTAATCCACAAGGCCGCGTGCGTCCTCGATTGTGATCCACGCCTAAAGTCCACAATCAGCTCCTTGGTTTTGCTGACGTTCAGGTGGAGGCTGTTGTCCTGGCACCAGAGTGACAGGTCAGCCACCTCCTCGCGGTAGGCCTTCTCATCGCAGTCGGTGATCAGGCCCACAACCACGGTGTCGTCAGCAAACTTGATGATGGTGTTGGAGCTGGACCTGGCCACACAGTCATGTGTGTACAGGGAGTACAGTAGGGGGCTGAGGACGCAGCCCTGGGGGGATCCTGTATTCAGGGTGAGGGAGCTTGACATGTACTTCCCCACCCTGACCACCTGGGGGCGGCCTGTGAGGAAGTCCAGGATCCAGGCGCACAGCGGAGCATTCAGTCCGAGCTCCATCAGCTTGACAGCCAGTCTGGTGGGGACTATGGTATTGAAAGCTGAACTATAATCAATGAACAGCATTCTCACATAGGCCTCCTTCTGGCCATCCAGATGCGTGAGCGTGGTGTGCAGTACCTGGGAGACCGCGTCATCCGTGGATCTGTTTTGCCGGTATGCGAACTGCAACGGGTCCAAGGTGCGGGGGAGGGAGGCGCAGATGTAATTCTTAATCAGCTTCTCGAAACACTTCATGACCACTGAGGTGAGGGCCACCGGACGGTAGTCATTCAGGCAGGTTGGAGAGGTGATCTTCGGGACAGGAACGTTGGAGTTGGAGTTGGAGCCCTGGACAACACACTTATCAACAACAGTTTACTGGGCCATCTTGCTTAATGCTTCAGTGATGTTGAAAGGAGAGCTGTCACCAACCTCTCAAAATTCTTTCTATAAGTCAGCGTGTCGGTCCTTCAGGTGCTTTGCTAAGTTGGTTGTGTTAGCACCTTTAGTAAGCACTGTTCTGTAGCATCGCTTGCATATGGCCTTGCTTGTGTCTTTTGCCTTTCCTTCTTCATTGGACTCAATGCAAAGTACTTCCAAACAGCACTCCTGCTATTTTACTTGTCAACCAAAACCGGTCGCGGGAGCTCTGCACTTGCCATATTTAATTAGCTAAGAGTGTACAACAAACTGGAGCGAATGAGACAAGTGACGAGAAGAAGACAGCACTGTGAGTGAGAGGAGGCTGGGCTATGTGAGCACTCGCTGTCGGAGAGAAGAGAGCGAGAAAGCGCAGCTGGTATCGATACTGCGGAAAATGAGCATTGAAACCGTTTCAAATATTCAGAATCGATATGTATTAAAAATATATATTTTTAACAACCCTAAAAGCGGGTGGCTGCTGTTGCCGCTATGGCTGCTGTTGTGTTTGTGACTTCTTCCGTTTAAGTTAGCTTAGCTCCTAATGGCTATCAGTTTTTCCCCACTGAAAGTACACAGCCTGCTTCCTCGGGGGTTCCCCCAGCACTACAGGATATTGGATCGTAAATATTGAACAGGTTTAATACTTGCGACTTTGGTGCTGCAAGGATAGACTTCTGAGCAGATCGGGAAAGTAAAAATCAGTCGTAACATACCTCCCACCACAGGTTAATCTGGCACGATCATCTTTAGACCTATCAAAAGATCGGGACTTTCCTCACCATTGTCAGCAGGAGGGAATCGGGGCCCAAAATCAGCTTTATTATCATGTAGTTTGTACCCTACTTTAGACTGATGTCACCGGCCTATACACACATATGAATTTCAATCAATTGTAGAAAAAAATAATCACATATACAATTGCACTGCATTGCGTTACACTGTCTATAGGTCTTGGAATGTGTGTACTTAGGTATGATGTGACTCTTCCCAGTGGCTGGTATTTGACCAGTTTTCCTCCCTTTATGTAAGAAATTGAGCACATGGTCTCTACATTGGAAAAAGAGCTCCTGCTTAAATGTGGCATTAAGTAATCTGAACAGGAAGCATGAAAGTGTTCCACAGTGTTCTATCATGGACTCTGCGATGTGATACGCTTTTTACTTTTTATTACAAAGAATTTCCCCTTCAAGTGTCCTGTCGAAGCGCGTCGCCGAGGACATCCCTGACATGGATGAGGATCAAGTGAACGACCTCAGAAACTGTGTGTAAGCGCAACCTCCCAAAGCTTTGTGGCCATCTCTCCGCTTTGTTTTTGGTTTTGGTTTGTGGCAATCTTTGTTACTCCCATGTCCTCTCACCTGCTCAGGATTGACTGGGCGGAGCGTGTGCAGCCGCAGTCAGGTTCTGAGAAGCGGAGCGAGAGCCCCGAGGAACGCCGACAGCAGGGCAACAACAGTTGCGAATCCAGGGATTATGACACGGATGGCGTCTGCTCTGATGACGACTATGTTCTGTCAATTTGTCTCAGGTAAATGGCTCCAGCGCTTCACCACACCGAAAATGTAATTCATCCAGGTGTGTAAAATCACACGATTCGCCCCATCAGGTTGCAACATTGATTCTTATCTTCAATATTTTCTGATGAATTTTCCGATTCCAATACATATGTTCTGATACTGATTCCAATACCAGAGCTCTTTTTTTCTACGTGGAGATTTTTATTTATTTATTTATTCAAAACTTTTTTCAACTCCAGGTAGATCATAAACCCTTGAATATAAAAAGGACTCATTGAAATGAGTTAAGAAATGTATCGCAGCTACAGCAGACCTGCCAACCTGCATGCCAACAACGCAATTCTTGATCAAAATATGCTGGTACAAAATGCCTGCTGAAACTATGCAAAAAATATATATTATTGTAATTTAAGGAAATCAATCAATACAAAACAATACCGTACATTTAATGGGTATTTAAACTACATCCCTGGGATTGGACCAGATGCTACGACCTGTGATTCTGTAAGCGCTCCTCTCACTCACTCAACATCCACTGATATGCAGCGGTACTTAATTACCCACCGATGCTGCATTGCTGAGGTAAAATGGGAAATAAGTAAGAAGCACAAAAACGTGACCATAATGTTAACATATAAATCATTGGTAATAGAGATCGGCCTTTTTCCTGCTTGATCGGCCCTGACTGGCCAATCAGATATATTTTCAGATTCTTCAAATTTACAGCCCGATACAATGCTCATACTCGTAAAAATGCTCCGAATCTCAAACCTGATACAAACATAGTGTAACGTAATTACGTAGTTTATGCTCAATAAAGAGAGCAAAAGAAATGTCCACTGTTTGGAGTTACTTCAAGGTAAACAAAGATTGAACAAATAATTTATGGCTGGACAATATTCCAAAATTGTGCACTACAGCGGAGCGTCTGCTCTGGTTGTTCGAGTTCCGATCCTGATGAAAGGTTTGACTATTTTGTCTTTTTGTTCACTGAGCGTCGTTCCATTTGATTCGTTGGGTTTAATGCATGGTGAGTGAGAAGAGTCGGTAATTTTTTATTGTCACTTTGTTTTTGTGATGACTGTAATTTATTTTGGAATGGCAAGTCTTCTTCTCCCTTACACCAACCACCTGCATGTCCTCCCTCTACATCCATAAACCTTCTCTTCGGCCTGCCTCTTGCCTCTCTGCCACCTTCAGTTCTGCCTTTCAACTGCCTTTTTGTCAGTGCCACCGCCTCTAGGCCATACAACATAGCTGGTCTCACTACTTTTACATTACATTTTCATTTAGCAGACGCTTTTATCCAAAGCGACTTACAATTAATGTTGCTCAAGGACACTACAGCATGCTGGCAGGAGGAGCCTGGGATCGAACCAGCAACCTTTAGATCACTAGACCACCAGCTCTACCGCCTGAGCTACCACCCCCCACTACTGTCCTGGAGATCTTCCCCTTCACTCTTGCTGGAACCCTTCTGTCACAGATCACTCCGGACTCTTCTCCACCCACTCCACCCTGCCTGTACTCTCTTCTTCACCTCTCTCCCGCACTCTCCGCTGCTTTGCATGGTCGACCCCAAGTACTTGAAACTCAACCGTCTTCTCCACCTACACTCCTTGCATTCTCAGCTTTTCGCCACCCTCCCTCCCATCCAGGCAAATGTATTCTGTCTTACTCTTACTGACTTTCATTCCTCTTCTCTCTAATGCATGCCTCCACTTCTCCAAGCCCTCCTCAACCTGCTCCCTACTCTCGCTACAGATCACAATGTCATCCGCGAACATCATAGTCCACGGAGACTCCTGCCTGATTTAATCTGTTAACCTGTCCATCACCATTTGCATTTAAAAGTCAAATAGACTTTCATTCGAAGTTTGAACTGGACATTTCCATGTTAGGTATATGTTGAGTCCTACTAAAACTCAATCAGAGTTACAGGTTGAATTATACTGAAACTTGGTGACAGTCCCATTTTATTGGAACTTAGGGACAGTTTCATGTTCTATTATTGTTTCATAATGGATAATGAACAATAATAAACTGTCAAAATCAGCAATCTCAATATTGTGGTAGCTGTAAATTGATTTCTCGATCACCAATGTAAACTCAAACTGATCAGACAACAATGTAACAGTTATTTAATAGTCAATGTTTTATTATGAACATAAAGTTGAATGAAAATCAGAATCGGCAGGTCAGACTTTCCAAAAATCTGAAATCGGAATCAGCCAAGAAAATTGCAATCGTGCATCTCTAGTTGGTAAACATGTTTGATAACTTTACGAGATGATGCATTTCAAGGGAGATATCCTAATGATATGAATTTGTATACTCTATATAGTTAGCCATAGTAGCTCGCATATGATGTGATGAGCCTTGTTACGGACAGCTACGGTGTGAATTACCGAAGGAGTCATTTAGCTGCAATAACTCAAACGCTATGGAGACTCCCTGTTACACAATTGTGGCATTCAAATAAAAAAAAAAGATGTCCATGGGTAATTATTTCTTTAAGATGTAAAACATTTGACAGAAACTTGTTTTTTTTGGGGGGGTTTACACTCATTTTTATAGTATGGATCGGAGAAAAAACATTTCTTTGACCCCTATTTTGAATTGATGCATTAATCTCCACAATCAAACCTTTATAATATTGTTTTCAACATTTATCACCTTTTGAAGAGTTTTTCAAACAGTGCTTTAGCTGATGAACGATTATTTGTGTTGCTAAAATGCACAGAACAAAAATTTAGAATGAATGAAGTGCAATATAAGAATTTCAACAGGCTTATAGAATCGATTGCTCCAAATCGGTGGATGTTACCCCACCGATTTTACCCCCCAAATAGTCACCCACATTAGACCTTTCCTTTTAAAAAGTGAACATACTTGCATTCTTTGAAAAGAACCGGAGGGGCTCTGAAGACGCCGCTCCCGATCGACAGCCTGCCGAGCATCGCAGTCGATGAGACGGTCCACGACTCTCCGGAGAACCCGGAGCAGCCCGAACACGTGCCCTCAGAGCAAGCGTTCTCGTCCCTCCCCAAGAGTCTGACAGTTCTGTTGGAGGGAGACATTGTGGCTCAAAATGCTGCCATTTGCTACGAGTCCAGCCTAACACAACTGGCCAACTTCCTGGTGTTTCCCCTCAATCATTGCACCTGGACCGACCCGGTGTTGGACATACAATGCGGTGGGGCTCCTCCTTTTGAAGTGCTGGTGAAATACAAAGGAAGTGCGACTACACTGGAGTGGGTAAGCAATCATTTTTCTTTTCTACTTTTGAAAATCCCCAAATTATATTTGTACTCAAAAGGGTGCTCAGATACATCTACTCTCAATTGAGTCTTGTCCTTTTTTGATAGGAAGATCTGATGCAGCCCCGATAATTAAGGAAAAACATGGTCACAAAAGGGAAAACAAGTGTTTGTTTATTTATTTTCTGTTATTGCATTATGTAAGTATATACTGTATATCTCATCCAAGGTTTGCCCATACGGCCACAGCATCTGGAAATGGAATTCCCAGCCGACCTTTAAGTCTGGGGTACAGGTTGGGGACTTCATGATGGCGACCAACATCCTTCTCTCCGGAAACAACTACAACAAGGTGGCGCTGCTGTTTGATTTCATGAATGTTGGATTAGTGAGTCGGGAAGCCTTCGACGAGATCCAAGATGCACACTGTGTCGACAGCATCAAGGAGTTCTGGAACGGGAAGCGAACGGAGGTCATCGACCGCCTTCGTCACCGTGAACATGTCGTCGCTCTTGGTACAGTACAAATTCTTAAAAGTTATTTGAACTGTTGGATTTGTTTTTTCTGTTACTGTTTAGCCCAAGAACGTGATGTCAGATAGGTTTGTTGTCGGTTGAACAGTTTTGTCACTGAAAGAATAAGTCTGCTGTTCTTTTCATAATTAACTGTTAGAAATTATGGCAACCCAGACTTAACGTTATCTGGTAATTACCGGTTTTTGACCGGGAAAATCTGTGGAAGTCCGACATATAAATCTCTCAGGTCATAATGTCCGGTGAAAATAATTCCTTCTAAGCACAATTTCAAAAGTGCTGGGAGATAAAACAATTACGATAATTATCAACATATTTTTTGCCCTCTGTGTCAAAATAATAGACTTGATCATTTAGATAAAAAATTCTGCGTTTCCGCGTTCAGCAAGTTGCAACGGAAAACCAATCAGTTTGGACGATATAAAGCTGACCTTTCACCTCAAACCAATCAGGTTTGTCGATATAGAAAGAAGCCCCGCCTCTCCGTCGTGGACAGGTTGCGCTTGTTAACACAGGCACACACACACGGAGCTGAGCCAGTGTGAGAGTGCCGCATCCAGAACTCTCAGGAGAGGCAGAAAGATGATGTAATGTGACAGCAAGGAAACATACATCCATAAACGTTTTTATGGATATTTAAGTTCCGACCCAAAGCAGATGGTAAATATCCATTGTGTACAGAACACCCCAAACTTTATTATTCAATTAGACCTGCTTGCCATATTTATTTCGTTTTTAATTTTATCTAAATTTTATTGGAGTGAAATGTTAATTAAAGCATCTGCACTGGGGACTTATTGTTCACTAACGGAAATGATTTGATTTCAAGTAGTGATATTCATAATATTAATTTATTTTTAAAACAGCGTTAACTGAGGGGATTTATTTCATTTTAAATATTTAATAAAAAAATATTATAAATCGACATGCCTTCATGAATTAATTCTTGATATAGCATCCCATCCTATCCTATCAATTGCTTTTAAGCTCAATAAACACAGATAATATTTGACTGGAGTCTCTCCTATTTGTCTGGGACACTGAAATGTTCCAGGACATGTGGACCAGCAGCAATTATTTTTGAACGGAGACTCTGTAGGAACCAGGATTTTAATAAGGCCTGGGTTGTAAAATTGTGAACTTATCCTTTAAATAATCTCTTGTGAAACTTGATCAGCTCTCGATAAAAGGTGTTCGGTTGCACTTAATGTACTAGGGCAGGCCTGGCCAACCCGCGGCTCGCGAGCCTCATGCGGCTCTTTGGCTGGTTTCATGCGGCTCTTAAGGGGCTTTCACATGACAAGCGTCAAAAAAAAGCGCGGCCATTCATTCCTTATTAGGATTATAAAATCGCTATGATATATCACTCGTTTTCCACCGCGGATCACTTCCTCATTTACTCAAAGCGAACAGCAGCAGGAGTCATGTCCCATTAACGCCTGTTTTATTAGTCCTAATGCCGCGTTTACACCAAAAGCGCCGGGGCGGCGCGCCTCCATACAAAGTCAACGTATAGACGCGTTCCAGTCGCCTGGAACGCGTCTAACGCGGCATTAGGACTAATAAAACACCAAATAAGATTCGAAAAGCTTTGGAAGTTTATTTTCAACACTATTGACATGGTTAGTAGTCAACATATAAGATGGATCGGCCGGCGAATTGCGTTGCGTATCGGACATCTCCGATGGAGAACTGTGAAGGCTGGAGGGGTGTGTGTGTGTGTGTGTGTGTGTGTGTGTGTGTGTGTGTGTGTGTGTGTGTGTGTGTGTGTGTGTGTGTGTGTGTGTGTGTGTGTGTGTGTGTGTGTGTGTGTGTGTGTGTGTGTGTGTGTGTGTGTGTGGCGACTCGCGAGCTGCAGGAGGAGGACCGACTGAAAGCTGCTTTAAGGGAAGGGACCATTGAGTTCTGGAAAAGTGTGCCAATGGAAAAATGCCCCAATGTCAAACGGGCTGCGCTTAAGATACTGTCAATGTTTGGGTCAACATACGTCTGCGAGTCTGTGTTTTCTACCCAAAAACATGTGAAATCAAAGCATCGATCTGTTCTGACTGACCCCCATGTGAAAGAATTGCTTCGAGTGGCAACAACGGAATTCAAGCCACATTTGAAGAGGATTGTTCAAGACAAGGAATGCCAGAAGTCCCACTAAGCAACATGCATATTAAGAGAAAAACGCTATTGTTAATTATTATATTTTTGTTTGTGGACTTGGTTGAACTGAGAGATATACCGCGGAAACGCAGTACTTTCATTTAGGAGTCCTGGCTTAATGGTAGCGGCTTTGAACTCGAGCTCCGATAGCGGGTTCGATCCTCGTAACCACACATTTTCAAAAATGTGGCCAGGGCTCCGGAACACCTAGTCCCAGGTATATGTGGATGGCCAAAGCATCGGATCGTGTATGATAGGCAAGAGCCAAAGCTGATTCTTAAAGGTTAGGGTTTAAGGGACACTATTGAATAAATTGACCCAACATGAAAAAAATACATCCTTATCATTAAACCCGAAGTCCAATTCCCCCCTCTATGAATAAATAAACAACAGTACTTTTTGAACTGAGAGTTTGTGTGTGCGAGACAGTGCACACAATGTTATATTTTTGTTTGTGGACTTGGTTGAACTGAGAGTTTGTGTGTGTGAGACAGTGCACACAATGTTATATTTTTGTTTGTGGACTTGGTTGAACTGAGAGTTTGTGTGTGTGAGACAGTGCACACAATGTTAATTGTTGAAAATAACTGGCCTGTGGTCTTAGTACTCCATCCATCCATCCATCTTCAACCGATTATCCTTAGTCGGGTCGCGGGGACTAGGAGTCAATTTCTGTCATTATCATGTTGGTGTGTGACATTTACAATAAATCTGGCTGAGCAGAGGTCTGTGTGTGTGTGTGTGTGTGTGAGGAAGGGATGGGGTGATGTTCATGTGTGCCCATGTGTATGATGTGGCTCTTTGCAGTAACACAGTAAAAAAAGTGGCTCTTAGTCTCTGACTGGTTGGCCACCCCTGTACTAGGGCATCAAGACGTTACAGGCTGTTTGAGTATGCACATTGAGTGACATTCATGAAAATGTCTGTATAAATCTTCGTACTTTGTGCGCAAAATAGCTTGATACACAAAGTCAGCACCAGATACATGATATGTGCTTACCGGCCACATTTGTTCCTAAACATGTGTGAATATTGATAAATCTGAACCATTCTAAATTGAGAGGCGCGTGCTTTCGAGCGCTAACTAGCATAAACTCCGCCTCAATTTCTCCATATAAGGAACTTCCTGATTCCGGCACAGAGGTAATCAAAGAGGAGGAGCCAACTCGACTGTAGGGCTGCACGATTATGGCTAAAATGATAATCACGATTAGTTTGCTCAATATTGTGATCACGTTTATTTATCACGATAGTTCTTTTTTTGTGCAACAAAATTATTTTATTGCACTTTGTAAATCAGGCTATATATAAGTTACATTTTACAAAAAAAAAAGTGTCACTAAATAAAAATAATTGTAAGACTGATAATTTCTAAAACAGGCAAGTGTAGAGCAATGACGTGTGCGTAAAGACTCCAGGAGACTCCAATACGCATCTCCACTGCGTGCACTTAAATGGCTTAAATAAAAACAGTGGATTTATATAAAAGTTGTTTTTTCTATTTATTATTTGCAATGTTATTAATTGTGACTATTTGGTGTTTGTATCAACGAAGATGGTGGATTTCGACATGGTGGTCTTCTGGCACGGTTGGTCTGGTGATTAAAGGCATTTTCGCACCACAGGAACTTTTTTATAGTTCTAACAACATTATGGAGGAACCCTCCCTTTTTTTCTGTGCGCACTGCAGGAACTAGGAATGATCATAGTTCTTAGAACTCAGTTTTGAGGAACTCTTTTAGCTCCTACTCCAGGGCAGGGGCTAACCGGCACAAGACGAACCATCAGTGACGTAAGTGCACAGTCCCTTGCCGGTCCCTCGGACTGAGGACAGTCTGCCCCATCGAATCACATTACTCTGGGTGGGGACCAACCCACATGCACTCAGATGTAATAATAAAATAAAATACCAATAAAATATAAAATAAAAATGATTTTTATTATAGATGTATTTATTTTATTTATTTTATTTTACAACATTAATTGAATGAATTAATGTGCCCCCGTAATTCCCGCACACTGTCCCGATGCGAGCCCATTCCTTGAAAGTCGGAACACCCATTACGCACATTTTGGTATTTTTTTGTTTTTTTCGAGCTTATAGAGCTTATTGTGCGTAATCACCGGGTGTCATGACATTTCACTGCATATATGTACGACCGTATGTATATGTATGTGACAAATAATCTCTTGAACTCTTGAACAAACTTTTAAATTACATCTTGTATATCTAATATAAGTGAAGAATCAACAACTGGATTGCTTATTTCTCGCCTCAAATTTGTTCAGAAACAGAATTTAGTATACTTATAAGGTGAAATCAGTGAAAGTTATGGCATAAACACAGAACTTATTCTAAAATCCAGTTGCCTTATGTCACTTCAGTGTCACTTCAGAACTCCAATGCAGTGCGAATGCAACCACAAAAAAGTTCTCGGGCAACCTCCCCAGTTCCGTGTTCCCCTCAGGGAGTCCCCAGAACTGTTCGGTCCGAAAATGACTTAAGTTGCAGCTCCAGGTCATAACTTAGAATGAAATACCAATAGTTAATAATATAATAAGGGCTTCTATTTCTAGTGGAAATCAGGTGATCAGCCATTGATCACTCTCGGTTAACAGATCATATATCACTAGTAAACAGATCCGCTGATCTCTATACAGGCGCTCTCTCCCGAACGGTCAGTGTATTTATCGGTGTATTTATATCCATAAATACACCGATAAGCCACAACATTAAAACCACTGACAGGTGAATTGAATAACATTGCTCATCTTGTTCCAATGGCACCTGTTCAGGGGTGGGATATACGGTATTAGGCAGCAAGTGAAAAGTCAGTACTTGAAGTTGATGTGTTGGAAGCAGGAAAAATGGGCAAGCATAAGGATCTGGGTGACTTTGACAAGGGCCAAATTGTGATGGCTAGACAACTGTGTCAGAGCATCTCCAAAACGGCAGGCCTTGTAGGGTGTTCCGGTATGCAGTGGTTAGTACTTACCAAAAATGATCCAAGGAAGGACAATCATGAACCGGCGACAAGGTCATGGACGCTCATGGGCTCATTTATGCGCGTGGGGAACAAATTCCCATCTGGTCCGATCTCACCGAAGAGCTACTGTAGCACAAATTGCTGAAAAAGTTAATGCTGGCTATGATAGAAAGGTGTCAGAACACACAGTGCATCACCGCTTGCTGCATATGGGGTTGCGTAGCTGCAGACCGGTCAGAGTCTCCATGTTGACTCCTGTCCACCGCTGAAAGCACCTACAATGGGATGTGAGTGGCAGAACTGGACCATGGAGCAATGGAAGAAGGTGGCCTGGTCTAATGAATCACATTTTCTTCTACATCATGTGGCTGGCCGGCGTAAGGGTCCGATCCAATCGAGCATCTGTGGGATGGGCTGGAACAACAAGCCAGATCCATGGCGGCCACACCTCGCAACTTACAGGACTTAAAGGATCTGCTGCTAACGTCTTGGTGCCGGATACCACAGGACACCTTCAGAGGTGTTGTGGAGTCCATGCTTCGGCAGGTCAGAGCTGTTTAGGCGGCACGAGGGGGAGCTACACAATATAAGTGGTTATTAGTGGTGGTTTTAATGTTGTGGCTGATCGGTATATATCCATAAAGAGAAATAATCCATTGTCAAACCTGCTTGGAGATTAACGACTGCTTTTATAGCTGGCTTGTAATAAGTTAACCTCCTACCTAAAAAAGTTAATTTAAGGATCCTAGACTTAAACATAGAAAAACAAATCAAGATACACAAAGAAGATAAATAAGATGACAGATTATTATAAGCAGTAAATATTTTTATTTGTATATTGTGTAATA
The DNA here is from genome assembly GCF_960531495.2 of Zeus faber. NCBI lineage: Eukaryota > Metazoa > Chordata > Actinopteri > Zeiformes > Zeidae > Zeus > Zeus faber. Next base: position 29,589,802 of record NC_137194.1, on the reverse strand, counting down.
TTGAATATTTACTCCTTTTTTTTACTAATTGTGGTTCTAATATGCCACTTACATGTAGTTAAATTTCGGCAATATAATTTTCCGGGACTCTGGCGCATGGTACACATGATCCACATGATCCAAGGGAGTTCTACATTTTCTTAGTAAGAACAAATTCAAGTATGAACATTTGTTGAGCGGCACAATGTTCATGAATGGAGCCAGTTGAAATAGCTTTGTTTTTCCTGTACAAGCCCTGTATGTAGTATTTATATATCTTAATAGATTTTTTGTGACTTCATATCCTCAGCTGACAGTTGGAATGGCGGTCCAGGCAAGTATATAAATATATATATTTTTTAATCTTTTATCTTTCTTCTTTTTTATTCATTTTCCTCATCATTATTGTGTGGAATCAGTTTGATTAGTTGGGATATTCGTGTCATAGGCCACTCCACTCAGTACTGCACCTGCACAGCTATCGAACAGGACTCGCAGGACATCATCAGCATTGAGATGGGTTACAAAACCGAGAGCAATCGCAGCTCCGTGGCTCTGGAGGAAGATGTTTTCGTCAGAACCATTGACCGACTCTTAAAGGAAATCCCCCTGAAGGAAGTGTGCACGGACGCTCACACACAAATCAGCGCCCTAATGCGTAAGTTTCCTTGAATGAAGTGGTTGAACATGTGGGTTTTTTTTTTGTTGTTTTTTTTTTACTGGTGCCATCTTATTTCAACAGTCTCTTTATCGAACGATCGCAGATCCAGAGCGAGGCAGGTACAAGAAGTGGGGGCTGAAGCATACCCTGTACGTGTGGCACGCTGCTAAGAGCCTAGCAAAGAGGCTGCATGCGGTATGGAATAACCACAACCACTGCTGACAGGGGGGTGGGGAGATGATATTGCCCAAGAGACGAAAAATGCGGAACATAACACGTTAAATGATTTAGATAAACTTATGTAACAGACCTGAAACCCTTTGGAACGACTCAGAAAAATCTTTCGTAATCTGCATACTGTGTTTGTAATGGTGAGATAGTGAAAGGTTTGTTGCTGTAACCCACCTGGATGCACACAACCTCGTTTGGGATCAGTTAGTTCAAATCCAAACCATATCCAGGCAGCTTAATTCCAGCCAACTTGAGGAATTAATCTCTGTTTATATCTTTACATTAAGCTAACATGCAGTGTTGAGGTTTTAGTAATGCTGCATGAAGTGAATACTGTATGTAGCAAATTGAAGCACACAGTTGTGTGCACAGTTGTGTGGTCAATTAATCAATTTAAAAAAATTAAATAAAACGTGTTTGTGTATATTTCATATAAAACAATTTTTTACCATGACATAAATTGTGTATTCTCAAACAATTATTATTTTATTTCTTGAGCTCTAATATACCTGCTGGCCAGTGGGTCACCTTCACATAATTTAGTGTCATTATTGGCCCATAGCATTTATCTTTAGGTAGGTATCGTAATGGCAATATTGCAAACAATGTAATATCACCCCGCCCTAGTAACATTACCACAGAAACATCTGTGTTCTGATTTATGAAAGTTCCCACCCCCTCTGTGGAATAAGCGATAATCCTGAAATTCTCCCCTAGGCTGGCATTGCAGCTGATCAGTCAGAGATTCTGGACTGGCTGCGGGACATTGTCGATCACTTCTGGTACTGCTGTAAGGAGGCCTCCACATACGAACAGTTTATGGTACGCTGCCTCAGTATTTGCAGACCCACACTGCTATGCTATAGATAGATAGATAGATAGATAGACAGGTTGTTATGCCAAATGGAAACCGTTCCTTCCTTTTTGATTGAACGTCTATGTAAGACAATGCTCTGTGTGACATTTAGTCCCTCCCCGTATGGCAGAACCTCTGGTCTGGAGTACTGTTCCATGTGACTGGACAACACGAGTGGACCTTTGGCCGATGTGCGCACGAACCGCTGCCGGAGAGCTCTGGCAAGACGTGGATGGTGTCTGGTTCCTGTGCACACTCTGCACTGACCGAAGTGGTCTTCAACCCTCGTTGGCTGAAAGATGTCCCCAAGTTCTTAAACTTCAGGTATATTGCCAGGGCTCAACAGTAATGGTTGACCTGTTGCCCTCAGCAATCAGATTTAGTCAATTGGCAACCATCTAGTCGACTCTGGTTTCCACCTTTGGCAACTACTATTTAACATAAGAAGGGACAGCAAACCGCAAAACGTGCACCCCAAAATAAATAAATAAAGATGTCTTTAAAGACATACAGGAAATGTCTTTATTTTAAGTCTTTTTTTTCTAGTCAATTTGGTCAAATTTGTCAACATATAGCGGTTACAATAAAATAACCAATTCTTATATTTATAGACCGACAGTATTAATAATGAGTATGGCTCATCTGGTGGACAGCTACTTTTAAATGGAATGGTGCAAATTAGAATTGATAATTTTTAACAATGACTGGACAAACAGGACTGCTGAGATTCTTATTTTCTGTGTGGTGAGCATATACATGTGGGTGTAAGAGAGAGACAGAAACATAGGCAAATTGTGATCAGGTCAAGTGTGAACAGAGGAGTTAGTGTTATCACAGCTCTTGTCTGTCTTGATTTATGTTTCTTCCCCACAGAAGATTAAAATTCTGTAAAGTACCAAATAAAACACAAACTACAAATAAATAAAGCTTTTCAATATTCTAATTGCCATAAAAATGGCAAGCACATTTTCAGTTTAGGCAACCACAATCAGATGCTTGGTTGCCAGCCTGGCAACCACTTTTAAATGTTAGTGTTTAGCCCTAATCGTGTCCTAAATCCCCCCTCATCCAAAATCGAGCCTGGCATCAGGGCCCAAAAGGTCCCATGTAATTGATCTTTTTTTGTATGGCTTTATTTCCACATTTGCAGATAAACCCAACATATAGACAACTGGTCTATCTACCCTTCCTCAAAGGCTAGGTAGACAACTTACCCCTAACCTTACGTACTGAACCTTGATATTGAACGTTTCCATGAACCGCCATTATAAATGTGGCAAAAAACTGTTGCATACATTGCATTGGAGATTTGGGGAAAAAATTACATGTCTGATTATTCCAATTTTATGTTTGAACATGCTTGTGTAATTGCCCGAAATGCCAATGACATTGGGTATACAAAACTCCTAATACCTGAACTTTTTTGGAATTAAAGCTACGCCTTACAATTTGTATTAACATACCATTTAATTGTCTTTATTAAAAATGGCCAACAACGATGACGTACCATGTAAACATGAAATGGGGCAAACTAGTGTGTCTCAAAGGTGGTGATATTTGGCATGTCACTCCAAAATGAGGGCTAGGACATAAGGATGCAATTTGGGGGGCGGTCAATCTTTCTTCCGCACAGCAGTTGCTACACGTATTACCTCCAATAAATCTTGCCTTTGATCATTGATACAGGTCGACATCGGACCTGGAAACGTTCCAAAACCACTTGCTTATGTACGTAAGCAAGAGTTGTGCATTCAGACCCTCCATATACGAAGCCCGGACTTTGCTCGCAGCATTGGACTACAATCACCATCACAAAAGACCCCCGAGGATGAGTGGAGAGGGTAAAAAGATGTAAGTAAGGTGGAGCGACAAGCAAGTACAACTTTGAAAGGTTTTGAGTAAGTCAGTGCCATTTGAGTGCATTGTTTGTATTATCACCGTTGTCATGTCTAGATCAATGTACTGGATGGGATTTGACTTTTATTGTGTTCTAAGGATATTGGCACAGCTATGCCAATATTTGACTTTTTTTTTTTTTTTTTTCTTATCCTTTTCCATTTCTGAACTTACTGCAGGGGATGAGAATACATGAATAAATTCACATAATTTTATACTTTTTTCGTTGTTTCATACAGTTACAGACTCAAGAGTTTTTAGTGACTGGCCTGGCAAAAGATCCAGCTCCGGCAATGTTTTTCATAAAATTGAGAATCCTTTTTAGCAGTTTTATAAAAAAGCTGTGTATCCTGTGTCAACCTTAGAAATTCAAACCTTTCCAGTTTCTGACGTTAACATTGCATCACTCATCAGATTTTTTACACCATTCTTCTGATTTTGGTTTTGAGTCATAAAAATAAAATGCAGTTACAGGAAGCTGTACAACAGGAAGACCAGGAGCTGGAGCGTGTACGTGGAGAAGATGGCCAAGCAGTACCTTTACATCCCTGACCTCCAGAAGCTGATCGTCCAGAGTTTCTTGGCATCGGACGGGGCGCTTCCGCTCCCCGCCAGCCAAGAGGCCTGAAGACTCCAGAGTTGGGAATTCTGCTCCTGCATCACCAAGGAGCCACAAAGAAATAGTTCAGAGAGTGCAGGTACAGTAGCGTCCCTCGCAAAGCAAGTACGGCAAATGTCCAGAGTATTATACAAAAAACCTCTGTTGTCTTAGTGACAGATGCCTACAGTCAAAGAAAAGACCCATGCCCAGTTTGATGGACAGGCAGCGCATTTGAGTCCCGGAGGTTACCATTGTGGCCTAAGATGCTGTATTTTTTTTTTTTGTCTTCTTTGAATTAGAACAAGTGTGAGGGCCTTCTTGTTAGACTATGACGTCTAAAGATACTTCAAATTCTGCACTTGCCCCCCGCCCAACAGAAAATCACTGTGTCCCAGCACTAGTTGAAATGGTTGACCTTTTTAGAAAGGCCTTTTGTCCTTGGCACTTTACTTCTAACAAACCATTCACAGGTGAAATTGGGTGGGACTTAGTTAACCACAGACCGGGAATTGATTGGTGTAAGCCGTCATACTGGACTTCTGATGTATGTCTTTTGTCTTGGTTGATTCCATAAAAGGGATCCTAGTAGATGTTCTCTTCATTCGCAGAATGTGGCCTTAAATATGGGCTCCATGGTGTCTGGAGGTGCCGACTGAGCGGGAGCAGCAAGGGGCGTGGAAACTACCAACAAGAAACTGAAGCAGGGAATTGTTTATAATGTTGAATATGCCAAACATTAAGTTCTTATTATCATTGTAATACTTTTTTCATTGTAATACTTTAAGTGCCTTTCTATTATGAATAGTCAATGTATGTTGTTTTTTTGTTGTTATATTTACAGTGAAAATTGAAACCATATAGAAAAAGTTGTACCTTTCTCTCCCTATCTACATGAAGTGTTATTTACATGTGTTTCCATGAACAGACTGGCCTTCATTCATTGTTTTTTTTGGGGGGGTTTCGTTTCTTACGATCTGAAATGTTTCGGTGCGATCACATCTAGGAAGGCATGACAAATCATTTTCAGCAGTGCCAAGACTTGTAATTCAGTACATTTGTAGACCTAATAAGTTCATTATAACCATATCAACAACAATTAATGATGACCCATATAAGGACATACATTGATCAGCTACAACATTAAAACCACCACTAATAACCACTAATATTTTGCGGTCCCCCACGTTCCGCCAAACCAGCCCTGACTTGTCGAGGCATGGACTCCACAAGACTTCTGCAGGTGTCCTGTGGTGTCTGGCACCAAGACTATACCAGTAGATCCTTTAACCCCACCTCTAACCCCGGCCATCCACATGATGTAGAAGAAAACGTCATCACACCAAGCTGCGATGGACTGTGGGTTTTGACACCTTTTTTCATTTTTTTTATTATTTTTTTAAACCTTTTAGCGTTCTTGGTATACAAGAGTATTGGTCTGCCATTGCATCTAGGACAGAGTTAGTCTGCAAGTGGAGTTCAAGTTCTCAACCTGCAATGCAACTCTTTATTAATTCTTAAATCAACAACTGCTGCAATAACTCTGTCCTGTGGATGCCCTGTAGAATGACAAGAGCACAGTTTTTGGTTATGGAGAGCCACCACCAACCCCCCTCTTTAGAGAACTATTTATCATGTTTGGGTCTATAAACAACTGATCACTACTCCAAGAGGGGGAGAATCACCACGCTGAGACAAATAAACATAGAACCAAACAACATTTACACAAAAACATTGGATGACAACATGTAACAACCTCTTCCTGTCATAGTTATGGCAGCAAATGAGGGAGGAGAGTAGAGGAATGCAACCCGTAGAGTGCTGGTGTGCACTCGAAGTGTGTGTGTGTGTGTGTGTGTGTGTGTGTGTGAGTGATGGGACTGCTTGTGTGTGTGTGTAAGGTGTCCACCGGTGAGTGTACATGACTTATCCCAATTGGTTCTGGTGTAGAAGGTCAGCATTATGGTCTGGGGCCTCCAAGCAGCAGAAAGGCCCCAAAGCCCCCCTAAGCTCTGCAGCCCCATAGACATCCTACGGCTGCAGGAAAGCCCCGAGCACCATGCCCTGCCCTGCACAGGCGAGTTGCCAGGATTCCCCATGCCCACCCACGCCCTGCGTAAGGTGGAGGCCCACCCCACAGCAGCCGACCAGACCCCCACCCGGTGTGAGAGCCCGAGTGCCCATACACGTAGCAGGTTGTGCTCAGCGTGGGGCACCTGGATATTAGCCCCCCCAGCAAGCAGCCCTCCGGAAGGCACAGTCCCGCCAGGTCCTAGCACACCTTAAGCCGCCAGGCGCAAGCCGTTAGCACTCCAGTCTAACCGGCGGGGGGGCCCCACCCAGCTGCCCCCTGGCCAACCACGCCCCCACACCGACCTGCCAGCAAGCGGCCAAAACCCCACTGCTCACTGTGTGCTGTTGGCTATTGCAGTTAAAAATAGCGGGGTTGGCGTTGCGAGTCCTTCAGGCAACCCAATCAGTTGAACCTGAATCACTCGCACCCCTCCTGCCTTGCAGACCCTGGTCTGGTGGAGTGTTGTTCGGAGTAGAGTTGGTGTGCGAGTGTATGTGTTATATTTTCCTTCAAGTATTCCCATCATATCCCTCCAATATACATTTTTGGGAAAATTGCATTTAATTTAAGTTATTTGATTATATTTAAATTCACTTTAAATGCTGATCGGCTGATTTATTTGACTGGATGTAAAACAAGTGTACGTAAGATGTGCACCACATGCTTTGAGGTGGGGCCTCTCTGAGAAATCTCATGCGTTAGGAATAGAGGAGAAACATGCACAGATAGGAGGCTCTATTCGCCTGCTAAAAATAAAAAAATAGACCTTTAAATTTGACAGTTAAAAGAAAAAATGCTTTTCGCACTGTCAAGGTGCCCACAGACCATGTCTTTGAACATAGTGATGTCGCTGACGTTCACCTTACACAATCCTTTTTCTAAAATGTCTTTGTCTTGCGGACATAGCGGTGTTCGAACTTCAAGACGCGTCCCAGACGTGGTGTTCAAACTACATGAGCCTACACTCCACGAAAGCTGCGGGAAACAGCTGCTGTCACGCGCAAACACATGCGAGACTTGAGTCTTTTCCAATGTGACTAAAAGTAAACAAAAAAGAACAAATTGACCTTTATTGTGAACAAAGTTTGCTGTTGTAGTTGTGTGTGCCCGTGCACTCCTGCTTTGGTCTGCTTGCACGGGTGGGATGCGGGCTTGTAGGATTGGGGATCGCTGCCGGGTGCTTTCCAGAGCTCGTGGGTGGCGACTTGCGGTCTTGGGTGTGTGTGTTGGGACATGCGTGGGTGTCTGCAGGTTCAGGGTTCTTCTGTGGCTGCAGTGCAGAGTGTTCTTACGGCCATAGGATGTCTGTAGCTGCGGGGCTCCTGGGTGGCTGCGAAGCCTTTTTCCGCTGCTTGGGGGCACGATATACAGTATTTCTGACCTCATACACAAGAACTAATTGGGACCAATCACGTGCACTCACGGGTGGACAGATCACTCATACACAGGTGGACTCATCACGCACACACTGCCAGTATCTGCTTCGTATACTCTCCTGTGAACACCCATCTGGTTACCCCTTCTCCTTTGTTTTCCTTTATTGCTATAACTATCACAGGAAGAGACCAGGTGCCATAATTGCTGTTTCAATTTTCCTCTGCTTTCTGCTCTACTCTGACTCTGTTTCTATGTTTGTTTTGTCAAGAACATGTTGTTGTTGATGTTTATTTATTTTACTTGTGGTGATTCTCCTCCTCTTGGGGAAGCATGGTGATTAGTTGTTTATAGACCAAAACATGGTAAGATCATTCTCCAAAAAGGGGGATTGGTGGCGGTTCTGTATAACAAAAATCTGTGCTCTTGTCATCCCACAGGTCATCCAAAGGACAGAGTTATTGTAAGTGGTTCTAGATGATTAGTAAAGATTGGCTTTGCAGGTTGAGAATTTAAACTTCACTTGCTAACATCACAGGTTAAAATAAAGAATGAATGAATCATTCTTAAACTCAAAATGTAACAAGTGTGCAGCAATAATGTACTGCTTCATGTGAACCTCCACTCCCTCTGCCAAATCACAAGCCAAGTACAAACCACACAAACGGCCAAAGAAGGCAATTTGTCAAAGATGGTTAATGTAGCAGTTAAAAGCTTAATTCAATCAGTGTAAACCTTTAATGTGGAAATTTGCGGTTTTCCCCTTGGGGCTTGTATACGTACATAATGGAATGAATGAATGAATCCCTCCCTTATATTGATGACTCAAATGATTGAATCATGCAAACAACTCGACTCAGCCACAGGACTAGACTCAACTTGGCCAACAAATGCATAGATCCGCATTTATTTTTGTGCGCTGCCTTCTACTGGTCTAAAAGGTGCACTTAGGGCTAATGATTTAGGCACACAGGATACTTATGAATGGATAGCAAAATCCAAGGAAAAACGTCAAAAACTCAATTAATTTAGATGTAATTACGTAAAATTAATGAATCACCAAAAGGAGTCATTCTGCCCAGCACTAGTACCACTGCACTGTCTGAGTCACTTTGTTTTTTCTTTAAACATGCAGAAGCAGTCAGTGCCTCCGATACCAATGATCTTCCTTCTGGAGCAGAGTTTCAGTAAAGTGCTGAATCTTTAGCTCAGACAGAAAAAGTCTAACAAAAACAGTGTCACCTTCCCAACATAAATTGGAGCCTTGTCCGTGCATTTTGTGACAGTTTTTTATAAGCGGCAGGTGTCTTTTTAAGTATGCAGATGTAAGAATTGCATGTGTGCTCTTGCAACAGTGTCATATTGGAATTGAATTTCTGGAGTAGCACTGTAATACTGTAGTGTGCTAAATCTCACAAGCATTGTTGACATGTGAGATTACAATGTGATGTTATCACATCAAGGTTAGCGTGTTTAAATTGAACAGGGAACTTATTTTTATCAACTCAACTACAATACAACTCAACTACAATATTTAAGCATAATGAGAAGCTGTAGCAGAGTGGTTTCTCAATAGTAAAGCATTCAGCAAGGTTGAGCCATGAACATAAATGATGGGAACCAACATTTTAATAAATCCTGGATTTAAAAATATTGAATCTATCCTTTAAAGGCCACCTCCACAATTATTTGTGTTTTAAGCCATTTCTATGGCACTATGGCACTGCAATACATCAATTCCACAGACACCACAATACATTTTGGACAAACTACTAATTTGAGTATGAGTCCTCCACTCAAAACAATTGTTTGAGTGGCTATTTGGTTGTTTTCGTTGTCTATTAGAGACACTAGCTAGTAACTTATTTTTGGTGAGAATCTGCTTCGTTTGTCACTATTTGCTATGGAGTTGCTAATGCACTATGTTCAATTATCAACCCCTCAAAAAAAATTGAGGGGGGAGCAAGACTTGCAATGGGATTTTAGGAAATTTGAGGTCTGTTTAGACAGGTTCTGCAACATGATCTTAAGTTGTTGCAGGGAAAGCAGTTGTCAATAAACCTACCAGCAGTGCTAATGATGTAATAAGAGAATAGGGAGAAGCAAAAGGTTAAAAAAAGGGGGCGAGTGGGTGAATATACAACCCGGGTTTTATGGTTTTTCGTGCTCATAGTCAAGAAAATTAATTAAACTAAATTTAAACCAATGAATTTGAAAAGGGAGATTTTATTTGACTTTAGAATGGGCATGGGGACCGGGGGCAGATATGTACACTAAAACTAAAACTAACCTGACGAATGTACCCCACCGTGGGGAGGTGTGTGTGTGTGTGGAGGTGGTGTGGGCATGAATGTATAAACATTTTAAATGCATAGTTTTAAATTTCCTTTGATCACAAAATAAAAGTGGGATACAGGTTTCGCTTTTTCTCTCAATGGTCTATTAAATTCAAGGTTGGGTGAGAATAGGGATATAGGGTCATTCCCTCAGTATGAATTTCATTCATAGATACAATTTAACTGGATATAAATATGAGCATTTGCGTGCCTGTGTACCCATCAGCCAGTGCGGTAAACATTTCCATTGGAACAGCAAGCTCCACCAATCAGAGATGTCTCTGTTATACTGAGGGTTATGAGTAGTGTAAAAGAGGTCAATAAAACTTTTTTTTTTTTAAATAAGGTTTATATCATACAGATTTGTGGCTTCTATGGGAGAAAAAAAAATATTATAGATTGCGTAATATTTACACAATGATTTATAAACGTTTCAAACCCTAATGTTAACACCAATCCTAGAAACTACAAAAACTACAATTCTGGCCATTTTGTTATACGTCTTGATGCTTGCGTTACTATGAGATTTTTGGTCAGAAAATATACCTTTGTTGTCAGAATTTACATGTGTAATTTGCAAAGCCCTGAGTTATATGTTAGGACATTTTAAGTTATACCCCCTATTGACACGACCACTTCTCTAAAAGTACATGTCCAGAGCTGTCCAAAACAGTTGTTCTTATTTTGGTAGCTCTTTTAATTACTGAGAGTCCACTGAAATCGCTCAAACTTTCATAGGTTAACCTGCAAGATGAGATCTTTTCAAAGACGTATTTGGTTTTGTCCTAGACAAAGAAAAAAAAAATGTTTTATTCCATTTAGATTGTGAATGGTCAGGGAACCCACGCTCGGCACACCACTGCGTTGGCAGGTGTGGGAGTCTCTACCGACAGGTAGGGATTTAAGGAGGAGACAGACTCTTTCTGGCACTGGGTCGCCGTATGATGTTGGTTTTTATTATAACAATAAACAAAAAGGCTCGCTGGCCCAAAAGGTAAATAATAAAGAGTAAAAATATCTTCATGTTTTTCAGTGTTTTATTAAAGCACTCCACATGCACATCCAAAGCATGTGCATATGTGTGTGTGGGTGCAAGCATGTGTTGTAGTGTGGTGTGTTGTGTGACAAATAAAGATTGTTTCTCTTTTCTCTCTTCTTCTCACCAGGCCGTCGGTCTGGGGATGGTAAATGCTGGTCCAAATTGAGTGGACGCCCAGTAACTCGCAAAGTTCCCGAGTGTACGTGACATTAAGAAGTGCCCTGGCCAGTCAGGATTTCCTTCGAAACCAGACTCAGGAGACGGCTGTGGCGGATTCGCCACCACATGCCTCCAAGTGGCATTTTCAGGGCCCTCTGGCACAGAGACACGGATGAGTTTATTGTAGAGAGAAGGCTAGGTGGAATTAGCCAGAAGCAGATGGAACACGTCATGGGGTTTTTAAACCTGCCGCTTGTTAGCCCAACCAACAAGGGTCAAGTGTGACTGCTCAAGCCATCCCACCCACCACATACCCCCACCACCAAACTGTGGCCAGAATTCCTGGCCGAAGCCTACCCCCCCACCCCCCACCTACCCACCAAGCAGAGAACAAAAATTAAAAAAAAATGTTTGAAACAGACTCTGACACAGGGTTGCTATACCTGAAACTGCAGACTCTGACACAGCGTTGCTATACCTTAAATCATAAAAACACCGGACTCCGAAACAGGGTTCCCATACCTTGTACAACAAATGTCCAAAATAAATTAACAGGTCCCCTTCCAGAGGACCTGGGTTCCCCGGAGCAGCATGGTCAACTGGCCTCCTTCCACCATGGCACTGACAGACTGCCCCCTCCTCCCTTCCGGAGCGTGGGGCCTCGGGCTGCTGCGCTGACTGGTGATGGCGTGGCCAGACTTGGCTGCTGCGGGGGCTTCTTGGAGGGGTAGCCTGGCTGCCAGGCTGCTGGATGGTCCCGCGATGCCTGCTGGGTGGGGAGAAGCTAGCTGCCAGCGGTTACCTGTGGTGGTTGCTGTGCTGCTTCTCGCCCAGTCCTCCGCTGGACCCCCTAGGTGCTGCTGCTGCCAGCCGGGAGAGGGTTGGCTCCAGGGCGTCTTTAGGTGACCCTTCTGTGTCCCTTCCCCGTGCCAGAGAGTCCCTGCTCAGGCGCTACCCAAGTGACGTTTTCAGGGCCCTTCGGCACAGAGACACAGATGACGATGGGGGTTGTTAACACCAGTTTATTGTAGCAAGAAGGCTAGGTGGAATTAGCCTCGAGTAGATGGAACATGTCATGACACAGGGCTCCCATCCTAAGTGTGTGTGTGGATGGGGTTTTTAAACCTGCTGCTCGTTAGCCCAACCAATCCACCACAATGACCTGAAACAGTGCCTGCGCCACATTTTTGGCCGTAATACTGCACAGGGGTACAGCACAGGGGTATCCGGTTGCATAATCCACTAGGACTAATACAGAAGATACCTGCGAGCATAACTGTGCACCATTTGCGTATATCTGCCCAAATGCCCGGCCAATAGAAGCGGGCCATTATTTGCGTTAGTGTTTTATTGTGTCCAAGGTGACCAGCCATTGGGTTATGGTGAGTCGCCTGGAAAAACATTTTCCGACGGCTCTTCCGGACCAACAACTGGGTGATTTCCTCTCCTGACTGAGTGTCACGGATCACTCCATATATCCCTCTAATGACCAAAAAGCACGGCTGAGTCAGCGCGGCGTCTGGGTGGGTCAATTTTACACACTATCAACCTTAACTACCCGCTCAAAAGCCTCGTGCAGGGTATCGTCTCGCGACTGCTCCAACGGAAAATCGTACATGGGGAAGGCCAATTGGAACGGGGAAGATTCCACTTGGGAGTCCCCCGCCACTGGACCTGTCGCGCCTGTCTGCCGACGACCCCTCTGAGTCACCATGCCGCTCCATGCCATGACAACACTTGCATCTTCCTACGCCCGTGAGAACACTCCCCCAGCATCTGTCATCAACGCATCAAACCCTGGCCAATCCCTGCCCAAAATCAGTGTGAGTGTGACAGGTGGGAACTAATATGGTTCATACTGTTATGATATGTTCTGGTAAACCCAAATGCAAGACATGGAGGAGAGCCAGGGGAAAAATCAAAGGGAAAACTTATCGGCAGGGAACCAGGGTCCAGGGGAACAGGCAGAGGATCAGGGTCCATGAATCGGCAGGGAATCAGGGTCCAGGAACAGGCAGGGAATCAACACAGTAGGTTGGACAGAGAATTCGATCTGCACAATCACACACACAAAGACACAACTATCTGACCGAGACAGACTAAATGGGGAACAGGTTAAATACAAGAGGAGTGACGAGGAAGGTGAACACAGGTGGTGAGATTGCTGACTGGAGATAGGTGTGACCTGTGTGATCTTTGTGAGGGAGCAAAGAACCCATTAGGTGGACAGCCGGGGAGCTGGAACCCTGCCCAAGTGAACAGGGCAGATAGGCGGAGTCCTTCGGGAGGGAGACCAGGTGGCCGGGCCCGGGAGTGGGACCACTCAGGGGGTACCCGCCCTCGGGGCAGAGGAGTGGAGCTGCTCCAGAGGACGACCCTGTAGGCCACATAGGAGGGCGGCTCAGAGTCCGGGCGTTGGCAGGGGTGACCCATGACTGGGAACCCGGAGTGGACTGAGCCTCGGGAGTGCTGGCTGATGGCTCAGGAACAGGCTGAGCCTCGGTAGAAGTGGAAGGCAGCTCAGGAATCGGAATGGACTGGACCTCGGAAAAGGCGATGGATGGCTCGGGAACCGGAACGAGTGCATCTCGGGAAAGCGGCCAACGGCTTGGGAAGTTGAACGGAGTGGACCTCGGGAAAGGCGGCCGACAGCTCAGGAACTAGAACGGTGTGGACCTCAGGAGAGGCGGCCGATGGCTCCGAAATCAGAAATTGCGGGGCCTCATCAGGATCAGCCAATGACTCAGGGATGCACTGAGCCTCAGCAGGGGAGGCTGTCGGCACGAGAACAGGAACAGGACGAGCCTCAGCAGGATCGGCCAATGACTCAGGAATGTGCTGAGCCTTGGCAGGGGAGGCTGACAGCTCGGGAACCAGAACTGGTGGAGCTTCATCAGGATCGGCCAATGACTCAGGGATGCACTGAGCCTAAGCAGGGGAGGCTGTCAGCTCGGGAACAGGAACAGGGGGAGCCTCAGCAGGATTGGCCAACGACTCAGGAACATGCTGAGCCTTGGCGGGAGAGGCTGATGGATCACGAACGGGCTGGGCCTCAGGAGAGGGGGCTGGCGGCTCGGGAACAGGAATAGGGCAAGCCTCAGCAGGATTGGCCAATGACTCGAGAACGTGTTGAGCCTTTGCAGGGGAGGCTGACAGCTCGGGAACAGGGTGAGCCTGAGCAGGATCAGCCAACGACTCAGGAATGTGCTGAACCTTGGCAGGGGAGGCTGACGGCTCGGGAAACAGGGTGAGCCATAGCAGTGGGGGCCGACAGCTCAAGACCTGGACCAGACTGAGCCTCAGCTGCGGAGACTGGAATGACAGGCTTTGGAGAAATGGGAGGCGGAGAAGGGTGGGCGTATAACTTTCACCTGTTTAATGCTAACATCTGGGCAAATTTGGGATCCTGCTTCAAGTTGATAGTGAGGAGCCCAAGCGAGGAGAAAGGCAAGCAGGGCAGTGGAGACTGTGGCACTGAGCAATGGAGGAACTGGAGCGCTGCGCATTAGATACATGGCGGTACTGGACAGCAGTGACTGGGGAGCACTGGGCCGTGGAGACTGGGGAGCGCTGGGCTGTGGAGACTGGAGAGTGCCGGGCCATGGAGACTGGAAAGCGCTTCGGGGATCCTTGGAACCATGCTCCCCCGTGGGGGTCTTCCGAGGGTCCCTGGATACCCTTGGGATCCTCTGGGGCTGGAACAGGACAGGTGAATACCAGGCCACAGTTGACGGGAGTGTAGGTGGGGGAAACCCCTGATTTGCTAACTGGGGACAGGTGTGCAGTGGCAGGGATGTGAAACCAGAGACAGACAGAGGGAGCTATAGAGGGACATAGGGACCTAAAGACAGACAGAGTGAGCCAGAGAGGGAAAGAGGGACCTAGACACAGACAGAGGGAGTCAGAGAGAGATAGATGGAGACAGAGACAGATAACAAGCCTGCACATGGCAGACTCCTGACACATACTAGATGGTCACCATATGGTTTTTCCCCTTGTGACGAATTTCCAGCCACACATTCGAATACGTGTGTTATTCGATGGTGTGGCTGGATGATCCCATGGAAGATCCCATCATGCACACAACAAATTTCCACCTGTGATGCCTCCAACAAAGGACCATAGCCTGTGAACTGCCAGAGTCAAGCAAAGTCCGATGTCTGCCACCTTGTAGTCTTACCGGTACTTGGTAGGCCCCTTCCCCATCAAATCAAGCGAGTGAGCCGTCTGCTCTTATAGTTAGAGGCTCTGCTATTAGAGACAGTGGTAAGCATTGTGTTCAAAATTTCCAAATACGGAATGATGCAATTAAACTGGAACTTTGAGCTACAGAGAGTTTATTGGATGGTTTGAGAATCTACCATAAAAAAAACAAACCCTTTATACGTCGACGTAGTGAGTCCTAAGCTACGTGTCTCATCTAGCAGACAATTCACCCAGGAGTCCGCTAAAACTTTTCCCCGCTCATCCCTTTGTTACAAATGACACACCCCCCTTTGTGGGATGGTCCCCCCTTTTCTATTTCCCATCCCCTGAGTATCTAGTTTCAGACTCCCCGCTGTGTGTGCGCCAGATTAACCGTTTCAGTGCCGGTTTCTAACTGGTTGCGTAGCTACACTGTGTCTTTATACATGTTTTAATTTTGGCTTTGACTGATCAATGAAGCTGTATTTCATAATTACCCACATTGTGAATGATAGTAATGTATATAAATACATTCATGTAATGTATACGGTAGTATATGTCGCGAGGTCTTAAGGACAACCCAGTTGATGCAGGAAATCCCAGGACACACAACACAGAGGCAGCGAGCGTCAATTAAGAAGTTATTTTATTACAATTCATCCATTAAAATAACTCCACCAATTGCACTGGATAAGGGGGCCTAGAGCCGTTGACAACCACACAGCAGTCTGGGTCTAAATTACAGCGAATATATGCACGGGGCTTACGAGACAGCACACTGTATAAAAATACATTCACGGAAAACTGTATAAAAATGCATTCACTTCTTTAGATTTGTGACTGAACTACCACAAATCTCTCAAACCAGCACACCAGTCGCATGCGTAAGTTATGGACTGCACTAACCTTACTGGTGGCCTGCCTAAGGCCTACCCCCAAATCTAACACCTTGGCAGGTTACCACAAGGTACAAAATACTAAGGGCACGAACAGACAGAAAGATAAATCGTCGGGGTCCCTCCCGACCGAAAAAAAAGAACACAAGCAAGGCAAAGTGAGATCCGCCAATGGCCACCGCAGACCTGGCAGAAAGTTGGCATGGGAATGGCCCGGAGCCCCACGGTAGAGCTGACGTCACTCTGGGGTTTCCAGGAGGGGATCGATCGCTGTAGCTGACAGAACAAACAGACAATATGAGCCTTCCCGTTTCATTGATAGGGTGGCCCACTCGCACAGAAACACTACAGGATTCCAGAAGTCACCGTTCCTTTAGGAAGTGCTTGAGATTGCAGAACATATATCCTTCCTCGGCTCGTCTTCTCCGTCGACGCACTGCAGAGAACCGGAATGGTACCGCGCCGTCGTCGTGGCCGTGTTAGTACCGAGTAGCCGATCCTGGCGGATCGCGGGGAACCTCTTCTCCCCCAACGAGTTCCAATCGGCCTCTTATTTGCTGTCCATTATGGGGCAACCAATCGGTTGCCGTCAGCTGTTCTCGCCCATTAGCGACAGCTGCTCGTTGCCATCAGCCGGGTCTTGCTGGTTACATTTACATTTAGTCATTTGGCAGACGCTTTTATCCAAAGCGACTTACAAGGGAGAATAACATTCAGCTACATTGCGACAGAGATTAGTGTAACAACAACATTCGTGTAACAATAAATACTGCAAGGTGGTGCTAAGTAATTGTAGGTTAGGACAGGAGGTACTCACTGAAGAGCTGGGTCTTCAGGTGCTTCTTAAAGACAGAGAGGGAGGTCCCCGCTCTGGTCATTTTTGGCAGCTCGTTCCACCAACGTGGAACTACAAATGAGAATAGCCTGGATTGCCGTGGCTGTATGGCCGGCAGAGCCAGGCGACGCTCATTTGACGAGCGCAGCATCCGGGGGGCAACATGTGCTCTTACAAGAGCATTTAAGTAGGCGGGAGCATTCCCAACAATCACTCTGTAGGCCAGCATAAGAGACTTGAACTTGATGCGGGCGGCTACAGGTAACCAGTGGAGCTCGATGAGCAGCGGAGTGACATGTGCCCTCTTTGGCTGGTTGAACACCAGTCGCGCAGCCGCATTCTGTATCATCTGAAGTGGCTTCACCGCACAGGCCGGCAAGCCTGTTAAGAGGGCATTGCAGTAGTCGAGACGGGACATCACCAAGGTTTGTACCAGCAGTTGAGTGGCATATTGGGTCAGGTACGGCCTGACTTTTCGGATGTTGAGTAGTGCGAAGCGGCAGGACCGGGAGACTGCGGCAACATGGTCCGAGAATGTCAGTTGGTCATCAATAATGACACCAAGATTCCTTGCAGCCTTGGTAGGAACAAGAGATAGAGAGTCGATTTTAATATCAATGTTGTGATAAATACCTTGTTTGGCCGGGAAGACCAGCAGTTCCGTTTTCGCCAGATTTAGTTGAAGATGATAATCCTTCATCCATGTGGATATGTCAGCGAGACAATCCGAGATCCGCGTCGAGATAGTAGGGTCGTCTGGCGGGAAGGACAGATAGAGTTGAGTATCATCCGCATAGCAGTGATATGAAAAGCCATGCGAGCGGATGATCGGGCCCAGTGAGGTGGTGTATATGGCAAAGAGGAGGGGTCCTAGCACCGAGCCTTGGGGCACCCCTGTGGTGAGGTTGTGAGGCACAGACAGCTGGCCTTGCCATGTCACACTGAACGAGCGCCCAGTGAGGTAAGATTTGAACCAGGAAAGTGCACTGCCCGTTATGCCCATGCTTGAGAGTATGGACAGGAGTATGCAATGATTGACAGTGTCAAAAGCAGCTGATAAGTCTAGCAGAATGAGGACCGAGGATTTGGCAGCAGCTCTAGCAGTTTTTAAGGCCTCTGTCACAGACAACAGGGCTGTTTCAGTGGAGTGACCACTTTTGAAGCCAGATTGAAGTGTATCAAGAAGGTTGTTTCTTGACAGGTACTCTGTAACCTATCTAGAGACCGCCCTCTCTAAGGTTTTGGAAAGGAATGGGAGGAGAGAGACCGGCCGATAGTTTCCTACTTGATTGGGATCGAGTGAGGGTTTTTTGAGCAGTGGTGCGACCCGAGCCGCTTTGAAAGCGGAAGGGAAAGTGCCGGAAGTTAGGGAAGAATTAATCACATGTGTGATTGCCGGGGTGATAGTCGGTGATATGGCTTGAAGGAGGTTGGATGGGATCGGATCTAGCGGACAGGTAGTGGGACGGCTACATGTTAGTAGTTTAGATACCTCACTTTCAGCGAGGGGGGTGAAACCAGGGAACGATGAGCCTAGGGCTGGAGAAGACAGGTTGTGAGTAAGTTGTTTAGTGAATTGGCTGCTGATGGCTGCCACTTTGTTAGTAAAAAAGGAGGCAAGGCAGTCGGCAGTGAGGTTAGTAGCTGGGGGAGGTGGTGAAGGGTAAAGCAGAGACTTGAAGGTGGCGAATAACTTACGTGTGTCTGTGGCACCGTTGATCCTATCGTTGAAGAAGGCCTTCTTGGCAGCAGTGATGCTGGAGGAGAAGGAGGACAGCAGTGTCTGGTAGCTAGCAAGATCCTCAGTTGTTTTGGATTTGTGCCATTTCCTCTCGGCTGCTCTGAGGTCGGTGCGCGTTGTCCGGAGGGTGTCAGTCAGCCAAGGGTGCGACTGGGTTGAACGAGCAGGTCTGGTGGATAGTGGACACAGGCTATCCAGACATGAGCTCAAGGTGGAGCAGAGGGAGTCAGTGGCATCATTAACCTGCAGAGAGGAGAAAGTGCCGTGGGGTGGAAGAGAAGAGGAGAGCACAGAGGAGAAGTGGGTGGGAGACAAGTTGCGGAGATTGCTGCGGATAGTAACCATGGGTGGGGAGGTGGGGGGTTGTTTTGGTAGCTGGACATTGAAGTGGATGAAGAAGTGGTCAGAGAGATGAAGAGGAGTGACCCATAGGTTGTCGGTGGTACAGCTCCGAGCAAGAATGAGATCAAGCTCTTTGCCAGCCTTGTGAGTCGGTGGAGTCGGGATCTGTCTTAGGTCGAACGAGCGAACCAAAGACAGGAAGTCAGCCGAGCTCGCACTGTCCAAGTGGATGTTCATGTCTCCGAGGACGAGCATGGGACACTCGTGCTCAGGGATTGATGACAGCAGGGTGTCAAGCTCATGTAGGAAGTCACCTAGTTGTCCTGGTGGACGGTAGATGACGACCACATAGGCTTTCACCGGAGCAGTCACCAAGACGGCGTGATATTCAAAGGAGGCAAAGTTGTTTAAAGGCAGCAGTGGATTAAATTTCCATGTGTTGGAAATTAGCAGGCCAGTCCCACCACCACGGCCAGATGGTCTGGATGTGTGGGAGAATGAGTAGTTAGTGGAGAGTGCAGCCGGGGTTGCGCTATCTTCCGGTTTAATCCATGTCTCAGTGAGAGCAAGGAGCTCTAAGGAGAGTTGGTTGGCATGACCAGAAATGAAGTCTGCCTTGTTAACTGCAGATCGACAATTCCACAAGCCAACAGATGGTTAGCGCCTAACCATACGGAAAACAACTACCCACCAGCAAAAACATTGATCCCACTGTCCCAAATAGTCCATGAAGCACACCCCCATAAAACCAGTCAACATGCATACTAATATTAACAGTAAACCAATAAAACTACACAGGGCCCACACAACATATACACAAATATAGTTTTGATATCGAGGATTGGTTCAATCTGTAATGTTACAGTTATATAGTGGTATAGTTATATGTAGTATGTTATAGTTATAGTATATATATATATATATATATATATATATATACCCATGTGAGCACGGGGAGAACATGCAAACTCCACACAGAAAGGCTCCTATTTGGGAGATAACTCACCCGGAGCACGGTGCCAATAGCGCCCTAGGTGGAATCGAACCCAGGACCTTCTTGCGGAGGCAGTGAGGCAGCAGTGCAATGCACTGCGCCACCGTGCCACCGAATATGTATACTGTGTAGGGTCCTGGACTTCTAGTAGGACAAACAAGAAAAACAATTTCCACATGGTTAATTACAGAATGCTTGTGTCTTTCAGCTGGATCCTCGTTTCTGAGAGAGTTCTTGAGGGTACGGTGGCAGGGGCGCAGCGGGAGAGGTGGTGCCAGAGAGCACCAGTTTTACCTTTGACCTTTACTGCATGTGAGGTGGCCAACACTACCTCCCAAGGTTCAGTCCACCTTGGTTCCGGCCACTTCCGTTTGTGGACTTTGATGTGGACCCAGTCTTCGGGACTGACCACCACTGGTGTGGGGCAGTCTGGGGCAGTGTTCTTGACCTGTGAATACAAAACTCGAGATACTGCGGTCAGTGCTTTGACATATTCAGAAAAATCTTCCTGGAAATTGTCAAAAGCGGGTGATTTAGCTGGTAGTTTGTGAGGACCTGGCATGGGGCAGCCTGTTAATATCTCGTGTGGGCTAAGATGTGTTTGACTATGGGGAGAGGCTCACATGGACATTAATGCTAGGGGCAGGGCATCTACCACATTAGTCTAGTCATTTTTGTGATGATCTCTGTGAAATGATCTCTGTGATCTCTGACATTTCTTTCAATGTCTGGTTTGCCCTTTCCATTAGGCCTTGTGACTGGGGGTGATAAACTGAACCATATCTATGGGAGTTACCTAATGCCTGTTCTACCTGTCTGAGTTTGTCGCTGGTAAAATGAGATCCATTGTCCGAGCAGATAACTGTGGGGTAACCCCACCGAGGAATGAGTTCTTTCCTTAACCATTTAATCGCTGATTCTGCGTCCTCTCTTTTGCAAGGGACTGCCTCCACCCGTTTGGAGATCTATCTACCATCACGAGTAGGTATCTGTACCCTTGCACTCTGTTGTCCCTGACCATGTCTGTGTAATCTATGTATATTTCTCTGAAGGGGTAGGGTGGCACTGGGAATGTTCCCAAAGGTCTTTGGTAGACTGTCTTCTTATTTAGCCCGTGACAGACTACGCATTCTGCAATATGGTTGGCCACCATTACCTCCAGGTAGGGATGCCACCAGTCATGTTTTAGCCTGTTGGTTCTTTTGGGTACTTGATGAGTCTGTCCATGTGTGTTCTTGATGAGGTAGACCAGGAGTGCGGCTGGTGCTACTGGGCGCCCATCGTGGCTTCTCCATAGGCCGCTGGTGCATGTGGCTCCTTTCTTCTGCCACTGCGAGTGTTCGTACCGTTTCGCTTCTTTCTGCACTTCTTTCAGATGTTCCTCTGACAAATTGAGGGCATTGTCTTCAGTTAATATAATCATCATTGCTGCGCTTTCTTTTAGGTTCCCTCCTGCTTCTTTTTCTGCTGTGTTGGCTGCATTGTTGCCAGCTGTGACGTTAGAATTTCCTTCGGAGTGTCCTTTGCATTTGATGACCTGGATTTTTCGGGGGAGATGTATGGCTTCCAGGAGGGCGAGTATGAGGTCTTTGTGGGCTCCTGCTGACGTTTGGAGTCCTCTCTTCATCCATATGGCTGGATCCACTTGGGCTGCAGTGTGTGCGTATGCTGAGTCTGTGAATATGTTTGCGTTTTTGTTTTTTGCGATTTTCAGTGCTTCCACCAGGGCATGGAGTTCTGCTTTATGTGCTGATGCTGGTTGTTCTATCATCCCACTTCTTAGGGTGACGTGGTGTCCATTAATTTGTTGAACGACTGCGTATGATTCTCTATTTCCCTCTTCTCCTTTGAAACAACAACCATCCATAAACAGGACAATTTCTGCATCAGGGTCAGGTGTTCCATCCAAGTCTGGGCGGCACTTTGCTTCCAGTTTCATGACTTGTACGCAGTCATGTGTGCCATCTGCATACTGTAGTCCGTCGGCCATGTTGATTCCGTCAGCTGTGTACGAGACATTGTCTCTTTCCACTGCGTCATGTAAGCGCATCTCGCGTTTTGGTGTGGTTAAGGTGAAATCCGTTAGATCGAGGTAGGATTTGACTCCATGTAGTATGCACGTCGTCCACATCTGGAGAGTCCATGTTCCACTGTATTGAGTTTGCAACTGTGGTAGGCCAGGATTGCGCTCTTACCTTGTCGAGGCTGCCAGAGCACAGCATTGACAATTCTGTGCTTTTCAGTAACGTCCAAATGGAACAAGGAAGAGTAGTTTGGGGCGCACAGGTGTTCGGCCTTCCCCATGAGTTGTTTCAATCTTATGAACGCTTCCTCCGCACTTGTGGTCCAGTTGAGTGGTGCCTTGAGGTTCCGATGGCCAGCTTCCGCAATGAGTTTGCGTAGGGGAACAGTGTGGTCAACATAATCAGCTATGTGGTGTCTGCTATAGCCAGTGAGTCCTAGGAATGCCACCATTTGCTGCACGGTGGTGGGTTTAGGGTACTGGAGCATTGCCTGTTGTCTTTCCGGGTTGATGTATCTCTTATATCCCGCAATCCTTTTTCCTAGGAATATTAATTCTGTGCGGCAGACCTGTGCTTTTTCCATCTTGATTTTGTAGTAGGTGTAGGTGTGGGCTGGCTCTGGATCTTTTGTTTTTCTTTGGGTTGTCGTTTGGCTGTAGCGTCGGCAGGGGGCGCTATGAGATGAACATGGGTCATCCTCTGGTGGTGGGTCATGTCGTCCAGTCAGTGTGACAGCTACGCGGCTAACCCTTGTGGTACATTTATTTTTTCCTTTCTTGATGCCTTATTGTGGTTTGTAGAACTAGCAGGTGGATTCGTCGTCCTGTCTGATCATTGTCCTCGTTCTCACTGTCAGATGGCTTTGGGGAGGGCTGTACTCAGAATTGGATTTGGATCGGGCCTTCCATTATTAATACGGGTGCTTGTATTGATGGCGGGGGTGGGGTTGCTATCTTCTGGTCGCTCAGCACAGGGGGCGCTGTTGCTTCAGGTGTGTGCTCTGTCTTAGGGTTGTAGGGAGGGGGCGGGTTCCGGTGTGTTTCTTCATTGGCCAGCAGGGAGGGGTAGAGGGACGGGGTGGTGTGTGGTTGGAGTGGGGTGTGACCTTGGGGGATGGGTTCAGGAGGGGCAGTAACTTGTCTTCTTGTTGGGGGGTAGGGTTCTTTCTGGGCCTTTACCACTGCCATGATTGTGGCATTTTTGATTTTATTGAGATGTTCGACAATCATTTCCGCTCTACTCCATGCCGTCATTATGCGCTGAAGCACCCATCGTGCACGCTGCTTGTTGAACTTGTGCTTTCCAGCCCCCATTAATCTGGGGTTGTGTTTTGCTTTGATGATATTTATGGAATTTCCCAGTTTCCCGAGCATGGAACGTTGGCCCTGTTCTGTTCTTGAGCTCAGCTACAGTTTCATTATGAAACTCAATGGTGCCGGGGATGGGGACAACCTCAGATGTTCGGATCTCAATCTGTTTCTGGTGCAGCTGTAGCAATAGTGGTCATATAGGTTATCACAGGTCAACTTTTTTTTGACAGACTCTCTCAAACACACACACTCTCTCTCAAACACACTCTCTCAAACACACACGCGGTACCTCTCTTCACACACACACACATACCTCTCTTCACACATACACACGCGGTACCTTTCTTTACACACATACACACGTGGTACCTTTCTTTACAGACACACACATGCGGTACCTCTCGTTACACACACTCTCACTCACAGAGCTGGCAATAATATTTTATGCTTAGTCACGTGAATTAGGCCTTTCACCCTTTAATATTTGGTTTCTCTAAGAACCGGGCCTTTCACCCCTAAATGCTTAAAAAAAGAAATCCGGGGTTCTCTCCCTTAAATACTTGGTTTTCTTTACTAAAAAAATAAATCCGGGCCTCTCACCCTTAAATGAAATTGCCGACTATCGACTCCCCTTCTGAAGCCTGAGTTTAACAGGCCCAAACAGTACGTGGAATTACTTCGCAAGTTAACACACAGCCGCTTCGAAGGGGGGGTTCCTGACCCGTTCTCTTAACTTCCTTTACTACTGTTTCATAAAACAATCCATTTTCTCTTATCCACAATATTGAACAATTATTATTCATGCATCATTCAACAATACATCCCCCAAAACCACAAAGTTGTTCGTCCAGCCTTAAATGGTACAACACTTCCACCTAAGATATATTCCTATCAAATCTATGCAGACTTCATGAAATGGCTCTGCTCACCATTTAGCAGGTACCCATGGAAGTATCGCAACCATTCAGGCTTTCAAAATTCCTCTGCAGTCTTGTAATGGGATCACGTCGGGGTCACCAATTTGTTGTGTTCAAAATTTCCAAATCCAGAATGATGCAATGAAACTGGAATTTGAGCTACAGAGAGTTTATTGGATGGTTTGAGAATCTAAAGATTGTGAGTAAATCTATATATTTATATATATATATATATATATATACATATACTATAAGTAAAAGATACTACATATAACTATACTACTATAACTATAACTATAACATTACAGATTGAACTAATCCTCGATAGCAAAACTATATTTGTGTATACTACAGTATACATTACATGAATGTATTTATATACATTACTATCATTCATATTGTGGGTAATTATGAAATACAGCTTCATTGATCAGTCAGAGCCAAAATTAAAACATGTATAAAGACACTGGGTGTAACTACGCAACCAGTTAGAAACCGGCACTGAAACGGTTAATCTGGCGCACAAACAGTGGAGAGCCTGAAAATAGATACTCGGGGGCTGGGAAATAGCAATGGAGGGACGGCCCCGCAAAGGGGGGTGTGTCATTTGTAACAAAGAGATGAGTGGGGAAAAGTTTTAGCGGGTTCCTGGGTGAAATGTCTGCTAGTTGAGACACGCAGCTTAGGACTCACTATGTCGACGTATAAAGCTTATAACGTATAAATCTATAAATGGTAGATTCTCAAACCGTCCAATAAACTCTCTGTAGCTCAAAGTTCCAGTTTCAACGCATCATTCCGGATTTTATAAGATGCTAAAAAATACTTTGTTTCGTAGGCACAATGGTCAGTGATATCAATGATAAAATCCCTCAGATATGGTCTGATCACACAAATATTGATAAAATAATTGTTTATGTGGGGAATAATGATTCTGGGAGAAAACAGTCAGAAGTGTTAAAACAGGACCTTGTTTGTTTTAACAAAGAAGATTCAATCATTTCTCAGTGGTCCCTTACAATCACTGGACAGGGGACGAGAGAAATTCAGCAGACTCCTGGTGCTGAACTCACGGCTTTGACAACCTGCATTTCAAAGGGGCTGGGTTTTACCTACAATTTTAATCTATTCTGGCAACACAAAACCCTTTTGGACCTGATGGCCTTTGTCCAAACAGATCTGGAGTGAAACTACTCATAGGGAATTTCCACTATTCCCTTCATCACCCATCTGCCCCCCACCCGCATGTACCACAGTCTGCTCCGTCCCAGTATCAGCAGCTCAAGGCCACCTACCCCTTTTGTCCTGCCATTCCACCTACGTTTCTCCCACTGGTGTACATCTGGAGTTACCCGATGGCCTTTGTCCTAACAGATCTGCCCAACTCAACTCACTCACCCACTCTGCTCCATCCTGCCCCCCTCATCCGCCGAGCAAGACTCCACCACAATGTGGTGACGCCTTTTGCTTCAGTGCATGGAGCCTTGCCCATTCCTGTTTTGACGACCAACAGGCCAAACAAGATGTACTTTACTCCTTTAACTGCTAACTTATCAAATTTAATATGTATTCCTCTTCACTCAAAATCAATTTCAGGCCCTGCCCTGTTATTTACACTTCAAAGTTAGTGGGCTCCAAAGTAACTTTTTCCACAAGTAGCAGAAACTGAAAATGAAAATTTTAGAAGCATCAGGACAAAATTTCAGACCACCACTGAAATCGACATGCAAAGCAACACATTGATATGTTTTCCATCTTGATGTATTACTGATACATGCTTTGGTAATTAAGAGACAAAGGAAAAAGTTACAAAGTGAAGTTGTGTTTTCACAGAAAACTATTATTTTGTGCGTTTTGAGTGTCATGTCAGCAAAATCCAAGACTCCATTAAAATAAAGAACGACTTCCCTGAGGAACGATTGTGGTCCTTCATGGTCTCAATTAATAACCAAATCTGCAAGTGAGTATACATTTACGGTTTTTTAATAAAATACAATTTGATTTTATTGGCCTATTCTTATCCTGTTTTTTAATTTAGTTCAGTCTTTGAATTATTTTATTATTCTACTTTGTAAATGCATTTTGCTCGTTTGCTTTACATTTATTGTCACTATCTGTTGGCCTTCTTTTATTGTAAAGCACTTTGAGTTACATGTTGTGTATGAAAGATTCTATACAAAAAAGGTTATTATTATTATTATTATTATTATTATTTATTTTTATTTCATTTTATATAAAGGTGTGAGGAATAACTCTTATAATATTTTGTGTCTGAATCAGGGCCAGCGCCTGTCCTCTCCCACTTGCACTTATTCTGTCCACTTCTCTGTCTCATGCTCCAATTATCATCCCATTTCTTAACAAATCCAAATCTCTCTCTCGCTCTACTCAACTACCCCCTCCCTTTTTTCACACTTAATCACTCACCAAGAGACATGCTCCTCAAAAGCAGACTCCCGATTTGAGGCAGAAAGGACGCAGTGAGGGACTGACAGCTCCCCACCTCGGCCACCCTCCTTCTCTTCTTCCTATCCTTTTTTCAGGGAGTTCCCCAGTGACTCAAAAGAGAATGGGTTAATTCACTCGTTTACCCTCCCCCCACCCCCCCAGCCCCCTGCCCTCAGCCTGGTTTCCACTGCCCTGACTTTAGGCTGGATCAAGGGCTCTGCACTGAGCCTTCGGAACTTATGAATTTCTTTTATCATATTGCATGTTTTTGTTAAGTGAATAGAATTGTATCGCTTTTCCCGTGAATCGTTGTTCCTTGGTGAATCATTTCAAGGGCAGCACAGTGCTTCTAAATTTAAAGGATAAAAAAATGGAATTCCCATTGCTAAGATGTTGACTTAAGCTGCAGCAATGTGTTGTAGGACCGTCGTTAAACAAACTGTACTGTATTGTGCACCAAGCAGGCAAACTCAAAGTTGCATCTTAAATATTTGACCGATGTCAATAACAATATTTGGTGCAGTAGGGGTGGAACTCTCTGCAGCATGACTTGAAAAGCCTTCAACCCCATGCACTGCTTGCGTCGGCATTGATCTGTTTTGAACTGTGCCAATATCCCCTAGCCAGGATGTTCCATCTCTCAGCTATAACCTCCACTGTCCAAGACAACAAGTGTCTATTGATGCCACACAAAGCAATGAGCTCACTCCTTAATCTGAAAAATTGTACTATGTGCACAGCAGTGATGTCAGTGATTGTGGTCATGACTTGCACTCCCCTGTAGTATTGTTCACTCACCAGATGGTCCATTAAGGTTCCTCTGCACCTTGGGCTCTGAAGAGCTACTTGCTTATGAAATATATGATATGAGTGCTCTATCCTTTGGAAATGGGAGCACGCATTTAGTCTACTGAGGCATTGCTGTTGCTTGTGAAATTATACTTCAGAATGTTATTTGTATTTCCCAGGAATTGGGAAGCCAAGCTAAGGGATAATCCTTTTTCATTGTGGTTATATTTGAGTGGTTCTTTCCTCTCAGAGAGGGGTCTAAATACCATTTAAAACTGGAATTCATAGTCTGACGTAATATGACTAGCTGCAACTAGAACCCAAACATAGCCTAACCTAAATATAGGCTAATCCGTAACTCTACCAATATGTGGGATAGCCAATAGTTCTGTCTTCAGATTTCAAATTCCGGGTAGTTGTTTCCTAAGTATTATTTCCTCTAATTTAAAAAGAGACCGCACTATATCCAAGTGTCTTTGTGCATGTCTTGAGGGATAAGTTAGGTTTTTATTTTTTCAACCAATATCCTGATAAAACATTGTTATTTCATGTGACTTACACTGAAAGGTGATACTGTGATCTGTGAAAATATGGGGATGTATTACAATTTTAGATGCATGGGTTAAAGTTTTATTCTGTCTAGCACGAAAAAAAATCGGGATATTATGAATTTCATTCATAGACACAATTTAACTGTATGGATACTAATATAATGTCTTGCAACCATCGACCATTGTCTCTTTCTGGAATCGCTATAGCGCCTTTATCTGTTCGATGCGATCTCAGAAGTCCTTTTGTTGCATACTCAACACAGATGCGTTCAAAAGATTGTGGCTAAGTATATTGCATGTGAATGTGTGCTGTAAAAGCTGATTGTATTTTCCCCACAGGTGAATCCATCCCCTATCCAATTGATTAAGTATCTAATTGAGTGAAAAGTATGTGGGGGGCGGCATCTAGAGGTATCTAGAATCCCAGACAAAACATTGTGTTAGTGCCCTGTTTGCTTAGGTGGGAGTTGGCAATCTCTAGTCACGTGCACAAAATAGGGAATTTCCACTGTTCCCTTCATCACCCATCTGCCCCCCACCCGCATGTACCACAGTCTGCTCCGTCCCAGTATCAGCAGCTCAAGGCCACCTACCCCTTTTTTCCTGCCATTCCACCTACGTTTCTCCCACTGGTGTACATCTGGAGTTACCCGATGGCCTTTGTCCTAACAGATCTGCCAAACTCAACTCACTCACCCACTCTGCTCCATCCTGCCCCCCTCATCCGCCGAGCAAGACTCCACCACAATGTGGTGACGCCTTTTGCTTCAGTGCAAAGCCTGGAGCCTTGCCCATTCCTGTTTTGACGAGCAACAGGCCAAGCAAAATATACGGTGGCGTGCCAAACGCAAGGGACAGACGCGCGGCACATATCGCATCGTCAACCCTTTTTATGTTGGACAGCTTGAACTGCTACGTTGACCAGCAAAACAAACTGCAGATTTCTATCTAAACAGTATCGTTCTGAGTGTGCCTCTGGGGAGGGGAGATTTAGCAGGCTGTACCATACGTATGCGGGGGATTCACACTCGGCACAGCCCTCCTTATTTATTGATATGCCAAGATGAAGCTTTTGCATATGATTTTTCAATTTCAATTTCCCCGCAGATGAGTCACAGGCCTTGTTAAATGTTCTCTGTTCCATTGTGCTTATACAATATTTAAAATCTCCTAAACCGTGATAAATCAGTCTGCAGCCTGTTTTAAGATGATAATGAAACTGTGCTAATTTTTCTAATTCTACTTGCTCATGTGGAGTATTTTGATTATGGAACTGAATATATGGTACTTTTTGTTTTACATTTAAAAAAAGAAAATTGTTAAGGATTACAAAAAGGATTACATTGTTTTTTATTATAACGAGTACGTGATGGAAGAGGACCAGGACCGTAGCAATCCAGCGAAAAGGAAGAAGGCAGACTCAGCTACCGATACAGACAAATCCCAGCGCTGTATCTCGTGTCCACCCGTATCTCCTGTCTTTGATGATATTAACAAGAAGCTGGACATGCTTGGTCCGCTCCTCCGAGACATTTCCGAGATCAAAGCCAGACCTGTTTCCTGCACCGCACGGTCAACGAGATGCAAAAAGACAACGTGGATCAAAAAACCTCTGTGAAGCATCTTACAATGGAGATGGAGGTCGTAAAGAAAAAAAATAAAATAATGAAAGAGACTATCTTGGGTATCCAATCCAAAAGTATGCGGGACAACCTCATCTTTTCTGGGATCCCCGAGAACAACACGAGACCCCAGAAAACATGGTGAAAGACTTACTCCACACTGCCCTGAAACTCCCCACGGACACCGTGAAGCAGTCACCTTCCACCGCATTCACTGACTGGGACACCGGATGGGGAACCATCCCCGCTCCATCATTGCCAAGTTTGAACACTTCAAGCAGAAGGAGCTGGTTATATTATATAATTACTAATATTAGTAAATATTGCTCACTCTCACCATCTCACCTTCCTAATCCAACCCTCCCTACTTCTTTCATCACTCTCACGCTCTATCTATATGTATGTCTGACTCTGCAAAGTTCTATGTTTATCTTTGTCTATTTGTCATTTGTTTGTTTAGATATGTACCCCTACAAACTTCCTGCAATACTAGGACAGTAAAAATTAATGTAAAGGAGAAAAACTTGTGTATGTAGTGTAGCTATTGCCTTGGATGCACTGTGCTGCTGCATGGGAAAACTACAAATCCACATCCATCCCCCCCTAACTAATCTCAATGACACCTGTTAAGATTGTTAGTTGGAATCTAAAAGGTTTGGGCTCATCAGCTAAACAAATAAAAGTCCTAAGTCACCTTACTAGGATGAACCCAGCTTCTGTCTACTGCAAGAAACTCACCTCACTTCGTCAGAGCACCTCAAACTCAAATCAGATGTGGGTTAATCAGATGTTTTCTACATCATATAACTAAAAAAAATGACGTGTTTCTATATTGACCAATAAAAGTATCCCATATCAGTATATAACCACAATACCAGACACAGAAGGGGGATTCATAATGTTTACCGTAATTTTCGGAAAAATCTTATTAACAATAGCTTATATTAATGGCCCCAATGAGGACGACCCAAATTTCTTTCACAATATATTTTCAAAAGTCTTCGAATTTTCTGACGCAATTATTATACTGTGAGGGGACTTTAACACAGTACTTGATCCAAGTTTAGACCACAAACCACACAAACCAGAGGTAATTATAAGTCCTGGCGTTCATCTGACATTATCAAAGAATATATGAGTGATCTTGCTCTGAGTGATCTTTGGCGATCAAATAATCCACATACTAGAGAATACACATTATTCACCACCACACAAAAGCTTCTCTAGAATTGACTTTCTTTTGACAAGTAACTCAATAATGTCCAAAATCACTGATCCTAAAATCCACCCTATTAGTTTCTGATTAGTTTCAACCTCATAAATGAAACCAACCCGAACCCTCCTGGCAGGTGCCGGTTTAACATATCACTAATGACAGATAATGAATGGACTTCCTTCATTGAACTGAATGACCCTCCAGAAATATCACCATCCTTACTCTGGGAAATGGCAAAGGCAGCTTGTATTATTTTATTCTCCACTCACAAGAAAAGAAAGGACAAGAATGACAAAATAAACTAGAACAACAATTAAAAGGCTGTGTGGTTAATTAAAGATCCATTACGATTAAATTAGTAACGCCACCTGAAAAACCTACGAAACCTAACCTACATACTAAATCCGATGCGATAACAACCAAATTGAATGTATAGAAAAACCCTTTATAAACTACCTTTAAAATGTAGTACACCTTACAGCCAGCAGATAGTACCAGAGTCTAATACACCCTATGACCAGTAGTGACGTCAACCTTCAACAGTACAGAATGATGAAAAGTATTATCTCCCAAGGTCATTCAAGGGTCAAGCTGTGACTGCAGAGTCAGTCTATTTTTTTTGGCAGCCAGCTGAATTGGAAAATGACAGATATGCCTTCTCCCAAGAGAGAGGAGGGTGTTAAGCTATGAAGGCTGCAATTGGCTGGCTAAGAAGTAACATCAGGGAAAAAGTAAACAAAGGACATCAACAGCGATTGGTTTGAGGTGTCTGGAATGTTTGGGGCGAAGAAGGGCACTGGGTTCCCAAGAAAGAGCTCATAGTATAGTATAATTATTAACATATGTTGCTTCTAAAGTTACACAGAGAACTTCAACATTAGAGTGATTACTTTGGGGCCCCTGTGAGTAGAGAATTGGAATATGCTCAGATTTATGTCAGATAGGCGCTGAGCTGAGGCCTATGTATTGGAACTAGATGTGTTACGTTATATCTGTACAAGTATAAAAGACAGCATTTTGCTCCATTCGAGAGAGAATGCATTTGGCTTCCTTTCTCTCTCAGACATCCATGGCAAGTCTGGTTTGATGCTTTTCTTCCTTGTAATAAACATATTATTATAATCAAGTCAGCGTCAGCGGAGATTCCTTCTTCATCAGCACTTCATCGACAACAAAGAAACAACAAAAGTGACGTCACGAACAGGATCTGTTGGGCCTCGCCTGCCACTGCCGTCAGCTTCAGTGAGTTACCACTTTGACACCTCAGGGTGAGCATTCTCTCATAAATATGAGCTGCTGTGTGGTCTGTGAAGCGGTTGTGTTTTGTGCAGGTAGGCTGCACTGACAAGAGCAGATTGTGCGGAGATGAGAGATCATGTGTTGATGTGTGGAGTGAGTTTTCATCTAAATTGGGGTTTATTAAGGTGTAAAAGATGTAAATAAGGGGAATAAGAGAATAATAAACGAAGAAAAAGAGAAATAGAGAATAGACAAGAGAAATAAAAATTAGGTTAAAAGAGAATTAAGTTGAAGTAAAAAGTAATAGTAGAATGGCAGAACTAGCAACATAAAGGTAGCTGAATAACCATGCAAGATTAATGAAAACAGGGCCCGTATCTTCTTAACGGTAAACCATGTGTACATTAGCTGCTGCGTGAAAGTTGGCCGTAAGAAAACTAGTACAGTCAAATCTGTGTAAGAAAAGCAAAGAGGAAAAAGCCCTGGCCAGGGGAACTGGCTTAATATGAAATAAGATGAAAAAGATGAAAGTTAAGTGAAAAAGAGTTAAAAGTTAAAGGCTTAAAAGAGGAAATAAGATGAAAAATAAAGTTTGAGAAAAGTGGAAAAACAGGGCTGAACCAGCCTAGGAGAACTAGTGTACGTTGAGCATGCATGATGAAAGAATCTGATGAAAAAGATGATTTGTTAAAAACTTGGCCAAAGTGAAAATTTTGATGAAATCAGAGAATTACAAATGAGTCAATGTTAAAATATAATGTTAAGCGCTGAGTCTTTGGAGGATCAGATGTGCTGCTGGCCAGACTTGTCCATGTGTGTGTGTGTGTGTGTGTGTGTGTGTGTGTGTGTATTGTGCCACAGTTAAAGATGTGTAGAGAGATCTGTGTAATGTTTGTGTGTATGTGTAAATGATATATAGAATATATGTGTTATTAAATAGGTATACATAGGTGGTGAGTGGTTTGAGTAATACATAAGGAGAGACATGTTTTGCCTCTTTAGTGATAAAAACATATATGAGCCTTTTACAAGACGTTTATACATTTGATAAAACATATATGAGCCTTTTTTAAGGATGTTTGTACATTTGATTAAAAAAATGCGCCTTCTGAGAGAAGGAGTAGAGCATCCAGCAACAGTTTGCTTACACATGCATGCACACATTCAGAAAAAGAAAGAAAATCTAATGTTCTGATTTTGTAAGTAGGATTTGTGGATTGTTTGATTGGTGTGTAGGCTCTTTCTTTGTCTTTTTCATGCTTGTTGTGTGTATGTGACTATAGCTGTGAATTTTGTATTGTTAAAAGAATAGATTGTCTTGTTAAAATTGAAGGAGAAGCTGGTTTGGCTGCCAGAGGATCGGTTTTGTGTTTCGGCTGCTGAGTGAGAGAAAACAGCTCTGACTGTTGTGTGTGCTCTTTGACTCTGTGCGTAACTGCATTGGGTTGGGCTGATCCTAAGGGAGCTAAGACAAGATGTTCACTCGCTGACGACCAGTCTAAACTGGAAGTTTTTGCTAAATTTAAGAGGTGGAGCAAGGGGTGGTGCTTCATACAGAGTTGAAATTAGTTAACTCCTCCTGACAAGAGGAACTGCGAAGAAGCCCCCCCTCCTACTCTTTTCTCCCAGTATGTTAGAAGAAGAAAAAAACAAATAAATAAATAAAAATAAAATTTAATTAAATAGACAAATAGAATAAAAATTATTAATTGGAAGCGATTTCAGATTGACTAATATACTCTTTCGATTTTTAAATGCATTGTATGAATAAAAGTAAGCATTGCTTTATTTCAAATGCGTGAGAAATGAGAAAGCTGATAATGCATGTCTCACTGAATTGTATTACAGTGTGTATAAGAATTTAGAGTGGTTCGAAGACACTGAACTGTTGTGTTGTTCTTTTTCTTTTTTCTTTCATCCTCTGTTTTACTATGCTGTGTGAGAGCTGGAGGAAAGACAGAGAAGATGGAATGTGTCTGAATTGGATCATCCAAAGGGCAGATGACAAAACATCTGGCAGTGCTTCACAGACACTGGAGCTTGCGGATGACAGCGCATAGGAATCCTGAATCCAGTTTGAACAAGGCCAGTGCGGTTTTATCCACAAACTCTTTCAATAAACACCTGCATTTACCTATATGTGTATACATTTAGTTATAACCTACATAATTGATACATGTTTAGCTTGTTTTCACATATAGGCTTACAGTAGTTATTTTTCATATATATCATTGCAATTATTTAGTGGGAGACTTGGCAACGGACTGACTAATTAAGACATTTGCTTAATTAATGGAGTATTATTGATTTTATTGATCTCTTGTGGAAAAGCTAATTTGATTTAAATACGGTTGAGTGCTGTGAATATTGGTTTCATTATCTGAGTATGGTCTACCTTGATTGAGGCTGTTTTGAGATTAATCATTGACAGAATTTTGATAATTGAAGATAAATAAGTGTGATCAGATGCATCAGATGATCAACAAGTGGTTTTGCTTTCACAAGTGGGAAGCTATTGGTCTCCTTTGGGGTTGTTAAATTCAGTTGTTTTTGGTTGAGTGTGATTACACGGTGCTTTATAAATCATTTCTAAATAATTTGATTTGATTTACAATAAAGGGAAATAAGAGGGTCATTACGATGTCAAAAATGGAAACTAAAATTACAAAAGCAATAACTCCTGTTGATGTAGTGCGAAAGAATTATCCCCTTATTAAAGATATTGCAAAAATATCAGGAAAATGGACCAAGCGTTGGCCTGACATTGAACAACCGTGGCCAGTTGAAGGAACTCTTAACCCGGATGTGATTAAAACATGCAGGTGCTTGTGTCCACATATAAAGTAAATCAAAAGAAAGGTAAGAAAGGAAAGAGACGCACGGAGAAAATAACTTGGCATTCTGCAGCTATTTGAAAAGGTGGGACAGAAATTGTTTGAAGCTGCAAAAGAAAAAGGGGAATGGAGGATACAAGAAATAAAGAAAAATGAAAAGGAAACAGGAAAATTGATGGAGAAGATTAATGCACCCTTCTCACATACGGCATCTGTAAAGAAGCCCCCGCCTTATGAGAAGGAAGTGAAGTTCACTGATGTTAATACCCAGCTCCCAGTGATTACACAGGAGGGCAACTATCTCTTCAAAGATGAGGATGAGCAAATAATAGAGATGGGCAAGGCTAAAACAACCATAAAGATGTACCCAAGCTCCAACAGTACAAAGAGAAGGAACCGTTTGGGAAGCAGACAACGTGTCAAAAGTCTGGAAATAGGAGAAGAGATTGTGAGTGATTCAGACGAAGTTATTGGAGGATACGACCCAGCAGTCAGATGGATGTTGGCTAAAGCGGAGAAAAGAGGAGATCGATCAGTGAGAAAAAAACAAAATTTAGAGTATAAGCCTTTGCAGAATACAGACATGTCTGACATACTTGAAAAGTTACCCACTCTTCAAGATGGAGCACATCCGGGGATCTCAAAGCTGTAAGAGGTTTTGGTGGGAACATAGCCTGCCATGGGAGATATTAAGAGACTTTTGGCTAGCCTCATTGGAGTCCCAGCTATGGAGGAGATCCTGCAGGCGGCAGGCCTTAACAGATACGTGGCAACTGCGGTGTATGATTCAGAATTGTTTGCTGCAAGTAGAGGTCAGATGTGGAGAGCATTGAGAGATGTATTTCCAACAAACGTACACCCGGACAACATCTTTATTGAGTCATTGGGCCCACAGGAGAATCCAAGAGCTTTTGTGTCAAGGGCTCATCAAGTGTGGAGAAATGTCACAGGAAATGATCCAGATTTGAATCAAATGGAGAAATCAATTCTCCGAGCCAAAATACAGAAGGGGCTGGCTCTACAAGTGAGGAGCAAATTGTCAGAAGTGGTTGGTCTTGGAAGCATGACCAAAGGTGTTTATACGGATTACATAGCACATCAAGTAGAGCTATATTGGAAAAAGGAGCATGACCAGAAGGAACAGGACGAGGAGACTCTCAGAAAACTCAACCAAATACAGTTGGTAATAAGAAGAAGGAAAAGAAACAACCAAACAATAACCAACAACCAAATCAATTACCACCACAACCACAGCAAGGACAGATTCAGGTTCAACCACCTATGGTCCCCACTGTCTGCTTTCCACAGACAGTTTTTGATCAACCACAAATATGGAGAGGAAGAGGTCAAGGAAATTTAGGAAGAGGTAGAGGAGGAAATTTCCAACAGTCTCAAGGAGTGTGTCATAATTGTGGACAACTAGGCCACTTTGCTCGTGACTGTTATAGGTTCAGAGGAGGCTTCAGAGGAGGCTTCAGAGGAGGTTTCAGAGGGCAACCACGGCCACTCAGGGGGCCGGCGAACCCTTACAAGGGTCTGTCTGAGCTGTCTGGTGGATGTGCTACCTGATGTCTACCACCATTATTTATGGTACCAGAGACCGAGACTTCTTCAGTATATTGGATTGGAAATCTTAGTCCAGAGCTATTAGAGCCAGCCAAGCTGTTGGAGAAGTTCATTGTGGCAAATATGCCTGGTGCTAAGCCCCACAGTATCTACATCACTGAGGGCTTAAATATTTTATGAAAGCTGGCCAATTGGATCCGGAAGAGTGGTTGAGTAGTCAACCCAAGCATGTTCAGCTGCCCTCATGCTGTATAATTTTGGGACCACAAGGAGCAGCTATGAAGATAAACACTGATGATTATCTTGATAAAGAGCACGCCATTGAGAAAAGTGTGCCACATGTGACTTTAATGGTGGCTGAAGGATTTGAGCAGAAGCATATAGGAGAAATTATGTAGGCCATTTTCGCACCAATAAAGGAGAAGCTTGCTATCTGGATGAGTGAAGAACAGAAGTTCATGAAAATCATGATCTCAGCTCAAGGACAAGTACAACCACAAGCGGTACAGATTCATGAGTCAATGTTCAGCGCTAAATTGGACTCAGACAGTATGAGAGAGGAGATGCTGCAACAAATTCCAGAATGTTTGTGGTCACGACATAGTACTGACCTTGGACTTGTGAAGTCAGCCCAACCAGTGAGAGTTGAATTGCGTGCCTGCCTTGGAAGAACCAGTACCCACTAAAGGAGAAGGCACGGTGTAGTGGCACGGTGGTGCAGTGCATTGCACTGCTGCCTCACAGCAAGAAGGAGGAACCCCACCAAAAACATGCACACATCATCGTCTGACCAGCGATGGACACTCGTCCCCGGGCGCGTCGACGAATGCTGCCCACTGCTCCTGGCTGCCCCCCCGGGAGGATGTACAAGCCAGGATGGGTTAAATGCAGAGGCCTCATTTGACCGGCCACCATCCAAAGCGTGTGTGTGCGTGTGTTGCAGTGTGGTGTGTTGCATGATAATTAAAGATTCTTCTTCTTCTTTGAGTGGAAATATGTTCGGATCCTCAGAGTAATACACCCATATTCCCTCTAAAGAAGCCAGATGAGTCCTATCGCTTGATACATTATTTAAGAGGGGTAAATGAAGTGGTGGCGACTTTCCAGCTGATGTACCAGATCCACATACCTTGTTAGCCCAAATTCCTCCAGAGGCTACACACTTCACAGTGTTGGATTTGTGTGGAGCATTGTTCAGTGTTCCACTGAGCGAAGAAAGTCGAGGGTTGTTTGGATTCACATACAAAGGTCAAACCTTCAAGTACAAGAGGCTCCCTTAAGGATTCAAACATAGCCCTCACATTTTCAATAAAGTGTTGCAGGATGACTTGGCTGGGATTGATCAGATCTTGAAAAGTGCTGTCATTCAGTATGTGGATGACATCGTCATCTGTTCACCAGATAAGGAAACGTGCCATGAGAACTCAATCAAACTGTTGCAGCTATTGGCAGAAAAAGGACACAAGGTCTCAGAAGAAGCTGCAGTATTCAAGTCAAGAAAAAGTAGTTTATTTGGGTCAAACAATAACTCATGGACACAGAAGCATCTCTGAGAGTCATTTGGAAGCCATTTGAAGGGCATCAAAGCCTAGAAGTCAGAGAGATGATGACGTTTCTTGGTATTGCAAGATATTCTTCAGCCTGGGTAGAAGATTATGCCTGCCTAACAGGGCCTTTGAGAGCCATGATAAAAGAGACTGGGAATGCTCAACTCCATTGTAACCTCACCTGGACGCAGGAAGGTCTTATGGCATTTGAGACGATCAAACAGAGGTTACAATAAGCTCCAGCGCTAGCGTTGCCAGATTATTCTAAGAACATTTTGCTGTATGTGGCTACGTCCACTAGGGGTAAATATGCATGTACAGTTCTTTGTCACCCCACAGCTACAGGGACAAGTCCTCAACCTGTTTCGTATTATTCTACTGCCTATTCAGAGGTAGAATTGGGGCTACAACTGTGCTACAGAGCAATGGTGGGAGTATATCTAATGTATGATAAAGCATCGTCAGTAACTATGGGTTACCCAGTGACAATTCTTACCCATCATAGTCTCAGAAACCTTTTGAATTTTGGTAAATGTACATTGACCATTGACTAGAATTTGCCAACTCCAGAGGATTGGGAGCCACATGATTGTGTTCAGGAAGTAGAGAGATATGCAAAGCTCAGATCAGACTTGCAAGCTTTCCCACTGCATGTGTCAGATGTGGAGTATTGGACTGATGGGTCCTGCTATCAAATAGGAGATACATTGAGTGGTGGTTATGCAGTAGTCAAAGCCCAGGGAACTGAATTTGTTGTTTGGAAAGCATAAGTAATACCACAACCTGCTTCTGCACAGCTTGCTGAGCTTGTAGGCCTGACTGAAGCTTGTCTATTGGCTGAAGGCAAGTGAGTGACAATACATACAGATTCTGCATATGCACATAATGTGTGTCATTTATTTGGATCAGTGTGGAAAAATCGAGGATTTAAGAAAACCGATGGTTCTCCAATACAGCCTCATGCTCAGATAATGAAATTGTTGCATGCAATGATGAAACCAAAGGAAATAGCTGTAGCTATTGTGTGCTATTTGTGTGCAGCACACAAAATGGACACGTCAAGGGTCACACAAGGTAACCAAGGGGCTGATGAGGCTGCAAAAGCAGTTACAGGAGCAAACAAAGCAGGCAAGGTTCTTCTGGTCACCCATGAAGTGGACTTGGAAGATAAAATCACGCTCAGAGAGGTGGTCTCGATGCAAGAAGCTGCGTCTGCCATAGATAAACAATTATGGTTGGACAGAGGGGCCACTTAAGATTCTACTGGTCTGTGGAGAAATCATGAAGGACTGATGGTAGCACCCCCCGACCTATTAGATCTGATAATTCAGGAAGCCATGGGTTAGCCCAAGGGGGGAAGTATGGAGAAAAATCACGAAAAAGTATGGTTTTTGGGCACCGTACTTGCTTGAGCAAATTGATTATGTCATAGGCAGATGTACAATCTGTCTTAAAAACAATGTTCAGAGGGGTGTGATGGGTCTACCGAGTCACATTCCAACTCCAACAGGTCCTATGCGTAAGTTGGTTATGGATTTTGTTGACATGATAAAGCCAGTAGGAGATAAAAGATACATGTTAGTCGTCGTGGATAGAGCGTAAAGATGCTCAGTCAGTTGCCAAGATTTTGTGTAGTGAGGTCATAAGCTGGTGGGGACTTCCAGATCGCATATCCTTAGATAATGGGAAAGAGTTTGTGGATAGAACAGTAACATTAATTCTGAAAAAATTGGGAACTAAACAACGTCTAGGAGCTGTTTATCATCCGCAAAGCCAAGGTGTTTGTGAAAAAATGAATGGTGTGATGAAAAATCGCATTGTTAAAATCTGTCAGCACACAGGTCTGAATTGGGAAGAGGCGCTTCCGTTGGCATTAATGGTGAGTCATTCAAGTGGGCTCCGTGATTTGCGCATGACACCCCATGAGTTGGCTACGGGTATACGGATGCCAACACTTTGTTTGCGTACAAGTGGAAAGGGTCCAAGTTTAGCCCTTTTAGAAGATGAAATGCGAGTGTATGTTAACTATATGGCTGCACTGCATAAGAGAATACATACATGTCTCTGACAGGCAAAAACAAGAGGAGGTTCTTGAGAGACTTGAGCAAAAGAGGAACGCGGTGCAACCTGGAGACAAGGTATTCGTGAAGATGTTTAGGAGGAAGTGGTTTAACGAACGCCGCGAGGGACCACCTGAAGTTGTTTACAGTACGGGAACTGCGATACTACATGGTAGCATTTATTACATTGTGTTAAAGCGCCAAATGAAGAGGCGCCATGTTCACAGAGCAGAGATGTTGAAAGCTCAAGAGAGCCAACAGAAGCTGCAGACACAGCAGAGGTTCATAAGGACCTCCAAGGTCAAGATCCGGAAGAAGGGATTGACGATGATGTGGGTGTGCATGATGATGTTGAGCACACTTTTGATGAACCCAGGGATGAATTGTCAGTCCCTGAGCAAGAAAGACACTTTGGTGACATTGATTTACAACATGTCCCAGAAACAACAGAGTCTAACTCCAGAGAGTATGAGTCGTCAAAGATTCCAGAGGGCTGTGATACCTCTCCAGGAAAATACACAGACCCAGTTGGACCAAGGAGTCCAAGGCCAACCCGAAAAAGGGTTAGACCAAAGCAATACGAGGACTAGGGTTGAAGTGGCTTTGGGAAAGTCAGTACAGCTGCCATGTCAGTGTACAAAAGAAAATGATAAAAAAGGGGAATTCCGAGTCCAGTGGGAAGATAACCATATTAAGGTGATTGACTTGTCGGGAACATCATCACTAGAAAAGTATGTGCTGCTAAATGATTGAAGAAGACTGAAGATTGAGGACGACTGTCGTCTTTATCTATGTAGATCCCAGGTTGAAGAACAAGGTGACAACAAGTGTTCTTATTATGATCCAAAATTAGTGAATGTGAGCGAGTATGGAGTGCAAACAAGGCCAGACTACGGATACAAAATTGTGACTCTAGTGGTACTAAATGAAAGTAAAAATTGTAGAGCCCGCGGTTGTTAAAGAAGAAGGAAAATTGACAACTGAAGTATCAACTCTCCCATCAACTGAAAAAATAAAGCAGACGTCTACCTCTTTAGTTCTGAAAGTCACTAATGTTGCAGAGGTATTGCGGTTAACTACTGCTGCGCCTCAGATGATTTCTATAACTCCAATTTCTGCGAACACTGTGATAAGAACTAAATTAGGAAATGCAGCTCACCTTCCATGTAAATGTAGTAAAGTAGTAGAAAAATGCGCGTGGTAAAGACATAGTGCTAACAGGACCTGATGTTAGCAGTGTGCCTCGCGATCAACGAAAGTATATGTTGTATAATGACAGGAGATGAGTTAAAGTTCAAGATGACTGTTGGCTTGTCGGTAGGTAATGTCAATGGGAAGATCAAGGAGAATATACTTCCACATATTTGAATCCAGAGTTTAAATATATTACAAGGTAAAAATATTGGGACGCGGGATATAGAACTCATAAGATAATGCTTGTTGTAAAAGGTTGGGTTACGAAAGAAATAAGTACGATTGCTCAAGAAATTCAAAACCAACTAGTCACACCAAGGCTGACTGTTGGACCAATGACATCTATTACCTTAGCTCGAGGAATAACTAGTAGTATTCACATATCATTGTCAGTTACTACTGTAACTACAACATTAGCTAAAAGGATGTTACAACAATGATGATGACAACTTCTAGTTTTGTAATTCCTGGTAATCATACAAGTGGGGTTGTGAGGAAGAGATCCACTACCAATAAAACAATGACGACTTTTTCGGTGTCTACAAAGTCTGTAGATAAGACGCTGACGCCTATCACTACATCCCCATCATTAAAGAAGTTGGTAAATATAACTCAGAAGCCTATGGTGAAGTTGGAAATAAATTTGAACAATAGCAAGGAGAGGTCTGTAATTAGAGAGCCAAGTGCTGAGGAGATTGATAGGGATTCAGGTGAAATAGTTCAGATGTCTATGTCGGATGTTGTCAAAGATTTTCTTGATGCTGAATGGAAATCTCTCTCTCTCTAAAGCAGTCCTGGCCAACCCGCGGCTCGCGAGCCTCATGCGGCTCTTTGGCTGGTTTCATGCGGCTCTTTCACATGACAGCGTCAAAAACTCAGGAAAGAAAGTGCAGCCATTCATTCCCTATTATGATTATAAAATCGCTATGATGTATCACTCGTTTTCCACCGCGGATCACTTCATTTACTCAAAGCGGACAGCAGCAGGAGTCATGTCCCATTAACGCCTGTTTTATTAGTCCTAATGCCGCGTTTACACCAAAAGCGCCGGGGCGGCGCGCCTCCATACAAAGTCAACGCGGCATAAGGACTAATAAAACACCAAATAAGATTCGAAAAGCTTTGGAAGTTTATTTTCAACACTATTGACATGGTTAGTAGTCAACATATAAGATGGATCGGCCGGTGAATTGCGATGCGTATCGGACATCTCCGATGGAGAACTGTGAAGGCTGGAGGGGTGTGTCTGTCTGTCTGTCTGTCTGTCTGTCTGTCTGTCTGTCTGTCTGTCTGTGTGTGTGTGTGTGTGTGTGTGTGTGTCGCGACTCGCGAGCTGCAGGAGGAGGACCGACTGAAAGCTGCTTTAAGGGAAGGGACCATTGAGTTCTGGAGAAGTGTGCCAATGGAAAATTACCCCAATGTCAAACGGGCTGCGCTTAAGATACTGTCAATGTTTGGGTCAACATACGTCTGCGAGTCTGTGTTTTCTGCCCAAAAACATGTGAAACCAAAGCATCGATCTGTTCTGACTGACACCCATGTGAAAGAATTGCTTCGAGTGGCAACAACGGAATACAAGCCACATTTGAAGAGGATTGTTCAAGACAAGGAATGCCAGAAGTCCCACTAAGCAACATGCATAGGAAGAGAAAAACGCTATTGTTAATTATTATATTTTTGTTTGTGGACTTGGTTGAACTGAGAGGTATACCGCGGAAACGCAGTACTTTCATTTCATATCGAGCTCCGATAGCAGGTTTGATCCTCGTAACCACACATTTTCAAAAATGTGGCCAGGGCTCCGGAACACCTAGTCCCAGGTATATGTGGATGGCCAAAGCATCGGATCGTGTATGGTAGGCAAGAGCCAAAACTGATTCTTAAAGGTTA
The DNA here is from genome assembly GCF_960531495.2 of Zeus faber. Lineage (NCBI taxonomy): Eukaryota > Metazoa > Chordata > Actinopteri > Zeiformes > Zeidae > Zeus > Zeus faber. The sequence continues at coordinate 29,546,399 of NC_137194.1, read as the reverse complement.
GGGTTTAAGGGACACTATTGAATAAATTGACCCAACATGAAAAAAATACATCCTTATCATTAAACTCGAAGTCCAATTCCCCCCTCTATGAATAAATAAACAGCAGTACTTTTTGAACTGAGAGTTTGTGTGTGTGAGACAGTGCACACAATGTTATATTTTTGTTTGTGGACTTGGTTGAACTGAGAGTTTGTGTGTGTGAGACAGTGCACACAATGTTATATTTTTGTTTGTGGACTTGGTTGAACTGAGAGTTTGTGTGTGTGAGACAGTGCACACAATGTTAATTGTTGAAAATAACTGGCCTGTGGTCTTAGTACTCCATCCATCCATCCATCTTCAACCGATTATCCTTAGTCGGGTCGCGGGGGCTAGGAGTCAATTTCTGTCATTATCATGTTGGTGTGTGACATTTACAATGAATCTGGCTGGAGCAGAGGTCTGTGTGTGTGTGTGTGTGTGTGTGTGTGTGTGTGTCTGTGTGTGTGTGTGTGTGTGTGTGTGTGTGTGTGTGTGTGTGTGTGTGTGTGTGTGTGTGTGTGTGTGTGTGTGTGTGTGTGTGTGTGAGGAAGGGATGGGGTGATGTTCATGTGTGCCCATGTGTATGATGTGGCTCTTTGCAGTAACACAGTAAAAAAAGTGGCTCTTAGTCTCTGACTGGTTGGCCACCCCTGCTCTAAAGGATCCATTCTGCATCGCATCCATCTCCGTCTTATTGAGGAAGCTCCCGACATCAACCAACCTGGGAGGGATCGGTCTTCAGGATCCCAACAATAAGTATAAAGATATTAGATAGAAGATAGAAGAACAGAAATACCTGATGCTATGGAAGTGACACCTGCGAAAGTTAGATCTTGTTTTTGTTCAAATGATACTCATGGTGGAGCTGTTATGTTTATGGGGATATCAGAATGTGATAGCTACATGATGCAATTTGAACAAAGTGAACAAAGGAAGGTTGATGACACATATACAGTGACCTTTCATGCACCACATCGTCGACAGAGTAAAACTTTAAGCGTACAAAATCAAACTTTACCAGGTAATGTGACCATAGGAACATTTAAAGATATTTGGTGGGTATGTGGTGATAAAGTATACTTCTGGGTGGATTGAATGTTGCTATACGGCACAGTTGAAACTTCCTAATGATGTTTTTGTTATCCGGAAGGGACAAGAGCCTGATGAGGGTAACTCTACAAAGACTGCCGAAAGTAGGAAGAAAAAAGACAGTTTCACAATTTGGAGTCTTATCATTGGAGGATATCTTTAGGAGAAAAATGGGGTATAGGATTGTTTCCATGCTATGGGATCACATTCTTAGCTGATCATATTGATAATATTACATATACCTTACAAGGTTTCGCAAATGAAACCATAAGAGGTTTTGAATATTTGTCAAACACCCAGAGGAGTCATCGATTGACGTTGGCTCTTGATTATATTTTGGCCAAACAAGTTGGCCTCTGCGTGGCTTTAAATCTAACCGGAGATGCCTGTTATATGTTGTTCCCTAATGTCGCCGATAACATGACTAATGTCATAGATGCGTTGAAACTTATAAGGGATGCGTTTGGGCCATCAGAAGGAGCTGGGTGGTCAGCTAATGCTTGGTTGCAAGATAAATTAGGACCACTAGGAGCTATAGTAGTTCAGGTTCTGGAGGCTACTCACACTCATCACTGTGTGTGATGTTTTGTTTCTGTACGTTGTTGTTGACCTTTGCTAAGGCTATGATATTGAGATGGGTAGGAGTTGTAATGCTGGGAGAAAATGTTCAGATGCCATTATTGGGTGGTAATGACTTCAGTGAAGATGAGGAGGAAATAGTGATGGAGGAGGAGCTAGCACTTGTAGAGAAATATACATTCTGAATATCTGATTCCGTCATATGTTCAATACTATTTTTGACTGGGAAAATGCATGGACAAAGGGGGAAAATGGAAAATGTTAATTCTATATTGGAATAATCTTTAAGTATAATGCAAAAATGAAATTATTATACTGTATTTGATGTTTGTGCAAGATACTGGCTGGTGATTTTTTTCTTTCAGGACCAGTGGCTGTGTTCAGGTGGCTGTGTCCAGAGATCTTAACGGCCTAATGGACTTGAACACTCAAACATGGACACTCAAAAATGGAGGATGAAAGTGGATGGCAGATCCTAAATGAGGTCATTATGATCAGGGGTGTCGAGTGAAATATAATTAAAAGGTGATGTGTTAAAAAGCAACAGTTCAATACATACATATGTGTCCTGCATGTTTTTATAATATTGGAGTTTGTTTATTACAATGTAACCTGTATCATTGAAGAATATTCTGTACTCCACACTAGATATTTTTAGAAAGATATATTACTTTGATTTAGTATTGTTTTCTTTGAGTTTTCTGTAACAGGGTGAAGTGAATATATTGAGACCTCAGGTGTTTTTTTTTTTTGTGTTCTTGAGGGACATTGGTGTAAGGCAGGGAAAGGTCCACTGGAAGGTCCGATGGGTCGACCAGCCTTACTTTGGACAAGAGGTTCTAAATGTATGCATTTATATGTAACATCCTATGCAGTTTTCAAAACCCTTCGTCTTTTTTCTGTTAATTGATTTGGAGTACCATAGGTGGTTACCTGGGGCAGAGGTACCGTGAGAGAGTTTTCCTGTCTAGATTGTTTGGACATACTAAGAAAGGAAGCTGCCTGATGAGATTTTTTTTTTTTTTTTTTGGGGGTGAAGAAGGCCACTGGGTTCCCAAGAAAGAGCTCATACCATTGTATAATTATTAACATATGTTGCTTCTAAAGTTACACGGAGAACTTCAACATTACAGTGATTACTTTGGGGGCCCTGTGAGTAGAGAATTGGAATATGCTCAGATTTATGTCAGATAGGCGCTGAGCTGAGGCCTATGTATTGGAACCAGATGTCTTAGGTTATATCTGTACAAGTATAAAAGACAGCCTTTTGCTCCATTTGAGAGAGAATGCATTTGGCTTCCTTTCTCTCCCAGACATCCATGGCTGGTTTGATGCTGTTCTTCCTTGTAATAAAGTTATTATTATAATCAAGTCAGCGTTAGTGGAGATTCCTTGACTTCATCAGCACATCATCGACAACAAAGAAACAACAGGTTCAAAACGGGGTTTTTGAATATTTTCTGACACAAAAAGAGACGAGATATGTAAATGAGCAAATGTCTTGGCACGACAATAAAGTGACTAACATAACCAAGATAAACAATGAGTTTTGCGAAGCCTACTCCGAGTTTGTTGTTGTGTCTGTTTTTCCCGACACACAATAAAACTTGTACGCATCAGATTTTGTTCTGTTCCAGTAATTTTTTCCAAGTGTTCAATGTCGGAATAAGATAAAAGCGCCAAGCTCGAGATTCAGGCTTTTTCTTCCCACAGGCCTTGGCCTTGAATCTTTTTTACCACAATAAATCACATGCCTCGGCCTGAATCTTTTTAACCACGACACTTGCCCTCCCAACAGGCCCACTCACCAAGTGAGCAAATCCAAAACGAGATCCAGACAATTACATCTCAACTTGAGTTCTAATTGAATTATTTTGAATTCAATGACTAATCAGATACATTTCTAGTAAATCAATTGAAACGCGATAGAAAATATTCATTACTGTTAAGAATATGGTCCGGTGAACCCAATTGCACGACACACGGTTTTAGGAGTAGGTACATGGGTTTAATGTGCAGACAGACATGGAATCAAGAACAGGCAGGGGCCCAGGAGACGGCCAGCAATTGGGGCTGAGAGTTAGAGGCGCATGTGCGCGTGCGCACACATGCACGCACACATGCATGCACGCATGCACGCACGCGCGCGCGCACACACACACACACACACACACACACACACACACACACACACACACACACACACACACACACACACACACACACAGGGAAACATGCAGGAACACATGCACGATCGGACAGGGACAGAGTGAATGGGGACCCGGTTAAATTCCCTAAGAGTGACGAGGAAGGTGAAGACAGGTGGTGAGATTACTAACTGGGGACAGGTGTGCAGTGACAGGGATGTGATACCAGACAGACAGACAGAAGGAGCTAGAGAGGGGCATAGGGACCTATAGATAGAGAGAGGGAGCTAGAGAGGGCTAGAGGGAGACAGAGAGACACCGATGGACCTAGAGCAGACAGAGGGAGCAAGATAAGGACAGAGGGACCTCAAGGCAGAAAAGGCAGGACAAGATCCTGACAGATTACAGCGACAAAGATCTACAGGGTAGGATAACACACACACCCCACAAGACATCAATAAAATATTCAGAGACTTTTATAATAAGCTATATCACTCAAATAATGAATCAAAAATATCAAACATTAACTCATTCCTCGAAGATATCGACCTCCCTAAACTATCCACAGAACAGGCTACCACATTAGATCAACCACTTACTCTAGAAGAACTCAGGAAAGCTCTCTTCTCTATGTGGAATTCAGCATAATTCTATAAACACTTCTGGCCACTTATATCTCCATTATTCATCAGAATGGTTACAGAGTACATGAATACTGCTCTTATTTCGGTTTTTCTCAAACCCAAGGACCCAACCCTCACCTCCAGTTATAGACCCCATAAGCCTAATTAATTGGGATTTAAAGATAATTAGTAAAACACTCACCAACAGAATTGAAAAGGAAATTCCATTTATAATTCACCCAGACCAAACAGGCTTTGTCAAGAGCAGACACTCAGAAATATGCTTCATTTATTCAGTCCAATCAGCATATCTCAAAGGAACAACTTAAATTCTGTTATTGCTTCTTTAGATGCCGAAAAATAATTTGGCAGAGTTAATTGGACATATCTCTTTTTCACCCTCAACAAGTTTGGCTTTGGAGAGTCATTCATTTGATTGATCAGAATCCTGTACAGCTCACCATCTGCTTCTATTATCACCAATGGTTACACTTTACAGCATTTCACTCTACAATGTGGCACAAGACAAGGATGTCCGCTCTCCCCTTTACTATTCGGCATCTTTAGAACATACATCACCAGTGGCATAATAGTGGCATACAAACAGGAACTCTGTTCACAAAATCAGTTTGTATGCAGATGATATTTTGTTATATTTACGGAACCCAGGATCATCCCTACCGGAAATGTTCAACATTATATCTAAATTTTCAGCCACCTCAGACTATTCAATAAACTTGACAAAACCATGGTCTTACCACTCAGTGGGGGAGACTGGAAAGCTGCAACCCAGAAACTTCCCTTAACCACCACAACGGGCAACCATAGATACCTTGGTATTGATATCGCCACCAATCTGTCAGATTTGTTTACCCTTAACTTTACTCCATTGCTCAAATCCACTTAAGAAGACCTCACTTGATGGAACAACCTACCCAACTCACAAATTGGTAGGATAGCAGCAGTGAAAATGAATTTACTACCAAAAATAAACTATATCTTTTCAATTAACCCCAGTCCAACCAATAGTAAATTGGTTTAATACTCTAGACTCAATAATCAATAAATTATATTGGAAGTAAAAGAAACAGAGAATTTAACCAGCAACCCGACAGAAAAACAAACACTGAGGGGGCCTAGCAGCCCCCAAACTTCAGATACTACTATTTAGCGAACCATCTTCAATTTCTAATTAAACAGTTACAACAAGAGCAACAATCGGGCCATGGATAGCGAGACATTGAACAACCAGAATGTCAGGATTTATCTGCCCACTGCTCCTGGCTGTGCCCCCGGAGGAAGGACAAGCCAGGATGGGTCAAATGCAGAGGATCCATTTCACCGGCCACCATCAAAGCATGTGTGTGTGTGTGTGCAAGCATGTGTTGTAGTGTGGTGTGTTGTGTGACGAATAAAGACTGTTTCTTCTTCATCCTATAACCACCTCTGATGATTGAACATCTTACCCATATAGATAATTAAAAAAATCCCTTTTCCAGATGTACAAACTTTTATTGAAAACAGATGACACTTTATCTTTACCTACCATGAAATGTAAAAGAGACCTTGGTGTTCCCAGTTATATCATCCTGTTGAAGCTTTTTTGCACCTTTAACCCAAATTCCAAAATGCAACTGATCCAATATAAGATTTTGCACAGAGCACATATCACCCAACACAAATTGTTCAAAATAGGTTTTGTGAATAAAGATGTTTGTTCTCATTGTTCCCTTAATACAGGAGATGACTACTTTCATGCCATCTGGCTCTGCCCACCTATCCAAACATTCTTGACCAACATCACCAAGAAGCTATCAACCCTTCTGGGTCACAGCATTCCATCCTCCCCAGTCTGTATGTCTCCTCGGTGACCTCTCCTCAGTCGACCCACCACTGCAACACCACCAACCGATTTTGATAGCCTTAACAATTGCCAAGAAAATAACATTACTCAATTGGAAAAACAGAGATAATCACACCACATCCCAATGGTAACATTTATTAATATAATACATCTCAATGGAAACACTCTTGGCAGTATCCAAAAAAAAGGTTGATTCATCTAATGAAATGGGTTGCTTTCATCACTGCCATAACTCCATCTATTAATACTTGAGTCTTCCTAAGTCGGGACAATGTCGTGGTGTTTTGGGGCATGTGGGGTTCCCTCGGGTTTCATCGGAGCTCTGTGGTTTGGTAGGTGCCCGGCGGCTGTGGGGACGTCCATGGCGCTTGATGCTGTGGCCGTGAGGTGGTCCCTGCCCCACGGAGGGGCGTGCTGGGGCACAGTCGGGTCCGGGGTAGGGTCTGCATGATCTGATTGATCTGGTTGTGCTTCGCCTATCTCTCCCAGTGCCAAAACTCATAATTAGTACATACACAACACAATAGGCCTAGGGTTTGCGGGATGGGTGGGGTGAGAGCCATGTGCTGCAATCTTGACTGTCACGACGTGTTTCTCGTCCATCCTGAAATTGTAACAGTATTCATATTAGCTTAGAACACATACACTCACAAATAAATCTTATCCCGAACAACTCTCCACCAGACCAGGGTCTGTGGGGCAGGAGGGGTGCAAGTGATTCGGTTTCGGGCTGGTGCCCGAAGTGCCCTTTGTGGAGTACACTCGGCCATGTGGATGGGCGCTCGGGGCTTGCGGCTGGATGGGGCATCTGGCCGGTTATCATGAGGCGGGCCTCGTCCTTGCGTGGGTATGGGTGGGCGTGGGTTGCGGTTCGGGTGGGGTGTCGGTCTGTTGCTGCGGGTCCTGGCTCCAGGCCTGCGGCCTGTGCCTGGCGCCCACAGCCCGGGTTCTGCACCTCCTGCTGCATCTTGTGCCTACAAGTGGGGGTGGGTTATATGTGTGCGCCTGAGGGGTGCAGGGTCTCCTCGTGCTATCTGGAACTGGGTTGTACTCCTCAGGGCCCGGCGTGGGTGTTACTCTGCGGCCTTCCGGCTTCTCTGGGGGGTGGGGGGTCTTCTGTGGCTGCAGGGCAGGGTACTTGGCATTTTCATGCAGCTGTGAGTTGTCCGTATGGCCGCGAACCTCAGGGATGGCTTTGGGGCATTTTCCGCTGCTCGGAGGCGCTACGATATAATACCGACCTTATACACCAGAAACAATTGGGTTAAGTGCTGTACACTCACTGGTGGACACTTCACACACACACACACACGTACAGGCGGTCTCATCACAGGTAGACAGACACCACCAGCAGCCCCCGCCTTGAACACACCCCCAACACCCTCCTGGTTACATCCCTCTCCTTTGTTCCCTCATTTGCTACCATAAGTATGACAGGAAGAGGCCAAGTGACAAACTGCTGTTCCAGTTTTCCTGGACTTAATTAATTCTGTTTTGTCGATAAATGTTGTCATTCAACATTTTTATATTTATGTTTTTCCATGTACCATGTTTCCATGTTGTTTGGTTCTATGTTTATTTGTCACACCGCTGGTGATTCTCCCCTCTTGGAGTAGGTATTAGTTGTTTATAGACCAAAACATGGTAAAATAGTTCTCCAAAGAGGGGGATTGGTGGAGGTTCTGTGTAAAAAAAAGCTATTCTCTGATCATCCCACAGGTTGTCCACAGGCCAGAATTGTTGCAAGCAGTTCTTCATGATCATAGAATGAATAAAAAGTGGCATTGAGGGTTGAGAAGTTGAACTCCACTTGCAGACTAATTCTGTCCTAGATGCAATGGCATTCAAATGCTCTGTGTTGTATGCCAGGCATGCTGACAGCACAGGTTTGAAAAAAAAAGATAGAAAATAAATTCTTATAAATAAATCATATTCTATTTCAACATGTTCAATAAAGTTTTCTCATTGTCTGTTCAAAATCTAGTTCTGGTCTGTTACTGACATGTTGCATAGTGTTAGTTTTTGATATGAAAGGTAACTGAACCAAAATACTAGTCTTGGTCCCTAATTGTAACATCAGATGGGCATAGGTCCCAAAATGTTTTTACTATGATGACTTGATTTTACTGGGTAATTATACAGTTAGAACGGGAGAACAGCACATACCTTGTTGGTTCTGAGTACTTACGGATTAAGTACTCTGTACTTTCAGAGTACTTACTCTGTAGGTACAAAGCAAGTACTCTGTACTTGTGGAGTAAATACTGGAGAACATTGGAAACTTTGTTATCCAGTCTGCCCCCTGTTGTTAGTCTGTACTTACAGAGCGTACTGTGTACTTACAGAGTAACAACGGGATAATAGTGGAAACTTCATTATCTGGCCTCAGTGTTGCCCTGTTGTTACTTTGTATTGTTAGTTTTTCATCCTCTGATGACAATACAACTAGGCCTTCCAGAGAGGTTACTTCTTCTTTATACTCCAGCCTGCCCATTAGGAGTTGCTGCAGTGGTGGACGAACATGCCCGCTATAGACTCCATACATATTTTCAAAGTATAGAGTCATTTCTAGGTTTGTTCTTATTCAAAATCATGCGATGTAGGAAGAAGAAATTAGCATAATAGTGTGGGTGAAGCTTTCCTGCCGAACTTGCATCCATAAAAAATATTTTCACAACTGCCATGAGAGGGCCAAACCATTTGTTTTTATTGCTCTACATCCATATACATTTATGATTTTATGATTTATGATTTCCGGGAAGTTACACGGTACATGTTGGGTCTTACACACTAAATTCCCAAGGAAGATACACCATAAGTGATAGGAAGTTACACTCTAAAACACGGGCCAACTTAAAAAAAGATTACCAAATACAGTATGAGTATTTCTGAGAACATATTTCTTCTCACCCCAAAAACATTTCAAAAACATTCCTAACAAGATTCAAGATTCAAGATTCAAGAGGTTTATTCGTCACATACATACACATACTTTCATACATATATGCAGTGAAATGTCAATGCAACGCACCCGGTGATTACGCACAATATGTTCGAGACTGAACACGATAGCTACCTAAAAATTTCTACTTGGCTAATTAACTGATTCCTAAAACGTAATGCAGTAAGTCGAATACTATAGAATAAAATAAAATATATAGAATAGAATAAAATAAGAACTCAAAGGTAATGCAGAGTGGGGATACAAAATATAAATAAAGGGAATAGACTTATGTATACGGGATAGACCTATGTATATGGTATAGGCCATTTTGTACATACAGATATGTGCATTAAAGTGAAGAGATATACAGCACAGTATACAACAGTACAGCGCAGCAATACGGTAACACTGAACAGAAAAGCAATACAGCACAGTATGCAGCAACCCAACACAGTGATACAGTATGCGGTACAGTATGCTACATACAGTACAGTAGGGTAGTGGACCCTATGTGTGTCAGTGAGAACCCCTGGTGAGGTCAGCATTGACAGATCTTATGGCTTGCTAGAAGAAACTCTGTCTCAGTCTCTCTGTTCTCACTGTGTGACTGCGGAGGCGCTTGCCTGACCGCAGCAGCTGGAACAGTCCGTTGTGGGGGTGGTGAGGATCCTTTATGATCCTGCGGGCTCTGCTACTACACCTCCTGGTGCATAAGTCCTGCAGGGAGGGGAGGGTAGTTCCAGTGGTATGTTCAGCTGAGCGCACCACCCTCTGCAGGGCCCGCCTGTCCTGAACAGTACAGTTCCCAAACCAGGCTGTGATGTTGCCTGTCAAGATGCTCTCCACTGCTCCAGAGTAGAAGGACTTGAGGATCCTCACGAGACCTGGAATTCCCTCAGCTGCCTGAGGTGGTAAAGACGCTGCCTCCCCTTTCTCACCAGAGTGTCTGTTTGTAAAGTCCATGTTAAATCCTCTGTGATGTGGACTCCCAAGTACTTGAAGCTGCTCAACTTGTCAACAGAATCCCATTAATCATAAAAGGCACGTGCATCCTCGGTTGTAATCCACACCTAAAGTCCACAATCAGCTCCTTAGTTTTGCTGATGTTCAGGTGGAGGCTGTTGTCCTGGCACCAGACTGACAGGTCCGTCACCTTCTCGCAGTAGGCCTTCTCATCGCCGTCGGTGATCAGGCCCACCACAACGGTGTCGTCAGCAAACTTGATGATGGTGTTGGAGCTGGACCTGGCCAGTCATGTGTGTACAGTAGGGGGCTGAAGACGCAGCCCTGGGGGGGTCCTGTGTTCAGGGTGAGGGAGCTGGACATGTGCTCCCCCACCCTAACAACCTGGGGCCATGCTGTGAGGAAGTCCAGGATCCAGGCACACAGTGGAGTATTCAGTCCTATCTCCTGTAGCTTGACAGCCAGTCTGGTGGGGACTATGGTATTGAAAGCTGAACTATTGTCGATGAACAACAAGCCCCCTGGATCTGTTCTGCTGGTACGCAAACTGCAACGGGTCCAAGGTGTGGGCGAGGGAGGCGCAGATATAATCCTTAATCGGCCTCTGGGAACACTTCATGACACCGAGGTGAGGGCCACCGGACGGTAGTCATTCAGGCAGACAGGAGAGGCAATCTTCGGGACAGGAACGACAGTGGACCTCTTGGAGCAGGACGGGACCACCAGGGATATGTTGAATATTGTAGTGAGCACCGGGGCTAGCTGGTTAGCACAGGTCTTCAGTACTCGTCCAGATATGCCATCTGGGCCCGCAGCTTTCCTGGTGTTCACACGCATTAGAGCCCTCCTGACGTCTTGCTCAGACACTGAGAGTGCGCGCTCATCCCCAGCGGTGTAACTCCAATTAGCCGGCGAGCTAGCGGTGTTGTTGCCAGACTCAAACCGCGCATAAAAGGAGTTCAGTTCTTTGGCTAGGGAGGCGTCCACACTCATAGCTGGGGAGGGGCTGCTCTTATAGTTCGTAATAGTCTGCAGTCCCTGCCACAGGCGTCTGGTGTCCCGTTGCTCCATCTGTAGCTCCACAGTCTCTCTGTACATCTGTTTAGTGTCCTTCACCACCCTCCGCAGATTGTACGACGCTGCTTTGTAATTGTCCATATTTACGGATACAAGACCGTCGTTGTGCGCTACCGTGCGAGCATTCAGAGCGCAGTGGATGGATTCATCAACCCATGGTTTCTGGTTTGGAAATATCAGAACTTTCACTGTGGGAACAATGCTAAAGTGCCTACGAAGCTCACGGCCACTTCCGTAAACTCGCTGACGTCACTGGAACTTGATTGGAACATGTCCCAGTCGACGTCAGTCAGAGCGTCCTAAAGCACAGCCTCACCAGCGAAATCGTGGTGTGATCAGATTTCCCAAAAGCAGGGAGCGAGATGGTCTTGTATCTTCTTGTAAGGATGGTCTTGTATCTTCTAGTGGCACATGTGATGTGTTGGTAGAAATTAGGCATAACTTTTTTTAAGGTTCGCCCTGTTAAAGTCCCCAGTCACCACCACAGCTGCGTCGGGATGTTTGTTTTGAAATCTGCATAATCTGAACACATCATACAGGTCCGAAAGTGCTGTGTTGGTGTCCGCTTGCTGTGGAATATAAACGGCTGTAATGATGACCGTGCTGAATTCCTGGGGGAGATAAGATGGATGGCATAAGATGGTCAGCTGTCCAGGTTCGGCAAGCAGGAGCGGGAGAGAATCCTGATGTTGTTGGGGGGGCACCAGCGGCTTTTTACCATGAGGCAGACGCCTCCACACTTGGATTTCTCCCCCGATCTGTCAGCACGGAATACCGACAATGACTCGGCTGGACATATGGTGTGGTCTGGCACCAGCGGGTTCAGCCATGTCTCAGTCAGGCAGAGGACGCAACAGTTTCTCATTTCCCTTTGGAATGTAATCCTCGCCTGAAGTTCATCCATCTTGTTCTCCAGAGACTGAACATTGGCGAGAAGGATGCATGGCAGAGGTGGATGGTAAGGGTGCATCCTCACTCTGACCCGAATGCTGCCTCGTTTGCCATGGTGCTTTCTCCGTGGGCCCACCCGTGGAACAGCGGCGCCATTGTTGTTGTTGTTGTTGTTGTTGAGGTTAAAAAGTCTCAAAGTTGTTCTTTCAGGGAAGTTTTTATATCTACGAGTGCATCGCGACCGTAAGAAATAATTGGCGATGCTTTTTTGGCGGACATTGTGATAAAAAACTGAAAAAAGTACAAAAATGTGCGAAGTCAACTGGAGGTCACCGCAAGGGGCGGCGCCACTATCGCCGTCAAAACATTCCCGTCCACACCAATGGTATTTTTTTAAATATCTCCATCCACAAGAGAATGCAAAAATTCTTTAAAAGGCTGACATTAGCATGCCAGGCCAGTAAGTGATGATAAACCTTTATGTCAAACACCACAGAAGAACAGTAGGAGCATGCGCATTGATGGTTTTCTTGCTTGCATGCTTCACAGCATGGCGTATTTTGAACCGCAAACGGAGAGATGGATTGAATACTATTGGACGCAATGTATCTATACGCGTCCACACGGTGTTGTAATGATGAAGTAACGCTAGGTTGACTTGTAAACATGTAATTACACCTACAACAGTACTAGCCACATGTTAACACACCAGTAATCCACCATTGTTTGTCGGTTTCTGGCACATGCTCAATGTGTGAAACAACAATTGCCATGGGTAAATCGAGGTCATGACAATCGTTTTGTGAAACCTCAGTTTCACTGGTCCACACGAATACATGGAAAACTGAGTTTTGAAAAATCTCTACCCTGGAAGGAGTTTTTCAAAGCTTTGTTTTCAGTGACCTGAAAGCCGTTTTGGTGCGCCAAAGCACAGAGAAAATACCAGATAAAAAAAATAACACAAAAAATATCATACCTTTTCCATTTATATATTGAGCAAAATTTTCCATCATCAAACCTCGTTGTTGGAAAAAGTATGTGAACCCAGTCAATGGGATAACAAGTGGAGTAACGTTCGGTGACCCTGCAATATTTCACCACAGAGGTTTGAGGAAGCAAACCATTCCTGTATCTGTCATGATCTCCGCCTTCTTCTATTTTCCCCTCCCTCTCTTTACCTGTCCCATTAGCCCAACTCTATTCACCTTCGCACACAGCTGTTCCAGATCTGCAATCTAACCCCTATATATGCCTCTCTCACCAGTCACCCATTTCCAGATTGTCTTCGATGTTTGCACCAGACTCTCCAGCGTTCTCCGGACTGATTCCCTGCTACCAACTCTGCTTCGCTCTGACCACATATCCTGCCTGCCACTCCGCCTGTCTTCTGTCTGCACTCCTCGTTATCGAACCTGCCTGTCCCCGACGATGTATCCTGCCTGCCCCCTGCCTGTCTTCCGTCCGCTCTACAAATAAAAGACATTACCAAATATCCCTGCCTGTCTTTGTGCTGCAATTGGGTCCTAACCACACCTGTTACAGTACAATCTGGCCAACAATGGACCCAGCACTGTCCGAGCCTCCACCTCAGCGGACGTTCAGCTAGCAGCGGCTGGCCAGGAGCAAGGTCTCGCCACGCTAGCTGCCCAGGTCCAGCAGCTCGCCATCGCTCTTGGTCAGTTCATCCCGCCGCCTGCTTCCCTGGACCCACCTGCACCGGCCCAATCTGGGTACTCCCTGGAGCCCCGGGTGGGGGTTCCAGAACGCTACGCCGGAGACGCAGACGGCTGTAGTCCGTTCATTACGAACTGTTCCATCCTCCACGCTCTGCAGCCCCACACCTTCGCCTCCGAGGAAGCCAGGGTGGCTTTCACCGTAAATCACCTGGCGGGCCGCGCTCGGCTATGGGGAACGGCCGAGTGGGAACGACGCACACCAGCCTGCTCCTCCTTCCACGCCTTCACCGCTGAGCTCCGCAAGGTGTTCGGGGTGACATCACGAGGTCCCGATGCTGCTGGTGGCCTCCTGGGTCTCAGTCAAGGGTCCTGCTCTGTGGTCGATTCGCGATCGACTTCCGCACCCAGGCTCGACTGAGCGAGTGGAACCCGGCAGCCCAGATTGACGCGTTCCTGATGGGATTAGCAGAGTACGTGAAGGATGAGCTAGTTTCCCACGACCTGCCCACCTCTCTCGATGGCATCATTGAGCTTGCTTCCCGTATCGACAGACGCATCCAGGCCCGCCAGCGAGAGAGGAGTCAGAGGCAAGTGGAGCGCCGCCCAGCAACCCGTCTTCCAGGTTCCTCCGGGCCGCCACCTCTTCCGGCCCGTCAACCCACGAGTGATGCCTCTCCCATGCGGGTTGGCCGGTCCAGCCTCACCCCAGAGGAGAAGGAGAGACGCCGGGTGGGGAACCTTTGCCTCTACTAGCTGGACACTACATTTCTGGGTGTCCGGTAAAAGGGCCGTGCTCGCCAGTGAGGGAGGAGGTCCTGGTGAGCCACACCTCCAAATCCCCCTCCAACCTCCAGTCTGCCAGGCTCGGCTGCTCCTGCCCCAAGGCTCACATTCCCTCGCCATACTTATTGACTCTGGTTCCGATGTTAACATCATCATCGATAACCTAGCACGGCAGTTGGGTGTTGGTCGAGTTCTCCTGCCTTCTCCGGTACCTGCCACTGCCCTGTATGGGCGCCTCCTGGGGACAGTCACCCATCAGACAGTGCCCATCCGCATGCTCCTGTCTGGCAACCACCACGAGACGATACAGTTCTGCCGCTAATCTCATCAGCCTTCAAACTCCTGGAGGGGGCCACGGTGTTCACCAAGCTCGACCTACGCAATGCCTACCATCTGGTCCGGGTTCGAGAGGGGGACGAATGGAAGACGGCGTTCAACACTCCCTCCGGTCACTACGAATATCTGGTGATGCCCTTTGGTCTCACCAACGCCCCCGCCGTCTTCCAGGCCCTGGTCAATGACGTGCTCAGGGACATGCTCAACAAAATCTTCTTTGTGTACCTCGACGACATCCTGATCTTCTCCCGATCCCAAGCTGAGCACGTCCACCACGTCCAGACGGTCCTGCAGTGCCTCCTGGAGAACTCACTCTTTGTGAAGGCGGAGAAGTGTCAGTTTCACCTCCCGTCCGTCTTCTTCCTGGGGTACGTCGTAGGGAGGGGGACCATCCAGATGGACTCCACTAAGGTCTCCGCCGTCACCACCTGGCCCACCCCAGACACCCGCAAACAACTCCAGCGCTTCCTCGGTTTTGCCAACTTCTATCGGAGGTTCATCCGAGGCTACAGCACGGTGGCTCCCCCCATCACAGCCTTAACTTCCTTCAAGGTGCCGTTTCGGTGGTCCAAGATTCAAGATTCAAGATTTTTTATTTGTCACATACATATACATACTTCCATACATATATGCAGTGAAATGTAATGCAACGCACCCGGTGATAGCACACAATAAGTCCTAGGAAAAAGTACAAAAATAAAATAAAATAAAAAGTAGAAAATTCCTTTCTAATAGACCGACTAACTGACTCCTAAAACGTAATACAGTAAGTGGAATACTTATAGAATAAGATAAAAAATATATAGAATAAAATACACTAAAAAATAAATTGAAATAAAATGGAATAGGTTGAAGGAATATGGCTATGTATATACAGATATGTGCATTTAAAGTGGCATGTGAATTAAAGTGGCATGTGAATGTGAATAGTGTGAGGTAGTGTTTGGGATAATACAGCACAGTATACAACAGTACGGCGCAGCAATACGGCATCACGAACAACCCTGAACAGTGATACAGTATGCGGTACAGTATGCTACATACAGTACAGTAGGTAGTGGAGCCTAGTGCATGGCTCAGTTAGGACCCCTGGTGAGGTCAGCGTTGACAGTTCTGATGGCTTGAGGGAAGAAACTCTGTCTCAGTCTCTCTGTTCTCGCTGCGTGACTGCGGAGGCGCTTGCCTGACCGCAGCAGCTGAAACAGTCCGTTGTTGGGGTGATGAGGATCCTTCATGATCCTACGGGCTCTGCTACTACACCTCCTGGTGTATAACTCCTGCAAGGGGTGGAGGGTAGTTCCAGTGGTACGTTCAGCTGAACGCACCACCCTCTGCAGGGCCCGCCTGTCCTGGGCAGTACAGTTCCCAAACCAGGCAGTGATGTTGCCTGTCAGGATGCTCTCCACTGCTCCAGAGTAGAAGGACTTGAGGATCCTCACCGAGACCCGGAATTTCCTCAGCTGCCTGAGGTGGTAGAGACGCTGCCTCGCCTTTCTCACCAGAGTGTCTGTATGAACAGTCCATGTTAAGTCCTCTGTGATGTGGACTCCCAGATATCTGAAGCTGCTCACCCTATCGACAGAAGTCCCATTAATCCACAAGGGCGCGTGCGTCCTCGATTGTGATCCACGCCTAAAGTCCACAATCAGCTCCTTGGTTTTGCTGACGTTCAGGTGGAGGCTGTTGTCCTGGCACCAGAGTGACAGGTCAGCCACCTCCTCGCGGTAGGCCTTCTCATCGCAGTCGGTGATCAGGCCCACGACCACGGTGTCGTCAGCAAACTTGATGATGGTGTTGGAGCTGGACCTGGCCACACAGTCATGTGTGTACAGGGAGTACAGTAGGGGGCTGAGGACGCAGCCCTGGGGGGATCCTGTGTTCAGGGTGAGGGAGCTTGACATGTACTTCCCCACCTTGACCACCTGGGGGCGGCCTGTGAGGAAGTCCAGGATCCAGGTGCACAGCGGAGCATTCAATCCTAGCTCCAACAACTTGCCAGCCAGTCTGGTGGGAACTATGGTGTTGAAAGCTGAACTATAATCAATGAACAGCATTCTCACATAGGCCCCCTTCTGGCCATCCAGGTGCGTGAGCGTGGTGTGCAGTACCTGGGAGACCGCGTCATCCGTGGATCTGTTCTGCCGGTACGCGAACTGCAACGGGTCCAAGGTGCGGGGAAGGGAGGCGCAGATATAATCCTTAATCAGCCTCTCGAAACACTTCATGACCACCGAGGTGAGGGCCACCGGACGGTAGTCATTCAGGCAGGTTGGAGAGGCGATCTTCGGGACAGGAACAACGGTGGACCTCTTGAAACAGGACGGGACCACTGATTCAGCCAGGGAGATGTTGAATATTGTGGTGAACACCGGAGCTAGCTGGTTAGCACAGGTCTTCAGTACTCGCCCAGATATGCCATCTGGACCCGCAGCTTTCCTGGTGTTCACCCGCATCAAAGCCCTCCTGACCTTGTGCACGGACACTGAGAGTGCGCGCTCGTCCCCAGCGGTGTAGCTCCAATTAGCCGGCGAGCTAGCGGTGCTGCTGCCAGACTCGAACCGCGCATAAAAGGAGTTCAGTTGGTTGGCCAGGGAGGCGTCCGCACTCGTGGCTGGGGAGGAGCTGCTCTTGTAGTTTGTTATTGTTCGCAGCCCCTCCCACACGCGTCTTGTGTCCCCCCGCTCCATCTGCAGCTCCACGGTGTCTCTGTACGTCCGTTTGGCGTCTCTCACCGCCCTCCGCAGATTGTACGACGCCGCTTTGTAATTGTCCATGTTACCAGATACAAGTCCGTCGTTGTAAGCGGCCGTGCGCGCATTCAGAGCGCAGCGGATGGATTTATCAACCCATGGTTTCTGGTTTGGAAATATCCGAACTTTCACCGTGGGAACGATTTCATCCGCGAGCGTAGCCACAAAACTCACTACAACCTCCGTAAACTCGCTGACGTCACTTGAGCTCATGTCCCAGTCTACGTCAGTCAGAGTGTCCTGAAGCGCAGCCTCTGATTGGTCCGTCCACCGCTTCACTTCCCTCGTCATCACCAGATCCCGCGCGATCAGAGGCCTGTAAACAGGAAGCAGCGAGATCGCGGCGTGATCTGATTTCCCGAAAGCAGGGAGCGACATGGGCTTGTATCCGTTCTTGTAAGGAGTGTAACAATGGTCCAGAGTTCTGTCTCCCCTGGTGGCACACGTCATGTGTTGGTGGAAATTCGGCAGAACTTTTTTAAGGTTGGCCCTGTTAAAGTCCCCAGTCACCACCACAGCCGCGTCGGGATGTCTGTTCTGAAATCCGCACAACACATCGTACAGAACCGACAGAGCTGCGTCGGTATCCGCTTGCGGTGGGATATAAACGGCTGTAATGATGACCGTGCTGAATTCCCGGGGGAGATAAAATGGACGGCATAGTATGGTCAGCTGTTCCAGGTTCGGCGAGCAGGAGTGGGAGAGGAATTTGGTGTTGTTGGCGTTACACCAGCGGTTGTTTACCATTAGGCAGACGCCTCCACCTTTGGATTTCCCCGACTCTCCCGTTCTGTCGCCGCGGAACACGGAGAAGGCCTCGGCTGGACGTATGGCTTCATCCGGCACCAGTGGGGTCAGCCATGTTTCCGTCAGGCAGAGGACGCAACAGTTCCTCGTGTCTCGCTGGAATTGAATCCTCGCTCGAAGTTCATCCATCTTGTTCTCCAGGGACTGGACGTTAGCAAGAAGGATGCTTGGCAGAGGTGGACGGTAAGGTTGCGTCCTCATTCTGACCCGAATGCCGCCTCGTTCCTCCTTCCTCCGTGGGCCGGCTCGTGGAACAGCGACTCCATTTTTGTTGTTGTTGCGAGTGTTCCCGCGTAGGATTTCCGTCGGCCACTCTGCTCCCACGGATAAAAAGTCCCAAAGTTGTTCGTTTAGGGAAATTTTTATATCCATGAGTGCATCGCGGTCGTATGAGTTAATTGTTGATGTTTTTCTGGCGAACATCGTGATAAAAAAAGGAAAAAAATACTAAAGAGTAAGAAAGTAACCGGAGCGCCGGCGCAGGCGACCGCTAGGGGCGGCGCCACTATCCGCCGCCGCCAACGACGCCTTCCTGGCCCTGAAGGCACGTTTCACTTCAGCCCCCATTCTGGTATTGCCTGACCCCGAACGGCAGTTCGTGGTTGAAGTGGACGCCTCCGACGTGGGAGTCGGAGCTGTTCTGTCCCAGAGAACCGCCTCCGACCAGAAGCTTCATCCCTGCGCCTTCTTCTCCAGGCGTTTAACCCCGGCCGAGAGGAACTACGACATCGGGAATAGGGAGCTTCTCGCCGTCAAATTGGCCCTGGAGGAGTGGCGACACTGGCTAGAGGGAACCCAGCTGCCGTTCCTGGTGTGGACCGACCACAAGAACCTGGAGTATATCCAGTCCGCCAGGAGACTGAACTCCTGCCAGGCCTGTTGGGCGCTCTTCCTAACAAGGTTCAATTTCTCCCTCTCCTATCGGCCGGGGTCACGCAATATCAAACCTGACGCCCTGTCCCGGCAGTTCTACCGTCCTCCAGTCTAGTTGCCACACTCACCTGGGAGGTGGAAGAGAAGGTCAGAGCCGCCGCCCAGGACCAACCTGGACCGGTCTGCCACCGTCTAGCGGCAACACTACCATCCTGACCGTGGTGGACCTGTTTAGCAAGATGGCTCACTTCGTGCCTCTACCGAAGCTCCCGTCGGCCAAGGGCACCGCCAAGCTATTATTGTACCACGTCGTTCGCCTCCATGGCATCCCGGTAGATGTTGTATCCGACCGGGGTCCCCAGTTCGACTCTGTCTTCTGGAGGGAGTTCTGTGCGCTCCTGGGGGCCACCGTCAGCCTCTCTTCAGGGTACCACCCCCAGTCCAACGGCCAAACGGAGCGGAAGAACCAGGAGATGGAGACGGCCCTTCACTGCATGACATCACCCGTCGTCCTGGTCCGAGCAGCTTTTGTGGGTGGAATATGCCCACAACACCCTGATCAGTTCGGCCACAGGCCTGTCACCCTTCCAGTGCGCCTACGGCTTCCAACCGCCTCTGTTCCCGGCACTTGAGAAGGAGGCTTCCTGCTCGTCCGTCCAGGCCTTCATTCGCCGCTGCCGCAGGACCTGGACCCGGGCCCGGGCCGCCCTCCTCCGAGCCGCTGGCCGCAACGCCTCTGCCGCCAACCGTCGCCGCTCCCAGGCTCCGGAGCACCAGCCGGGCCAGAAGGTCTGGCTCTCCACCCGGGACCTCCCCCTTACGGTGGAATCCAAAAAACTGGCTCCTTGGTTCATCGGCCCGTTCATGATCGGGAAGGTCGTCAACCCGTTGGCAGTGCGGCTCAAGCTCCCCAGGTCCATGCGCGTCCATCCCACCTTCCATGTGTCCAAAGTTAAGTCGGTCCGGGAGAGTGCTCTGGTTCCCTTGGCGCCTCCCCCGCCTCCTCTGCGCTTCATTGACGGGGGCCTTTTCTGTCCGCCATCTCCTATGTTCCCGCCGGCGTGGAAGAGGCCTGCAGTACCTGGTGGATTGGGAGGGTTACGGCCCGGAGGAGAGGTCCTGGGTCCCTGCGAAGCACATTCTGGACCACACCCTCATCAGGAGGTTCCATCAGCACTGACCAGCCCTCCAGACCGGGTCAACCCTCCCGACCGCAGACCCCACCACTCCTCTTGTCTGTGTCCTCCAGCGATGTTTCAGAGGCTGAGGATGTCGACCCTGGGGGTCCCTCCTCCGATGAGGACGTGGCCCATTTAGCGGAGGACGAGGAGATGGACGGGGTCTCCAACTACTCCGATGAGGATCACGTGGCCCATTTAGCGGAGGACGTGGAGATGGACGGGGTCTCCGACGAGTACTAGAGTTGAAGTTCCAACATCATTGTGATCAGAAATGCTGAAACGCATCCATGCATCCACGCCAGCCATGTAGGAAGTTGAGCATGCTACAGACAGGCCAGAGACACCCTGTACTGGCCCAACATGCAAAGTGAGCTCAGTGACTATGTGAGCCAGTGCTCAGCATGTATTCAATACTCACATGAACAACAACAGGAAACAATTATGTCACATGCACTACCCAGAAGGCCATGGCAGATACTTAGCATTGATCTGTTCAGACAAGCAGGCAAAGACTTTCTGCTCATACTATTACTCAGAATACTGGGAAATGGAGCTGCTCCTAGATCTCTCAGCAGAAACCATAGTGCTGAGGTGCAAATGTGAATCCAATTTGCATGGCACAGGCAACCTGACCCTATGATTATAGACAGTGGATCTCAGTTTGACTGTGAAACATTTAGGAAGTTTGGGAAGAAAAGGGACTGACTCTGTCAGGTCATCATCCAGACACCCAAAGTCTAATGGGAAAGCATAGTCGGCTGGGAAGATAGTAAAAAACCTGTGCAAGAAAGCAGCCAGTGCAGGTAACGACCCATGGATAGCCATTCTGCAATGGAGAAACACTTGGAGGCTGAAGACTCTCGCCCAGTCTCTGACACACTGTTGGAGCCAAGTGTTATTACAGTAGTTACTGAAAAGCGACGGTTTAAACACCAAATAGCCAAATTCTGGTACGACAAATTAGTCTGGATCTGCTCGACCTGTCTATTGGCCAAGATATCAGAATGAAGTCTATATCTGGAAACAGGACTGGCAGGTGGAGGAAAGTGTGCCTTCAATAGGTGGGCCTATTGAACCTACCTAGTGGATGTAGATGGGACATTCTACCGGCGTAATCAGGGACCTGAGACCAGCAGGGACAGAGGCTCTCAGACACCACCCTGAGCAACACAGCAAACAGCATAGTAGTCCGGCCCAAACCACAATGGACAAGGATATTGTTACAATGTTAAAAGGGGGGAAGGGGTTCCGAATTTGAACAGTCGAACAGTTTATTTTCTAGGGAGTCAGAGAATATATGGTCAGTTCGACCTCCCAGATAAATAGGTGCTCAAGATAAGGCAAACTTTATGGCAGGAAGATAAGGCAAACTTTATGCCAGGAAGATAAGGTAAACTTTATGGCAGGAATCCAAGGGCGAACACAACCTGAAGAGATATGTGAAAGAATTAACCCTGTGAGCTGAAAAAAATGTATGCGATTGAGGCTATATGAGGTTGTGTTCTTCCTTATGTGTGTGCATATATGTTTATGTGATTACATAGATTTAGATATATTGTTACAGGACTGTCCCTCTAGTGTTGTGTATGAATGGTACATCCCAGTGGGCCCCCCTCCAGTGTTGTGTGGGAATGGTATGCCCCAGCGGGCAATTGTGATTGTTGGTAGACTTTCTGGCGTTCCTTGACAATACAGTTCTACGATATACACCTGTTCCGGTCTCCTGTGTTGTTACTTAAACACATTTTCTGCATCTTTTGAGCACCCACTGCCAGCCACTTTTACTTGAGCACCACGGTCCGTTCTTAGTTCTTTCAAAGTAATTTCCTCACATGTCACTGTGTCTGAAGTGCTCTCAAGCATCCCACTGTGGTTGCTGTGAGACAGCAGAAATTTGAGCATGGGTTTATACCTCCAATGTCCTTTCCCCCTGGGCAGAGGCCAACCAAGGATGCAGGCATCCTCTATCCCCAGCTGCTATCTGATGACTGCCGTGACTGAGGCAATATGAGGTAGTGTTCTTCATTATGTGTGTGCATATATGTTTATGTGATTACATAGATTTAGATATATGTTACATTCCACATTTTTAATCATATAAACATAAGGATAATAAAGAACAATGTTAAATGTAAATACTAAAACATGAAATGTAAAACATCAAAATAGAATGCTGAAAATGAAACACACACACAGGGAACAAAATATGTACGTAAAGCACATCACAACAGAAAACAAACCAATAACCAACCTCATAACACAAAACCAAAATTAAAAATCAAAACAAAAACTGACAAAAAGAAACCTCAAACCAAACCAACAACAATAGGTACATGTAAATGTACCTATTGTCCTACGGCATTGTCCTTTAACTCTTTCCTAAGGTTTTTAAGTTTGGCCAATGCAACTGTGAATTTTCCATCTGGGGCCGTGTTGTTAGGGAGCACAGACAACATTTCACACCAAACATACGTCTTGCTGTTTGGCTAGGATCATGTCTAGGGCCAAACGATTTTGCCAGGCCAATCTACATTTTTGTCAATTGTTCACCAGACACAAATCCACCTGAAATTTGATTTTGTGCCTTAAATTTGGGAGGACCCCCCTTGGAACTCCGAAGGCATCTATGTAGACACCGGGGGCATTTATAGATTGTGTTATTTTTCAGTTGACATGGGTGCAGTGTATCATGCAGTCCCAGACGTATGGCGATGTGGTCATGTGTACTCCATTGGTTGTGGGGTCGTAGGTTTGAAGACCACATTATCTTTAAGCGGTTGAGCATGATGCCACAGTATCTTGAGGGCTATTAATAATGTTGTGATTACTGAGTGCTAGGGTCCCTCTGACTCCGCAGAGTCATTTAAATGGGTTAAATGGGTGCCATCTGCTTTGTCGGCTCACGGTTTCTTCTGGGCATAATCACTGGGAGCCATTACTTAGCTTTTGGCGGTGGTATTGGCTTCCTCGGTGGATGCAGCGCTGATGGCATTGGTGTTGTTTTGTCCACAGGTTGGCAGGGATGTTGGTGAGCAGGTGAGACAGTTCTGGTGGTTCAGTTGGTTCCGTTGGTTCCGTTGGGGTCAGTTGGGTTCAGTCGTAGTTATATATGGGTATCAGTCAATAATTTGCGCTATTACCTTATGCTAAATGTGTGTAGCTTGGAGTAGGTGGAACTCAGTGTTTTTTTATAATTTTGCTGTGTGGTGGCTAAGCTGTGGATCCTGGGTGAGGTTAGTCACACACACACCTTAACACATCATCAGCAAAGGGCATGCAGTTGGAATCTCTCCCAGAAACTTCTCTCAGTGCACTCCAACCTTCTAGACCAGGGGTGGGCAAACCTTTTGTTCGAGGGCCACATTTAGTTTTTAAAACTGACCGGCAGGCCATACCATTAGTAGATGAGGTGAAAAATGATCAAGCATAAAGTGTAAAATATATGTGAAATCTATTTCCTCTTATCCCATTTTTTAACTAATAAATTCATTTTTAAATGAAAAATACAACAACTCACCATTGATGGTTTGGCGGACAAAGGGGCGTGGTCAAGCACAGGCTGCGGACAACAGCACGGTTCCCTTTTCCCACGGCCACGAAGCTGCCTCGAATTGGCCCAATCAGTGCCCGCACAGCGCTGATGCACAGCTCATGAGCAGCCCAGGAGTGGAAGACCAATTCTCCTGCACTCGAGAGGACTATTAGCAACCCTTTAATAATAGATCCTCAGAGATGCCATGTTGGCGCATCATGGCCAACATGGCAAGACTCCCTCCCTGAACCCTTATCTGTGGGAAGAAATGCCCACAAGTGGCGCCTGAGCAGAGAGACCCGGGAGGGGCAGGGCGCAGAGTAAAAGGCGTCCCAGAGTTGATCTGCGGGCTTCGCAACCTCCTTGCTGAAATGGAGAAAGAGCTGGGGTTCCTCCGCTTCCAGCTGGGGCACGTCCTCGCCAGAGTGAGCTCCCTGGAGCATGCCGTAACCGGCCACCAGCCCGCCGCCACTGAGAGGTCCAGACCCACTTCCGTCCCCAGGACCCACGTGGGATTTCCCGGGTCCCCAGCCAGTCGCGGTGCCCCGGAGGACAATGTCAGGGGGGGGCGCGACGTACATCCCCAGGGCCCACGCGGGATTCGCCGGATCCCCAGCCCGCCATGGTGCCCCCGCAGACAGGAGAGGAGATAACCTAGTTGTTGGTACCGAAGGGCCGCCGGGCTCACCATAACCCAATGGCCAGTCACCTCGGTTACAAAAAAACACGACAGCAGATAATGGCCTGCTTCTATTGGCCGGCATTTGGGCAGATGCGTGTAAATTGTGCACGTGTCCTGAGTGCCAGTTAGTCAACCCTCCGGCCACGCCAAGAGCACCATTGAGACACCTTCCCCCTAGTCGAGGGCCCGTTCGAAAGACTTAGTATGGACCTCATCGGGCCGTTAGACCGCAGTGCCCATGGGTATCGTTTTGCCAAAAGTGTGGTGCAGGCGCTGTTTCAGGTCATCTCCCGAGTTGGGATTACAAAGGAAATCCTGACCAACCAGGGCACTACCTTTATGTCACGTACACTTCGGGAACTTTACGAGTTACTGGGCGCAGGCTTAATTCGGACCAGCGTTCACCATCCCCAGACTGACGGCCTGGTGGGGCAGTTTAATAAAACGCTGAAAAACATGATTCAAAAGTTTGTTCACGACGATAGCCGTAATTGGGACAAGTGGTTGGACCCCCTGTTGTTTGCAGTGCGGGAGGTTTTCCCAGGCCTCCACGAGATTTTCTCCCTTTGAACTCCTCTTTGGCAGAAGATCCCGGGGGGTGCTAGACCTGATTTAAGAAACCTGGGAGGAAAGTCCTAGCAGTAAGAATGAAATACAGTATGTCATGGACCTGAGAGCAAAGTTACACGCGCTGATTCGACCGTTATCACGGGGGAATATGCTCCAGGCTCAGGAACGTCAGACATCTTATAGGAACGGGGGGCTCGACTCAGACAATTTGCACCAGGAGACAAGGTATTAGTGTTCCCTATGTCCAGCTCTAAATTGCTCGCGAAGTGGCAAGGGCCTTTTGTGGTTACACAACGGGTTAGCGAGGTCGATTATGGGGTTTGAACGGTCTGACAGGCAGGAGGCGACACTGATTTATCGCCTAAACCTCTTAAAAGAATTGAGGGAGGGGGTGTCCGTGGCTGTGATTATAGCGGTCATTGAGCGGGATGGGTTGGGACCGGAGGTTCAAAAAGCGGCCGATTGTACCCCGGCCCTGTTAAGTGACCATCTCTCTCCGTATTATTCACCGCAACACCTGGGAGTGGCATATGCAGCATGTGGGTGCTGTGCTGGAGTCCCTGAGGTGGGCTGGGCTCACCGCCAACCCAAAGAAGTGTGATGTGGGACAGCGGGAGGTACAGTATCTGGGGTACCACTTGGGCGAAGGCCTGGTCTGACCCCAGCTTGATAAAACCTTGAAGGTCGCAACCATGCCAAGACCTAAGACCAAGAAGGAGGTGAGGCAGTTCTTGGGGCTGGCCGGCTACTATAGGAGGTTTGTCCCCAACTTTTCAGAGCTAACCAGCCCCTTGACTGACTCAAAATGGTGCTCCAGATCTGGTCCAGTGGTCAGAGAAGTGCCAGCAGACGTTTGCGAGGGTAAAGTCAGCTCTCTGTGGGAAGCCAGTGCTGTATAACCCTAATTTCTCTTTCCCTTCCTGTCTGCAGACTGACGCGTCAAACAGAGGGCTGGGCGCAGTCCTGTCCCAGGAGGTTGAGGGGACTGAGAGTCCGGTGCTATACCTCAGCCGAAAACTCTCAGAGTGAAAGTCGAGGTACAGCACGGTGGGGAAAGAGTGTCTCCCCATCAAATGGGCAGTCGGTTCCCTCCACTACTACCTCCTGGGACGAGCTTTCACCCTCTGTTCAGACCACGCCCACTGCAGTGGCTCCACCGCATGAAGGACACAAATGCCTGGATCACCCTGTGGTACCTGGCTCTCCAGCCTTTTAGTGGTCCACAGGCCAGTGGCCCAGGTGGTCATCGCTGACTTTTTTGCCCGCTCTGGGGGGGGCGGGAGGGGAATCGGCTTTCGGCCGGACAGCTCCCCGGCCGACATGGGTATGTGGCGGACAAAGGGGCGTGATCAAGCACCGGCTGCGGACGACAGCATGGTTCCCTTTCCCCGCGGCCACCAAGCTGCCTCGAATTGGCCCAATCAGTGCCCGTACGGAGCTGATTGGTCCAAATCAAGGCAGGGAATTTTCTTAACGTTTTGTCTGTCTTACAGCGGGGATGGGTGCACGGCTCGTGAGCAGCCCAGGAGTGGAACGCCAATCCTCCTGCACCCGGGAAGACTATCAGCATATATATATATATATATATATATATATATATATATATATATATATACTATTCACAAAAAGTTTAGGATATTTGGCTTTAGGGTGAAATTTATGGAAAATGTAAAAAGTTCACGCTACAGTGATATTATATCCTGAAAGTAGGGCATTCAAGTAGAAGCATGCAATGGTGATTTCCTCATCTCAAACTATTTATTGAAACAAAAGCCAACAACAGTGGTGGGTATACCACAACAAAAAATGTCAGTCTCAATAACTTGTCATGTGGCCTTGAGCATCAATTACAGCTTGACAACCACGTCTCATGCTGTTCACAAGTCGACTTATTGTCTGCTGAAGCATGGCCCCCCACTCTTCTTGAAGGGCGGCCCTCAGTTCATTGAGGCTCTGGGGTAAAGAGTTACGAGCCTCTACACGGCGATTCAGCTGATCCCATAGGTTTTCTATGGGATTCAGGTCTGGAGAAAGTGCAGGCCACTCCATTTGAGGTACTACAGTCTCCAGCAGCCGTTCCCTAATGATGCGACCTCAATGAGCTGGAGCATTGTCGTCCATGAAGATGAAATTAGGCCTGTGTTGTTCATGCAGGGGCACAATGACTGGATTAATGATGTTATTCAGGTAGTATGGGCTTGTCACTGTTCCATTCACAAAGTGTAGGGCAGTTCTGTATTGACTAGACACACCTGACCACACTGTAACACCACCACCACCAAAGGCTCGTCTGGTGACGACAGTGGCTGATGCATAGTGCTCTCCTTGACGTCTCCAACATCGTTGGCGGCCATCATTTCTGCTCAACGTGAATCGACTTTCATCAGAGAACAGCACTGAGGCCACTGGTCCCTCGTCCAGCGTAAATGCTCCCTGGCCCGTGCAAGACGATGATGCCTGTGCCTGATGGTGTGGTCAGGTACCCTTGCAGGTCATCTAGCACGCAGACCACGGTGATGTAAACGGTTTCGAATGGTCTGACGTTACACTTGGGTGCCTCTCACCTCCCTTAAATGTGCCTGGAGTTGAGTGGCATTCATCATCCGGTTCCGTGGGGCACTGTTCACAATGAAGCGGTCATCAGTGTGGGATGTGGCCAAAGGACGTCCACTTCTATGCCTTTCTGTGACTCTTCCAGTCTCTCTGTATCTCTGTTGCAACCTGCTGATGACACTCTGTGACACTCTAAGCTCAGTGGCCATTTCCCTCTGAGAACATCCTGTTTGAAGCCTCGCAACGGTGAGGTACTGTTGATCAGTTGTTAGGTGTCGTCTTGGTCTCATGATGTCAAAATGTGAACAGCATGATGAAGAGGACTGTTTAAAAAACAATTCTAATTGAACCAGGAAATGTATTGGTTGATTCATCAAACACCTGTTTGAACACCTGTGAATTTTGCCGTTCAGCTCCTTGTTAGAGAACAGCAAATTATGCAAAAAGTACTGAAACTTTGAACAGTTGGACATGTGCATTCAAAAGTTTAGAGAAGGTCAAATTAAGTTCACCTGTAAAGGTTATCGTGCATTTTATCTTCATCCTGAAATTTCACCCGAAAGCCGAATATCCCAAATTTTTTGTGAGTGTGTACATATTGTGGCCTGCGTGCCAGACACTGAACTGAACAATAAATCCCAAGCCATGTTGCCGCACCACGGCCAAAAAGACCCCGTCTCCCTCCCTGAACCCTTATCTGTGGGAAGAAACCCCCACAGATGGATTTAATTAGAACAGTGTTGCTGGTCTTCCTTTTTTGCCAAAATCTGATGCCATTTTCATTGTGGAAATTCGTAGGACAGCGCTCAGGTGGTCATCAGTAAGCTGGGCTCTGTGGCGTGTTTTGTTTCTGTTCAAACACATAGGTAGAGCCAAATAACACCAGCATCTTCTTTGCGAATTGTTGGATGTTTGAAAACTTTGTCTCATTCAGTGAAGCATAAAATGTATCCAGTTTGACGGAGTTTAACGTCTCCTTTAGGACAGAGTCAGACTGGAGATCACTCAGCTCCAACAGTAATTCCTGCGATGCTGCCTCATAATCGAATGACAGAGGACATTACACCAGCTGAAGTGACTTCTCAAACTTCTCTGTGCAGGTCGTCCAGTGATTTACTGTATTTGCTGACATGGGGGCATTTCTTTCAGCGGCGCTAGCGTGGGGAAATGCGCAAAAGATTTGTTTACCATTTGTTTAGAGAACAAAGTCAATTTGACTTTGAAGGCTTTCACGTTTGAATACATGTCGTATACAAACTGATCTTTCCCTTGTAGCTTCACGATCAGCTCATTCATGTGTGCCAGTATGTCCACAGCGACACCAAATCACAAAGCCAGTGTGTTGGTACCATTAAGTGTTACAGGAAAATAACAGTGAAATTAATACAACAAATTTAAATATATTATAGGATTGTTGTTCATGTAAATACCTGGTAATCCAATGCCTGGTTAGATTAAACAACGCTGTAGTTTGCCCACCCCTGCTCTAGTCACTCACTTCCTCCTATCTCCGTCCTTGACTTTTAACAGTCCCTTTCTCATCCACACAACTCAGGAAACACACATTCTACAACTACCAAAGTCTTTCCATGTCCCAGATAGTCAACCCTAATACAGATTTTCAAAATGGCTCTGCTCACCTTAGTTACTTTGGGCCCTGTTGACTGGCCGAGTTGTGGGTCAGATGATGGTCCGCGGTTTAGACCATACAACAGACCTTCATACTCTTACAGATTCCGTTTACACACAAAACACAACAATGAATCATACAACACTTAACACACACATTCTAACACGTGCTCTTGGTGTCCACCATTAAATAGCGCCTGGATGAAGTTACTGGAGGAGCTTGTATGTACTTACGCCAACCCTCTCAGTCATTAAGACCCATTATTAGGTGGAGTGCTGGCAGGGCATTTATGACTTTGGATCAGAAGATTGCAGGCCTCGATCAGTGAGTGCAAGATAACTCCGGAGCAAGAAAACATGTTGGATAAAGAAATTTATGAAAGACAAAAATGAAATACTCGTAATTTCATATTTCATATTTATGACAAAATAAAGATGCAAATATGGTATGTGAAACAATGATGTGTCAAGTCAAGTCAAGTCACACTTTATTTGTAAAGTGCATTTTCTTTACACAGTATATTGAGGTGCAAGGCCATTTAGAGCCTTATATACAAGTAGCAAAATCTTAAAACCAATTCTAGTTTTAACAGGGAGCCAATGTAGAGATCTAATAACAGGTGGGATGTGTTCAAACTTTTTTGTCCCAGTGAGAGCAGCTGCATTTGGGATTAACTGTAGCCGCTGCACAGCTGATTTCGGGAGGCCGGTGAATAGGCCATTACAATAGTTGAATCTACTCATTATGAATGCATGGATACATTTTTCAGAGTCTGCTTTTGACAGGAAGCCTGTTAATTTTTAAATATTTTTTAGATGGTAGAAGGATGATTTTGTAATGTGATTTTGATCGCCGTCTATTATTACACCCAGATTTCTGGCTTCATTCTTGCTCTCCAGAGACAGAAGTGAGATGATCTGCAATTTTCTGTCTCTGAGCCTTTGCACCAAAGATGAGTCATGTAGTGAAGTGTCATTATTTTCTAATGACACTACACTACAGCTGATGACGGTACGTGTTTTAGCAGACAAAGGAGGTTTAATGGGTGTTTCAATGGCGGATATTAGTGAGCATGAGGCTCCCGAGTCAATGAGAAATGTTAATTTGTGACTTTAAATCAAGATTTGGGAACTCGACAACGCCATTCTAATACATGGACATGTGTATTTTGTCATCACTTTTATCATTGGGTGTCCGTTTCCTTTCCCCCTGGGCAGAGGCCAACCAAGGATGCAGGCATCCTCTATCCCCGGTTGCTATCTGATGACTGCTGCCTGGGAACGCACTCAGTCATCGATGTAGAGCATGCTGCATAGTCCTGCTTATGCTTGGCTCAGCCTTCTGGGTCGTGCTAGCAATCTGAATCTCTCTCTTTCGATCTCTCTCTCTCTCTCTCTCGCTCTCTTTTTTTTTTTTTTTATGAACACAAACTTTATTTTTCTTGATTAGTCTAGGTCAGTGGTTCTCAAAGTTTTTTCACCCAATATACACTTAAATGCTGCTTTTCAAATGTTTCATATACATATACCAGTATATTTCATTTTTTTGCTGGTGATGATTGATATGAAATATAAACACAATAATAATTGTTTAGTTATCATCATTGACTGCGTTCAAGGGCTTTTTGTCCATTAAACATATGAGGGATTTATCTTGGCATGGGGACTAGGAGACCACAGCACTATTTGTGTGGAGGCGGAGATGAGCGAGCAGTCACACTAGTTTGTACTTGGGATGTTAACGACAGTTTCCACAAAATGTAAAGTTATTGATTTTCCCAGATAGGCCTATTTATTTTCCAAACGTAATCACCACCAATCACCAGCTGTCCTTTCAGCACCACGGCTATATGGTAGTTAATGATTACATTGAAAATAATAGGATAATAGAATATTGAATATAAAATGTTGTTTATCCAACTTACATTTAATTTTTTTTCCAATTTAATTCATTATAGTATAATTATTTTAGGAATTATGAATGGCTGATCGTTTTTTAATTAACATTTAAAAAAATCGAACATAACCCCTGTAGTGCTCCAAAGTACCCCTAGGGGTACACAGGTCTAGGTGATCACAGCCTTAACTCGTTTATCAAACTTCCTATATAATTAAGTGGTTTTAAATAGCAAAAAACAACAACATTAAAGCCATACTCCTATCTAGGAGTTTGCTTTTGGTCTGTCTTACCCAGGGCCATTACCAAGTTCACTCCTGTTTGTGAGAAAATTTCTGCATACACCCTGTGTCTTTATAATCAGTAAAATCTGAAACATAAAAATGTCATCTGAATTGTTCATGCAGATACGCACCAAACTATTTTTGAGGCTTGACCATTTATCCATCTATTTATAACCAGCTATCTGTGTTATCAGTTATTAATTAATATCAAAAAATGTATGACTATGACTGTAGAATCACTATTATTTACGCTAGGGACCGTCTGGAACCTCTTAAAGGACCCCTGTCACCTAGCCTAGCTAAGTGTCTGCAGGGCCTTGGCCACAACTAGGTCCAAGACAGTAGGAAAGGTCAAAGACACTAGGCGTGGTCCAAGACAGTAGGAGAGGGGAACAGTGTCGGGCCTTGAGAGACATGCCTCTATGCTCTGTAAAAGCGCGCACACACACACACACACACACACACACACACACACACACACACACACACACACACACACACACACACACACACACACACACACACACACACACACACACACAGTAGATCCAAAATGTAACAGCCACCAGGGAATTAAATATTATTCGATCGGAAATCAGGTTACAGCTCCCTTTCAACCTGGATAGGCACCGTAGACCATGCAGTGGAGGTATGATACATCTGAAGTGGAAATTTAAACAAAGACAGGCATTCACATTTTGGCGATGCTGTAAATTAATAATCATACAAATAAGAAACATTGCTAAATTGATTAATGACTATACTTACATTTATAGGACAATTCTTTCACGATAATGGAAAGCGCTACAGCAAGGAAACAACTAGTCATAAATTAATATCAAAAACAGATATGAACTGCTTGCACCTCTTTGGATGATCAACAGAAAGTGTCCTTCAGGTTGTTTCGGTGATTTGAGGGGGATTTATAAGTTTATCCTGCGAAAACAACTTACTTTCAATAACTTGTTGAACTGCTTACATCTAGCTTATCAAACTAGTAACTACATCTACTAACTATCTCTGACTTATCAAACCTGTAAGAACTTACCCTTTAACTTATAACCCTGGTTTTTTTTTAGGTTGTTTTTTATGTCAGCACAAGGGTATTGCACTAATTTCCTTTTCCTGGGGTACTTCCTTTTGAAGGGGAATACAGACTGCATTTAAATAATCAAATGCATACTACCTACCTACCTATGTACCTATCTACTATACCTACCTACGTACTTACCTACGTACCTACTGTACCTACCTACATACCTACCTACATACTTACCTACGTACCAACCTACATACCTACTTACCTATGTACCTACCTACATACTTACCGACGTACCGACCTACATACCTACCTACCAATCTACCTACCTACCTACTTTATTACGTACCTACGTACCTATCTACCGTACCCACGTACCTAATTTAGTACCTACTATCTACCTACCTACCTACATACTTATCCACTGTATCTACCTACGTACCTATCTACTGTACCTACCTACGTGCCTACCTATGTACCTATTTACTGTAGCTAGGTACCTACCCACTTATCTACCTACCTCCCTACCTACTTAACTACCTAGCTACGTACTTATCTATCTACTGTACCTACCACGTATCTACCTACCAATGTACCCCTCTACCTACCTAAGTCCCTACCTATCTACGTACCTATCTACATACCTACTTAAGTACCTACCTACCTACCTACCCAAGTAACTATCTACTTACATTCCTAACTACAAAACTACCTAATAGGATCCCACCCATTACCTGATTTACTTAATAGATCATAATACCTGAGTAGATGGAATGGTATTCTAGATACATGGCCAGGCAAAACATATCTGACATAAAATGCGTTGCCACATTTTATCAGCCAAGTGTAAAAAACAACACAACAAAAAACGACATTATACAGTCATAAATAACAAGCTCCATTCTAACGGAACTGACTCCACCTGGCGGTCACAGCAGTGCATCCAAAACCTGACTCCTGGTGAGGGATGGGCAATCTGCAGGTGTTGATATGCTAGTTCACACAAACAAATGACACATAATCCAATAAAATATACCAAACAGCGGGTTCTCTGTTCTCTGCTTTGTCCACACAGGCCTCATGTATCCTGAACCAACCACCGTCTCGCCAACGCGCCTCTCCCACAGAGGGCACGCCTCGCCGGGCATGATTTACAGGTGAGAACCGATAGCAGCACCTTTGGCAGCTACACAACACACCAGCGCCCCCGATTGGGCTTCATCAGTATTGCAACACAGACTGACAACAAACAAACAACTAAAAACCTCTGCCACTGCTTTGTTACAATTTTTTTGAGATTTCCTATATTAGGGACATCCATTTAGTTAATTTGCATGCAGTGCATTCCATGTATCCATCAATAATGTGTGTGGCATGGTGGCGCAGTGGCGCAGTGCATTGCACTGCTGCCTCACAGCAAGAAGGTCCTGGGCTCAATTCCTGCCTCGGCGCCGTGGGGCACCGTGCTCCGGCGGGTTGTCTCCCAAATAGGAGCCTTTCTGTGTGGAGTTCGCATGTTCTCCCCGTGCTCACATGGGGTTTTCTCCACCTAACGTCAGTAAGGACCCCCCAAAAACATGCACACGTCATCATCTGACCAGCAATGGACACTTATCACCTGGTCCACGTATGCTGGCTGTGCCCCCAGAGGAAGGACAAGCCAGGATGGGTTAAATGCAGAGGCCTCATTTCACCGGCCACCATCCAAAGCATGTGTTCTGTATGACAAATAAAGATTGTTCTTCTTTTAATACAGTGAAATGTTAAAACTAAGAGGAGGTTACAGACGTAGACATTTTGGAAAAGTGCTTAACCCATGTTTTATTCCATTGGCTCAAAGAAGCCTGCAAAATATATTTATATTTATATGATATCCACTTTGGGATTTTCCTTTGTTAGTTGAAACACAAAACTCATTTCGGAGCATGTAATAATTTTAGTTGGCGCCAATATATATATTTTTAATCAAATTTATATTTTGAGGTGACAATAGAGGTAATGACTTCTACATCTAACCTTCATTTAATCCGATTATGTAAATATGCGACTGACCTTTTCACTGAGTTGAACATTGCGTTGTCTGCAGTGGAAGGTGCCTTTAAAAGAACCTGAAAGAGCTTTCCAGATTTTGCGAAACATCAATTTTCTAATATGACAACTCCCCCCATTCATTAACTTTAAAAACATCTGATTTTGGCCCCAGTTCAGCTCAGTGCAATTATGCTGTCTATGCTATCTTTTTTTCATCTCTCTTTCCATGTCCTTCTTCTTTCCCCTCTTTCTGACGCCACCCAGTGCACGCTATGGCAGCCCCAAAAGACAACTGCAGTTTTATAGGTAAGCTTGTTTTCCTGTGAAAAGGCCTCGCACTCCTATCTTGTTACCATGTTAAAGGACAGATTTGCTATCTTACAACTTAGTTCTCATTAAAATGTTTGTTTATAAGATAATATATAACTACTCAAAACACAAAAGTCTGTGACTCACAAAACATGATACGTCTCTATTTTGAAAATGGGAAGCTCACAATATAGTCAGTCGTGAAGTGGTCACAGATCGTGCATTAAATCAGTGTTCAGCTTTTTTTGGCTATATTTACGCTAATGTAAGAGACTAGAAACAGGAAGTTGTGCTGCTTCCAACTATAGCCAACATTGCGCTCTGGATGAACTGTGGCAATTGCATTTTTTTTTAAATATAAAATGTGATATTACTTATGATATTACTTGTTATTCAAAACATGTTAATAAATACAGACACATGTGACTAAAATCAGTTTACCATTTTCGAAAAAGAGATTTAAATTTTTTTTTATAGTCTTTACATTTTCCCCATTGGTCTGAATTTAACCACAATAAGAAGCTTCAGAAAGTAAGTTTCTGAATAGTAAAGCATTCAGCGAGATTGTGCTATGAACCGTTACAAATTATGGAAACCAGTGGTGACCGGTCAATAGGGGGCACTAGGGCACCGCCCACCCCCCTCAGAGTACCTACTTTTCTCAGAGTGAGAAAAAAAATACTGAAATATTTGTAATATCAAAAATAATTAGGGGGGGCACACGATTAGTGAAGGGGGCCTCACGTCGGGCCAGAAAAGGGATCAGCAAAAGCGATCCGCTGTGTGTTCATCATTAATGGGTATGTGTATGGAGAGGGAGCGATCGGGGCACAATCAGGGCACCCACCATCACCACTCCACAGTGCTGCGCATCCCCGTGTCCCGTTCCTCCAAAAGAAAACAAATAAAATAGTGTGTTTTTATTTTGGATGTATTTAGATGTCCTTATTGATCGAAGCAAAAAAAACACTGAGCGTAACAGGGACACTTCCCAGTCACTCTCATCCAGTAAAAATGGATGTAAACAGACTGGGGACACAACAGTTTACTCACAGAGACAAACGACAATGTATAATTTTTGTTTTGTGATTTCAAAGAACGTTTCTTGAATTTCTGGGAGAATTTGCTTCTCTGTTTTACATGTTTGTAGGCACTGTATGTCACTGCAGCGGAGCTAAACTCCTCCACTTTTGCATTTTGCACAGTTCAACGATTTCTTGATGGATAACTTCCAAGTAACATCATTCAAATCTGTCGGGCACTGTCAGGTAATTCACCAGGTACATGTAGGTTACCACCAGCCACCACTGATGTCATCAGCCACCATCAAAGACATTGTAATAAGGCCTGGGTTGAGAAATATCAAACCTATCCTTTAACAAACGCTGGAAACCTGCATACTGTATGAACGTGCCATTGACTACACTGGGAAGGTTTTGCCCTGTGTTTGCCTTGAGTCTTGTGCATTAAAACATACTTTTTTTCCCCCCCTCTCACTGTGGCGGGCTGACAAATGGTCCTCCCTAAATAATAAATGGAACTGTTGGAAGACAAGGTGCTGGCTTTTTGTTTGGGAGAAAATGTGGAACACGGCATCGGCAATGGAAGAAGCATTTTGCAACGGTACCTTTCTTCAACCGTGACTCGCGACAAATGTCTGCTACAAGGCAGTGGTTATTCTAACACACTATGTATGTCTCGAAGAGGGGTTGAATGAACGGTTTTGGCCGTTCGTGTTGATGGCCTGTCCTCCTTTAGCCATGGCAAAGGCGGAATTTTAAAAATCTTTTTTAAGTACTGATCAAAAAGCGTCATAAAATATTGGACAGTGTAAAGCGCATTGAAACGTTTTTTTTCTTTTGGTCAGATTACTTTCTGACATAATGACTTCTCTAGATTGCCCAAATATCTTGCTACATTTGCTCTTACTTGGTCTTTACCTCTATCTCAACTTTAAACGTCTAAATCTTACAAATTGCTTAATTCACAAAATGCATCAAACTCATGCTGTTTGTAAGTAATCCTGTACTGCTGATCGAGTGCTATTATGCTAGTGCCTGTGTTGCTTTCTTGTATAGTGCCATCCATCTATCCAGCTGATTCCTTCATAGAGGGAATCTACAGCAATGAAGTCCTTTACATGTACAGCAAGAGAGTTCGTGTTTTACTGTATGAATACACCGCACACACACACACACCCTATGCTCTGAGCGAGCAATATGCCGGGCTTTTAGCATTTCGTTTCAGACAATCAAAAGCTTTTAGTGCCAACGTCAAGCTAAATAATTCAATGCCGGGTTTATCGACCAGGCTGTTCATGTGCCTTGTCACAGAGCAGGAGGAGGCTCCTCCACCCGTAAAGGCTGTTAGCGGCCGGGGGAGCCGCTCCACTCCACTCAGCTCTGGGCTTGGCTTGGCGAAACCCAAAGGTGGGCCACTGGCAGGCCTCCACACCATGAGCAGCGTGGTCCAGAACCCCTACATCGGCCGGACAGCAACCACCCGGGTAAGTAGTGGCAACCCCACCTGGGTTCGTATCGGAATGCATAGATGGGGGGATGTTGCCTGGACATTTCCACCCCCCAACCCCCTCTCTGAGGTCGAGGGGTTTCCTCAGAAGGGTCAAGGTCACCTAAGAGGTTCGGGGAGTGGGCCCAGCTTCCTCCTTCTTCTCTCCTCTCCTCTGTCTTTATTTTGTAGCGAGAGAAAAGGAGGGAGGGGGGGTGTCGTTGTACCATTAGAAGATAGCTCCATCTCAGGCATCAGAAAGAGGCTCGTGAAATATTGAGTAGCTTGGCATCTTCTGGCGCGTGCTCACAGAGGCTCGTTTTTGCGATTACAAAAAAAAAAAACAAAAAAAAACCAAAACAATCTGCAGAGGACGAAGAGGATGGAGGTAGCGGAGGGCTCGGGCAAATGAAGAGGACAGCTCTGATCGGACAGCGTGGAATCAAATCAACGTGGATTAACTGTATGTAAATCTGAGGACAGCGCCATTTGCCGTGTAGATCTGCTGGAGGCCAGTCTCTACCGACGATGTTTAATTTTAGATTGTCACAGAGGGAACAGCGCAGCTCAGTAAGTCGACTGCCAGTCAATGAAAGTCATGTAGACAGAGATGCTCGACGATTGAAAATGTAAATAATAAGGATTAGGCATTGTGATTCATTTGACGGAGGCCTTGGGGCCTTGAATATATGATCCTATTTGTTTGCCGTTTTTTAATGCACGTCGCGGTCATGTGTTTTAAGCTGGTTATTTAGGCATGTTCAGAGTAAAGCAGTTGCACTGTTTTGTCATTTGGAACTGGGATAAATCAGTTTGGCCATTTTGTTTTGTCCCAATTCCCAATTCCCCACCCACCAATTCTGACTCCGTTTTTAAAAAAAAGTCACCTGACTGCGAGATTTCTTCTTTTGGAGATGATTGTGACCTCAGCCCTTGTTACCATGCCAGCAAAACCCAACGGGGCAGGGTGGGGTTATTCCTTACACATGCCACAGTAACCACCATGTTTATCACTCAGAGAGACATACAGATAGAGCCTGTGTGCATAACATCTAGGCACTGCTGAGAACAAACACCAATCAAGTGCATGCATGCGTGTCCTTCACTCCGAGAGCCGCAACAACCCCACTTCTGTTTTTTAACTTGAAAAGTCACCTGTTATAAAAAGAAAGAAACAAAAAACACCCCCTTTCCCTCTGAAGGGAGAGTGTCATTTTAGCTTTCAAAAGGTGGGGAGGGGTCTGAGCAGAGAGAAGGGGGCAGCTCTGATTACATTACAGGCCCTGATGCATGAGGGCAGGTTTGGAGGGAGGGAGGGAGTGAAGAGCAGTAGGATTGTCCTGTTGTCCTACCCCCCGCACAACCACACCCACCCACCCGTCCACCGCACTCAGATCAGCAGAGGAACAGGTGCTATTTAAAGCCACTGGGCCCCGCTCCACTCAAATATATAGAGTGTCTCACCGGCTGACCGCCTGCCTGCCGGGTCCGTTCCACGTCTGCTGCCACTACCTGGGACCCTGTTGGCACCCACCCGACCACCCACCCGACCACCCAACTCAACCTACACGGCACCTGCACTGACACGGTTCGGCACCAGCACCTCAGGGAGGCATGTTCGCCATGCACAGGAGCAACATTGCAGAGGTGCGGGGGGGCCACGCGGGAAGCCACCGCATGAGCCGGCAGATAAGCGTGTCCGCCCCTGTCGACAACCTCCAGATGCCGAAGCCCGGGGGTGGTGGAGGAGGAGGAGGTGGAGGAGCGCCACCGGGGGGTCGTGAGGGCGTCGGGGGTGGCATCCGGCGGAGCAGCAGTATCAGCAGCGGCTGTGGCGGCGGGGGCCCCGCGGCTGCGGGCAAGATGCTGTCGCTGTCGTCCATGAGTGAGAGTGTGCGCAGTGGGCTGAGCTGCTTCCTGTCGGAGCAGGCCTTAGAGCAGGAGGAGAGGCAGCAGCGCAGCAGCCAGCTGGCCGAATTCCAGCGCCTACGGGAGGTGCGTGCTGCCGCCCAGCTCAAGAACCTGGAGGACTTCCTCAAAGTGAACCACGTGTCGCTGCGGGAGTGCGTGTCCTACACCACGGGCATGAGGTACAGGTAAGACGAGGCACCAGGGGTTTCCATGTGGGGTTCCCAGGGTTGACCAGACAGTTGGCATCAGGACACGCAACCATCTAGTGATTTTAACCAGTAAACTAAACGAGAACAACAAAACCATAGTCATAAGGGAAATCCCCCCCCCCCTCTCTTTTGAAGAGTCTGTTTTCACTTTACAAAAAAAAGGCCTGGTAATATTTGTACACAAAATGAGTGAAGGTCATTGTCCCATTAAAGTCCACTTAAATATGGCTTATTCTGATTACAAATGAAGACATGGATGGAACATAGTAGTAGATCATAGTAGTAGTTTAACTGCCAAATAGTAACAGGAGAATATAACACTTAGGATTAAAATTGATTTGCTTCAGTCAACTACTGTACTTCGCTGGTGCTCTTTGTGTGAAATAGCGGCGCTGGCTTGTAAACAGGAAAATGGCGATCGTGTTCCACTTTTACCCGGGCCAGCGGAGTCAGATGGCTGTCTAATGCAACTTGGATGCTTCCCCTCAGATTGTTCATCTGTCTTCCCCGTCTTTAATTTGGTACACGCGCATCATTGTTTTCCAGCCGGTACAGTGGGTTGAAAAAAAAGGAGTACTGGCTAGCTGTCACCGCTGCTCCCGCTATTAAACCCTGTAACATTGCATCACACCACATTTAACCATGAAAACTGAAAAGGGGCTGAAAAAGGAGACTTTCTCAGCCATTCAGGTTTGTACGATTCTTTATCATATATTGAGATCTAGTCCAAGGGTTCCCAATTTATTCATGGAAGGCCCTTTCAGCAGATTAAGCTTAGGGAAAAAAAATAGCTACCAGTACACACACTTTATCTGTTTATTATTATTATTATTATTATTATTATTATTATTAGTAGTAGTAGTAGTAGTAGTAGTATTATTATAATAACCATAATACCTTTCATACACAATATGTAACTGAATTAGCATTTAATAATAAAAAAAAATCTATTATACGCATTTTCAGATTTGTCGCCATCAATTGAGACCATGAAGGATCACGATCGTTCCTCAGCCAACTATTTTTTTTTTTCAATTTTGTCTTGGCAATCGAGTTTAACACCTTCAATTTTGCTAGATAATGCGCTATGATCTTATTCAAGTACCATGTTTTTTCTTATTATACTGGCACAAATAGAATTTTAGTTGTTATGGCTGTAGTTTCTTGATGAATTTGATGTGTTGATGAAGAAGGAGTGACCGCTGACGCTGAATTGAGTAAAATAATAGATTTATTACAAAAGAACAGCATCAGACCAGACTTGCCATGGACAGCCTGGGAGAGAACAAAGCCGGAAGTATTCTCTGTCGAATGCAACTCGGGCGGGTCTTTTATACTGGCCCACAGACAACATTTACCATTTGGGTAATTGTTGTCTTGACCTGTGACCTACATAGGTCACAGGTCACATTTCACCTCCCTTATCACCCAGACCCCTGGTGATGCGCTCTCTCTCTCGGGACCTCTGGCACTGTCTCTTAGTAATTATCTTATACGATGGGGCTGTCTTGGGACGCCACACATTCCAAGACACCTCACGGCACAGAAACAACTTTTCGTAAAAATACTTACAAGTATTTTACAGTTCTCTCTCAATCATGCATGCCATGTATCATGTTTAACATGTAACCTAAACCTCACTGACAAAAGTGCAAAAAAACCCTCACCATCATGAGTGAGGTTGAGTATGAATACTTTATAAAAAAACATGAACAAATGTAATTATAAAAATTTATAATTTTTCTGCAGACCTCTAGGGCACTGCGAACCCCAATTTAGGAACCCCAGATCTTGCAAGGTGTGCAATTACCTTTAGGTAAACACATAGCAAACATATTGCTCAGCTATTCTTTCTTACATACATACATTGGTCAAATAAGAGACTTTAGTTCATAAAATTAAATGATTCAAGCAGTTTAGTCTGAGAAGTTAAATAGTAATAGTAGGCATTTATGAAATTATTTTTTAAGATAATCATTTAAAATGAAGGGCTCAAGGTCAAAATGGAATTAAAAAAAAAGGTTGAAATAATAACTCATGAAATAACTAATGGTGTCATTTTAATGAAATAGTAATAATACATACAGTATATGCTCTTAGCAGAGTGCTGTCTTTGAATAAGCCCACATATTGGAGTGTGACTAATTACCCTGAAAGACAGCAGCTATATTCACAAAAAGAAAATGTGTCAAACAGAAATTGGAAGATACATTTCAAGATTTAAAAAAAGGGAAGTAATAACGTACATATTCACAACTTGACTTGAATATACTGCTACAAATATTTTGTGTGAATCGTATAAAAAATGAACAAATTGGCAACATATAGCTTATTTGTGGCAGTTGACATCTATTTGTGAGCAATTTATCAAGATGCCGAAAGTTATGATACATAAATCCATTTACCTCGACAAATTGTAGCAGAACATGCAAAGAAATTGCATGTTCCAACATCTAAAACGATTGTTCTAACATTTTCAGATAAAACCATATTGATGAATTACAACTTTGAAACCTAATATGGAGTCGACTCGGTTGATGGAACGCCCTCAGACACAGATACCAAAAGTTATCCTCGATCCAGTGGTCCAAGACAGTTGAAGGTTGGACCCTTTAGTGGTGTTGGGTATCCTCTCGTGTGTCTCGTGACTTCAGAGCTATGTAATTCCCATGACACTATTGTTTGTGTGGAACGCAGCTGATATGACTTTGGAAATCACTCAATGCAAGGCTGCAGATGGGATCAACTAGCCTAGCTCCTGTGAAATTAGGGAAATACACCTGCCTGCATCTCAAAGCTGAGTTATTTAAGTGACACGTCTTGCGTATATTTTGTATCCCTTTATAGAGGGGTCTACAACTCTACCAGCGTCCATATTAGATTTTCTTCCATGAGACGTTTCAACCTGCTTTACATTTAAGTCAGAAGTGTGTTTTTGAGACATTTCGCAAAAGCGAGGGAAGTCAATGGAGAGCAGGAAGATAATAAGATAACAGAGGGATCTCAGAAGCTTCAAGTGAAAGTGAGTGTCAGTGATTGTCATTGTCACTCATTGATCTGAAATCACTCTCTAAGGCAGATAACTTTATAAAAATGTTTTTTAATGGTGACTGAAATATACTTGAGGTTTTTAGATGAGCATTTAGAGGGACAGAAGGTCTTTCTGTTTTAAAAGCGATCTCCAGCCACTGTTGCTTCTTGCTTTCACCCTCCCCACCTTGCATATTGAAAAATGTTGAATTTGAATTTAATTTTTGAGATTATCAGGAAGATCCTCAACAGTGGTTGAAACAGGGATTGTGTTATAGTGATACGCTTAATATATAAAATACATTATATAATATATTTGCCGTGTATTCTATATATTATATATTATATAATATATAGAATATAATATAATATATATATATAAAATTTAACAGAATCTGATAAAAATACAAAATAGAAAACATAGAAATGATAAGATAGGGCAAACTCAGTCACAGCAACAGTTACAATATTGACACACTTTTTGATAATAAGATCCAAACCGTAGCTGTGTCCCTAGCTACATGTAGGGTTTGACCATTCACATGCAGACAGTCCAAAAGTTTCCAAAACAGCAGAAGTTTCCAAATCCCAAAAGTCCTTTAGCACTAAACCTACCTATATGAATATATAGGTCACCAATTTATTAGTAAGGAATCATTGAAATAATAGACTACTGATGAAAAGTTTGTTGGAGATTTGGCTTTTTATGAGTGACTCAGTACAAAGATAAATATAGATTATGCAAAATGCCTTCACACTTCTTTAACAATAATAGAATCATCAGTAATTATTTTCTGTTCGTCTGTTCTGTTCATCTCCAGCCACTGTTGCTTCTTGCTTTCCCCCTCAATTTTCTTACAGAAGCTGGCGCTTAAGCAGGGTTGTGAAACGTTTCTGGAAGTCAAGGCAAGGAACGTTTATTTGTATAGCACAATTCATGCACAAGTGCAATTCAAAGTGCTTTACATAAAGCATGCAAATGCATGCATGCAAAACTCAAATCCAGCTATAAACATAGGAGTTCTGCTATCTCAGTACTTTGAAGCTAAAATCTTAAAACAGTCAAAAAGACACAGAAAAGGTTAAAAGCGGATGTCAAAATAGGCAATCAAAAAAAGCAAATATAGCAAATATATGGGTTTTGAACTTGCATTTTAAAGTAGTGAACACTATCTTCTGTTAGTTTGTTCCTGCTTCCCCATGTTTTATCGTTGCTCTAGGGGCAGTTAGTAGACAGGTCCAAGATGATCTTAGTGGTTGGAATGTTTCATAATGTACTGTAAGAGAAATGTATTGATGTATTTTTTATGTATTATTTTTTTTATTATTTTATTATATGGCTGTTCGATCAGATAATTATAACAACATTTATATCTTGGTTTTAAATATCAGTCATAGGAAGTCAAGGTGAGCAGTAACTTTCATCTTGCCTTGCCTTGCCTTTCTTCTTTGGCAACGAAGGCAAATACAGTATATCGGTTTTGTCATTATTTAGTTGGAGGAAATTCAGTCACATCACAGTTATTGCCTCTTTTTAAATGTGCTGTGGTAGCAGATCTGTAGGACCATCATGACTTAGTGAGAGAGCTGTGTAAATTTGATTGTCGTCACCATAACTG
This sequence comes from Zeus faber, assembly GCF_960531495.2. Taxonomy (NCBI): domain Eukaryota; kingdom Metazoa; phylum Chordata; class Actinopteri; order Zeiformes; family Zeidae; genus Zeus; species Zeus faber. The sequence continues at coordinate 29,501,992 of NC_137194.1, read as the reverse complement.
TGGTAGGCAATGTATTTTTTTTTTTTAATTTGGGTTAACGCGGACATACTGTATAGAGGCAATAGAACTTCCCCAAGGATTGTACCTTGGGGAACTTCACATGCGATTATAGTTAATTCAAGTCAATGGTTGAAAGTAAAATTGTATGGTTGATAGTGTAGAATGCAGCACTATATCCAGTAACACTAGGATTGAAGTTTTACCACAGGCAGTGTTCAGATGAATATCATTAAGAACCTTAATAAGAGCTGTCTATGTGCTGTAATTCCAGATTGGAAAGCTGCTAGAAAGCTACAAACTTGGTGGAAGACTACTTGATTCTTTTGATGACAGGTGGATTTGATATATGCTTTTTAAAACAGGGATTTAATAACTGCTTTTTTCAAAGTGGGAAAAGGGTCTGATAGGAGAGAACCATTTGCAATAATCACTCTCAATAAGCAATCAAATCTTTTTTGAAAGAAACCTTTAGGCAGAGCATAAAGGTAGCAGGTTGATGGCTTAAGAACCGGAACAGTTTCCTCAACGGTTTTCATTTGTAGTCAACGGCATTTAATTCTGTAATCTCTTCAAAATTATTTTTACACAAGCATTTTGGTGTGCCATTTTTAGGTTGATATGGAAGATTTGATGCCTTGTCTTATATTAACAAATGTTGTCGCTAGAAAGCAAACAAACTCATTGACTTTATTTGTGGAGGGGAGTTTAGGGGCTATTTGTGTCGGGGTTTATCAGTCTGTCAACAATGGTATAAGGTGCCTGAGTTATTGCTTTTGTTACTGATCTTCACGAAAAAATAATTGTTTTGTGCTTCTCAATACTATTATTATTATTATTATTATCTATAATTGTAAAACAACTACAAATATAATTTATTTTTTCATTTTTCAGGCACTCCTGTTTACGGGTTTTTACAGCCATACATTTTTTTTGTGGCGCTTTTTCTTTGTCAGAGATTGTTTTAACATTGTTTTAATCTACCCATATGAATATTAAAGTCACCAATTATAAGTAAGGAGTCAATGAAATAATAAACTACTGATGAAAAGTTTGTTGGAGATTTGACTTTTTATGAGTGACTCAGTATAAAGATAAATATAGATAATGCCAAATGCCTTCACCCTTCTTTAACAATAATAGAATCCTCAGTAATTATTTTCTGTTCATGAGTAGAAGATTCGCTGTGGGGTTTGAAGCACATGCATAACTCGCGACTCACTACTCTCGTTTGAGAATCGGTTCGGGTGTCATTGCCTCTTGCCTCTTCGGGTGTTATTACTTGGGGCACATGCGTGACTCGTGACTCAGGGTTCACTTTGAGTGAGTGAATGAGTGAGTGAATGAGTGACTCCTGATTCCAAGAGTCATTTAAAAGAGCTGCTACACCCATTACTATAATCTAACTAGGTTTCAGTTAGAAACATGAAATCCACTGCCCACTCTGAATCAACCCGTGCATCACTAATTGCTAATTGTTACAAGACACTTGCCATTTTTGTCTTATAATTAATCTTCTCACCATCATAATCTTTTTGATCATATTTGTGTATAATTTTGTCTCATCATCCCCACTGAAAAATGTTTCCATTGTTATTTTTCCCCAAATAATTCTCTCTGATGGAGGTTGAAACCACTCATGTTTTAAGTGATGGCATTTTACTGTAAATTACACCACTACAACATTACAAAAGGAGTCAAAGATTGTTTTTCTGTCCGAATAGTGCAAGGTCTAGGGTTTCGTCCTTAGTGGTTACTCTCAGCCAGTCCAGTCATGGGACGGACCAATCGGATGGCTGCCGTTGTTCTAGGAGGCTGGTTAGTTGATGACGCGGTACAGAGTGTGATGCATTTCAGAACAACAACAATGGTGGCTCTCGAAAATGATTGTGCCGATGCAGCCATAGTCAGTCATCAGTTTTAGCAGAAATAGATGTTATAATAGCAATGAAAGTATAAATTTAATTAATTGTTAACAAGTAAACAGATCCATATCTCTTTATTTGTTTCGTATTATATATATATTGTTGACACACTGTATTTTATATATTATTTCAAATAAGTATTCAATGCTGCTCAGAAAAATGGCTCTGCAAGGTCAATCTCTTATGTTTTCACAACAGGGAGAGTTTAAATTCAAGTTTAGATAGATGACCATAGATATGGTATACAAGCCCTGACTGTCAATACGATGGGTGTAAACCTGGATGCTCATTCCAGGGTACTCTGTAGGGTTTTAGGGCATTATGGAGTTATAAATAAATAAACCATGAAGAGGTTCAGGAAAACGCATGTCATTCGAATCCCAAAATATGTCAGGGAAAATGAGAGAAAAATGCTTTTTTGGATATTTTATTTACCATGTTGCATGAAGCCTCGATGGATGTAGAAATTCTGCACCGACGCTCCATCCGACGCTCGATAGGAATGAATGGACTTGGATCTGTTTGTTCTTGTCACTTGTAGTGTCCAGTGTGAAGCCGGCTTTCTGGCATTCTGTTGAGTCATCGATACAGCGCCAGTACACGAGGCATTTGTTCATTCCAGTACATTATGTACATAGGCAAGCCCCCGAGGGGGAAACCACAACGTTTGTCACACTGTCAGACAAATAATCAATTAAGCTTTTAATGCTATGGCTGTTTGTACTGCTTGTAATTGACTTGGCTCGTGAGGGACAGCAACTAGCTCGTAAAAGCTTTTTGGACTTTGGAGAAGACGGTTCATTCAACTGAAGCAGTACGTACCACTGCCGACTAGTTATGTTTGATTTGGAGTTTGGTTCGTTAAAAAGCAGTGGAAGCGCAAAAAGAAACTGGACAAAAGCCAATGAAACTCCAAAAACGGGGGAAGGCTGAGCTCCATGAGCAACTAATGATGTACATCGCGTCAGTTTGGTTGTTGTGTTGGTCGCTTGGCTGACTGCTTTTGGTTGCTGTGTTGGCTGTAGCTATGGCCATTCAAAGTCTGTGGGTGATGCTTAATCAGTGAATTTGTATTTCCAAAATATGTTTCCCCTTCCCCTACTTACACTTAATTTTTGTTTTATTTAATTAGTATCAATAAAAGCTATTAATTGTTATGTGTGACGTATTAAACTTATATATATATATTTTTTTATTATGTTAAATATCAGTATTACTGGTGAAGTTGATTTGATGAAGTGGTAGTAATGGTGCCTCTCAATCAAGTGGTCCTGAGTTCCATTCTGTCACATGTGATTGATTTTGACTATTGTAGTCCAACTTATTTATGAAATCATCCTCTTTCATTTTAACATTTTAGTATGATTCAGTACAGCTTATGACTTTGACTGACCATAGCCACAGCCTACACCGCCACCAAAAGCAGTCAGCCAAGCGACCGACACAGTGACCAAAGCGACGTATGTCGCCACGCACATCATTTGTCGCTCACGGAGCTCGGTCCAACTGAAAAAGGGCACGATGCAAAACAAGGGTTTGAAAATTAATCAGTGCAAACCAATGGCGTGGTGTTGGATGAAGTGGTTGGGGACGGGAACAGTAGAATATTAACAGCTGTGTGGGGACCTTGAAATAATAATTTCACCAATCCCCTGCCTTTGAGCCATGTAGCGCCACATAGAAACATGCCAAGACATGGACAAGAAGTTAATTGAAAATGAGTGGTGGTTTCCCGGTCCCATCTCAGTCCGTGCACAGTTGTTTGTGCAGGGGATTCATTCTTTTTTTTTTTTACTTTAAAAAAAAAAGTGACGTAGAGAATATAAAACATCTAATCTACACTAAGAATCCTCCCTGCGTGCATTGTGCATTATTTAAACCCCTGGCTTTGAACCTCTTACATAACCCAATCCCATGGTGTGCTGAGCCAGACTTACTTAAACACACATTACTCTGTGTGGGAGTCTCTGCCCACAGTTACAGGTTTAGGGAGGGAGACGGAGTCTTTCTGGCACTGGGTTGCCGGCATGGCGAGGGGTTTTATTTCCAATGTATAACAAAAAGGCTCGCTGGCCAAAAGGGTAAACAAAGGATAATCAGTTTGGGCACAGGAGGAATGGCGCTCACTCCTGGTCGGCCGATGAGCCTGTGCGCTGATCCCCTCTGTAAGAGTAACAAACATTAAGAAAGCTCCCTGCCCCGAGTCAGACCAATCAGCATCGCGAGGGCGCTGATTTGGCCGATTCGAGGCAGTTTGGCGGCCACAGGGAAAGCGAGCCATGCTGCTGTCTGCAGCCGCGGCTTGACCACGGCCTTTGGTCCGCCACATACCTTCACCGCCCGACATAGGCCAGGGAGCCATCCGGCCGACAGCCGACCCCCCCCCCCCCCTTCATCTCCTTCTTGGTCTTGGATCTCGGCATGTTCGCGACCGCAGCAGTTATATCAGGCTGGGGTCGGACCAGGCCTTCACCCAAGTGGTACCCCAGATACCGTACCTCCCTCCGTCCAATGGTACACTTCTCTGGGTTGGCGGTGAGCCACGCCTGCCTCAGGTACTCAAACACTGCGCCCATGTGCTGCATATGCCGCTCCCAGGTGTCGCTGTGAATGATTACGTCATCTAGGTAGGCTGCGGCATATGCTACATGCGGATGCAGGACACGGTCCATGAGTCTCTGAAAGCTGACGAGCCGTACCTAACCGGTCAAAAAGTTCATCGACCCGGGGCATCGGGGAGGCGTCGAACTTGACACCGCGTTCACCCTTCGGTAGTCCACGCAGAACCGAACCGATCCATCGGGCTTACCCACCAGCACGATGGGACTAGACCAGTCACTCGTGGACTCCTCTATCACGCCCATGTCCAGCATGGCCTCTAATTCCGCCTGCACGATCTTGTGTTTATGTTCGGGCAGGCGATACGGCCGAGAGCGCACCTTTACCACTGGGGTCGTCTCCACATGGTGGTGTATGAGGGACCTGAGGCCTGGCAGGGAGGAAAGAACATCAGAGAAGCGATGCTGAAGTGCGGCCACGTCCGCCCTGTGGACAGAGAGAGAAGGTCACTTAACAGGGCCGCGCCAGGATCGGCCGCTTCTTTGAACCTCCGGCCCCAGCTCATCCCATTCAATGACCAGCGTGACCAGAGCCACGGACGCCGCCTCCCTCCATTCTTTTAAGAAGTGCGGGTGATAAATCTGTTTCCCCCTTCCTGTCAGACCGTTCAACCTCATAATCGACCTTGCCACCCCGCCATGTGACCACAAAAGGTCCTTGCCACATAGAGTAATTTAGAGCCGGACGTAGGGAGCACTAACACCTTGTCTCCCGGTGCAAATTGTCTGAGCTGAGCCCCCCTGTCGTATAAGAGGCACTGATGTTCCTGAGCCTGGAGCAAATTCTCCCGTGATAACGGCCGAATGAGCGCGTGTAACTTTCTTCTCAGGTCCATAACATACTGTATTTTGTCCTTACCGGTGCTAGGACTTTCCTCTCAGTTTTTTTTTATTAGGTCTAGCACTCCCTGGGGTCTCCTGCCAAAGAGGAGTTCAAAGGGAGAAAATCCCGTGGAGGCCTGTGGAACCTCCGACATCGCAAACAACAGGGGGTCCAACCAATTATTACACTTACTGTCAACTTCCGAATCATGTTCTCCACCAGGCCGTTGGTCTGGCGATGGTAAACGCTGGTCCGAATTGAGAGAATGCCCATCGACTCGTAAGTTCTCGAAGTGTACTTGACATAAAAGTAATGCCCTGGTCGGTCAGGATTCCTTTCCAGGAATCCCAACTCGGGAGATGACCTGAAACAATGCCTCACTGCCACACTTTTGCCTGTAATACTGCGCAATGGCACCGCCTTGGGGTACCGGTTTGCATAATCCACTAGGACTTACACAAAACAATACCTGTGGGCACTGCGGTCTAATGGCCCGATGAGGTGATGAACAGGACCTCAACGAGTGGGAGGGGCCCTCAATGGCGCTCTTGGCGTAGCCGGTGGGTTGATTAGCTGGCACTCAGGACACGCGGCGTCTGCAGCCGCAGCTTGACCATGGTCCTTGGTCCGGCACACTTTTTAATGTAGATTGAATCGCATTTGTGAAGAAAGGTTAATATTATGATCATTATCAATGTGTTACATTATCGAACAGTCAGCAAGCTGACTTTAGCAAAAAAAAACATGCCTCTTTAATGTAAAGCCTTTCCTGCTGCAGTTACCCTGCACACCACTAGATGGCGCCACATCAATGGAAATTTTCAGCTGATGCAAAACCGCAGCTCCACTCAACCCCCAAATTGCAACTGGTGATTTCAGGTGAGGTTAATGTCTGTTTATAATCTCATGAGGTGTACAGTATAGTAGCCTCTTTGGGTTTTTGCTTTTTACATTAGGGGCCTTCCTCTTCCCTCTTCCTATACTGTCTTTATCCTAATGGTGGATTGGCCCCTGGGGGAAATCTTCAGGATTGAATGGGGAAAGTGCTCTCCTAGCTGCTCTTACATAACCCAACCTGAAAAAAAGAAAGAAAGAAAGAAAGAAAGAAAGAAAGAAGGAAAGAAAGGGAAGCGTAGGCTTTTCACTGTATTTTTTTCCATTATTCTGTCTTCTTCCTCCTGCCCTAAAATACCTGCCCAAAATAGTTTTGGGTAGTTGGGGTTCTTTCATAGTATCGCAATCTTGTATGGACTTGGGAGGGGGTGAAAAATAAGTTAAAATCCCGTTCTTCAAAAATCTCTGTATTGGTCCTGAAGTGTGCCAACTTTCTGATGCTAGGCTTTATTTTGAAACACCTTTTATTTTGAAACAACGCCATTGTGACGTCATATCACGTTTAGTATGTTTTCACAGTGGTGGTTTGGTTTCAATGTTTCTAACAGCTTTTTAAATATTATTGTTGAGAGATACAGTTTTTGTAACTTTCTTTTAAGTCAAAAAAGAAACCCATCATAGTGGTCATTGTTTGGTCCAATCAAATTAGAATGGTGGAGATGTTTTTATTACATTTGGGTCGTGACTTAATGACTGAAGACAAATCTGAATCCTGAGGCCGGAGCTCTATATAGCTATGCAGATGCCCCCAAAAGACTGACCACACACACCTTCCAGAGTCCCCGACTGCGTGAAAGTCACGCAGTCCTCCCACTCTGATAACACTATGTGGCTAATGGTGCTCTGAGGCTATTACAGGTTGGCACCACACACTTCGGCATGTGCGTGTGCGTGTGTGTGTGTGTGTGCGCTCATATGATAATGTGTCCATTTCCCCCAGTGGCTGTTTGGGGTTGTGCGAGGCTAAATGGAGTCGGTCTTTCCAATATGTCCAGTGAAGAGGAGAGGCGTGGCTGGCATTGTATTCTCCCTGCTCTCTTGGGCCCCTTTAGGGGGAAAGGCTATTTCTGTCTCTGGATCTGTGAGGCGACCATAGACCCCACCCCCCACTCCCATGACTGTCTGCTTTGTTTGCGTGCGTGAGTTTGTATGTGTGTGTGTGTGTGTGTGTGTGTGTGTGTGTGTGTGTGTGTGTGTGTGTGTTTACGTAATTGTGTCCGTCTGATGTGTCCCTGCACTTGTGTAAGTTCTCAGGCAAGAGAGAGTTTGGTCATGCTCCTGTTAAAACAGGACAAATCTGCTGCCATATACCCAAAAGAATGCAAGCTTGTGTGCGAAGCCCTGCTTTGCTTAATATGGCATTTAACATTTATTTACCCTTGTGACATGCCCAACGACTGCTGGCCAGTCCCTTCTGCTATTCTTGCCTCTTGTCACATTGACCCGTTTTGGACCCAGTGGAACATCAACAAAGTCATGTTTGCCTGACTTTGTTTGGTTGACGGTATTGTGCTGCATCATGCGACAAGCTTTTCGTGTCTTAGGCGGCTTGCATGGTAATTAAAATTTACATGAAGGGGAAGATAAAGGTTCATTTCTTTGTTGTTTGAGCCTGGAGGATCGCTGGCCAGTAGTGTGCGTCATTTTGATTATTCCGTTGCCTCACCTATAGTGCAGTTGTCTCGAGCTTAGTTAGATGGTCAAAATTGTTGCACTACAAAAGCGCTACTATCAGACTATCAATGATTTATGGCAGTGTTTGTCAATAACTGTGCCTCGTGAAAATGTTTCAAATGTCGCTTTAAAAAATACGTAATGGATATTTACGTTTGTGTTACAAGATCAAAATTGCAAGGCAGTAATAATTCTAGTTCATCAGTTTCAGCCAGAATGGCAGCCCTATGTTCATCAGAACACGTTTTACTTTGAAAAGTGACAACTATAGGTAGTGATGAAAGGTTTGACTCTTTTTTAAGATTCAGTTCTTGACAAGTCATTCACTTAAAAGAATCATTCGATTTTCGAATCTTTTTCGCACGATGAGTGAGAGAGGACTTTCTGAATGATGAACGAGTCTGTTTGGCTCTGAATGTGAATTGAGTTCCCACAAGGATCGTTTTACTTTGGTCGAACGCAAAGAATTGACACAATTTGAAAGGAAGTTATTTATCACAGTCTTTTTACACTCCGAATTCAAGACTGCACAATAATATAGAAGGTGTGACGAGGTGGGTAACAGGTGAAGAAATGCTTAATCAAGTTATTACCTGAGTGAAGGACGTTATGTATGAAGGTAAATATGTTGCAAAATGCAAGTGCTGGATGTGAGAAAATCTGAACTTCTATATTGAATCTGAATTTGTATATTGAAATTTTCACTTACATAAAATATTCACACACCTGTGTATTGAATTTGAAGTGACAGACTTTAAAAATCTTTTTATTACAAGCAAAAATCTGTGATCACAGCCTCTGAAATTGGTCACAACTTCACAAAATGTAGATTCTGTGGTCCTTGACTTTTGCAATACTTCTTGCAAGAAGCCTGTTGCAAAAACTAACTTGTGAACCTGTAACTGTCGATGTGCATGGGGGTTGGGTGGGGTAGCAGTAAGTCCTGACCGATCACCAGGGTTTTTTTCTGATCATAATATCTCGTCACAGTAATTAATAATGGTAAAGTTGGTTCAATATTTAGATATTCAAAAGACATTCGTCCTGACCTTACAGGGGAGATCCTCTACCAATAACATGACAGAATTTTTTAATTGAAATAGCTTTCATGTGACTTAAACTAGGTCTATGTAGTGCTTTGCCCTAACTACATGCTGTACAGCCTTTCAATTTCAAAATAAAGGTATTGTCCTGTTTTTGAATTGGATTTTCTAAATTTCAGAGTTCAATATGTAGTGACATTGAAAGACTGTGCAACATCCTACATGTGTGGTCCTACATGTGTAGTCCTACATATGTCCTAATAAGATATAGACTTGGCTTGGTTGTCGTAAGTTACATAACAGAGAGGTTATTGGTGTCGAAAGTTACAGGTTAGTGATGGGCGTTCACTAAAAAGATCGTTCACTGATTCATTCATCGATTTGTTCACTGATACGCTTACCATTTTTGACGAGTCTCACGTGCGCGATTGACTGGTTCTTCCATTGAGTCCTTACTGCAGCCAAAGTCCATGCAGGAAGTCTGCTAGCGTATAACAATGTTAAAACAGCTTTGACACTCCACTTCATTTGAAAATGTGGTCATCCTACTTTTAACCCACGTAGCCCAACATAAATCCCATGGCATAGAACTACATTTGGCCAAGTTCAAATTGAAAAAAAAAATTCTCTATCATCAATCTATTCATATTTTATTAAGCAGTCAAAGGGAAAAATAAGGTTGCCACCCGTCCCGTAAAATCCAGAATCGTCCTGTATTTAACAATTCAATCTTGCCTCCTGTTTTGAATCAATACAGCATTTAAATCTAAATGATCTAATATAAAAATATAAAATGTAAATATTTTAATGAACAATTTTACCTGACAAAGATTTTACTTCGACTTAAATGTCGATGCTGCCAAGTGTAGGTGGGTTCATGCATGTATAATGTCTGCACCATACGGTTTGAGGCGCACAAACTTAAATAACAGCATCCTTACTAAAATAAAAAAAGAGGGAATCAATGAACGAATCGAAGGAACTAAAAGAACTGTAGGAAACAGTTCTGAACTATTTCTGCCAGTTCTTTACGGTTGTTCACTGATCCGTTCGAGAACAACTTCTAGCAGTAGCTTTTGGTGGAGGCAGAGACTCAAATGAACGAATCGTTTTGGCTGAGGATTCAGTTAATTTCGTTCACTTAAAAGATTCGGTCAAAAATAACGAATCGTTCCCAACTACTACAGGTACACAAATTAGTTTTGCAACAGGCTTCTCGCAAGACGTGTTGCAAAAAACATTTTGTGAAGCTGTGATGACCAATTTTAGAGGTTGTGATCATGAATTTGTGCTTGTAATAAAAATCTTAGCGGTTGTGATCCTAGATTTGTAGATCTACTGGAAAATAGCTTAAAGTAAAACATAAAAAAAGATAAGTACAGTGTATTCATCCAAATATAAAATTTCACATTTGTGTTATTTTTCTCTCACTTCAAACTCAGAACACAGGTTTGTGAATATTTATGTCAGTGAAGATTTCGATATACAAGTTGATTAAGCATTTCTTTACTTGTTAGCCACCTTGTCACCCATTCTATATTATTGGACAGCCTTGAATTTAGTGGCGAAAAATACATAAATATCATTTTAAATGAATAGATTCCTCTCAATCGATGCCGAGCCCTGACTATGCTCTCTGTGCTCTACAGTCAAACTCTTCATGATTTATTTAGCAAAGCTGACTGACTGCCATCATAACTGGTCGCCTAAAAGGTAGCTTACACAGGTTGGCTACCTTTTAGGCTGTTTTCAGACCAGGCAGATACCCGAGTCAAAGTCATTAGGCAAAGTCGGGACACCTGTTAAATGGTGTGAAATAAACTTTAAAGAGGTACTGTGAACTACAATATGTTTTTGAGCAGTAAAATGAAAGTTTACTGAAAGTGAAATATATTACCTTTATACTGTTTTCACACCAAAATTTGGTGTCAATCACCTAAAAATAGGCGATTGACACCTATTGCCAAGAGAAATGGCTTTTTTTTTCTCTGGTGCGTGACGTTCGACGTCATGAACACATCAGAATAGGAGCATGTAGAGGAGACAACAACTTAAACAAACACCAACATTAAACTGTAAAACTTGAAAAACAATTTTTTGAGCTGTTCCAAAGAATCGGATCATTCATGAACGACCCAACACTACAGTAGAAGCAACATTGAGCATGTGGAGCATGGGGCATTTGGTGTGCAGTTAAACAGTTCAAATTCAATGTCATATTACTTGTCACAGGCTGTTAAGGCTGGTTTATGCTTCTCCATCTCCGTTGTATGCAGACGTTCATGTGGCTGTTTGCTTTTATACTTGTACTGCATTTGGTCAACCACAATGTACAGAAAATATCGAACAAATTCGTTTTTTTTGTTGTTGTTTTTTTCCAAACTTTATTTTAAAACTTTAGAACTCCAAAGTCTGCTTTCGTTTTTTTTGTTGTTATTTTTTCCAAACTTTATTTTAAAACTTTAGAACTCCAAAGTCTGCTTTCGAATCTCATCCACAAGAATCACCACGGGTGAGGCAAATAACATGTACATGGAAAAACAAAAACATCAGATGACAACATGTATCGAAAAAAACAAAGTTAATTAAGTCGAGGAAAACTGGAACAGCAATTAGGCAAGGGGCTCTTCCTGTCGTAGTTAAGGCAGTAAAAAGGGAGAAAAGGGGAGGAATGTAACCAGGACTGGGGTGTGTTCAAAGCAGGTGCTGGTGGTGTGTGTTTGTCTGTGATGAGACCGCCTGTATGTGTGTGTGTGTGTGTGTTTGTGTGTGTGTGTGTGTGTGTGTGTGTGTGTGTGTGTGTGTGTGTGGGCTCATGTGCGTGCGTGTGAAGTGAAGCGGCCCCGAGGAGCTTAACCCCAGCCCCTGAGCATGCCAAGAGACCCTGCACCCCTGAGGCGCACATATACAACCCACCCCCATGTGCAGGCACAAGACGCAGCCGCAGGCGTAGAATCGGGGCTGCGGACGCCAGGCACGGACTGCAGACCCGGAGCCAAGTCCCGCGCTGGCAGACCGACACTCTACCCGAACCACCCTCCATACCCACCCGTGCCCCGTGAAGGGCGAGGCCCGCCTACCACAACCAACCAGACGCCCCATACAGCCGCTAGCCCCAAGTGCCCATCCACGCAGCCGAGTGTGCTTAGCGCAGGACACCTGGACGTTAGCCACCGATGCCTGCAGGCTGCCAGATATGTGGGCCCTCCACCAGCCCCAGCACCCAGGGAAACTGCTGCAGAGAAACCAGGCAGCGGGAGCAAAGACACCCAACCCAAACCTACGACAGCAAGCGGCCTCCTAGGGGCCCCAGAATGCAGCGCGCTCCGCAGCACCGCCATGTCACAGCATGACAGGAACCACCACACGAAAGCCGCCAGGACTCGAACACAGCTGGTAGGGGGTCCATCCGGCTGCCCCCCAACCAACCACATGCCAACACCAACCCATCAGTGCCCCGGAAAACCCCAGTGCTCAATGTGTGCTGTTGACAATTGCAGTTAAAATTGCGAGAATGGGGTTAAGTCTTCGAAGCAAGTCGAACCCGAATCACTTGCACCCCTCCTGCCCCGTAGACCCTGGTCTGGTGGCGTGTTGTTCAGAGAAAGATTTGTATGTTAGTGTATATGTTCTAAGCTAATAAGAGTGGTATTCAAATTTCAGGATGGACGAGAAGCATGTCGGGGCGGGAGCGTGACGGGCAAGATCACAGCTGCCCAGTACATCCCTACCCACATAGCTTACACCTTGCACATCCTGCAAGCAAGGCCTATTGTGTGATGTATGTACTGAGTATGAGTTTTGGCATTGGGAGAGATAGGCAGAGCACAACCAGGTCAACGCAGGGGTGCAGCAGGCCAGGCCAGGCAGCAGTCACGCGGACCCCCTCGATCGTGCCCCAGTGTGCCAACACCACCGTACCCAGAGGCACCCAACCCATAATGACCAGCCACGGGCGCATAGCTCAACGCTCCCATCAGGCCCATGACCAGCCCCCGGCCGCCCCCTCCGGCATACGTGCATTGGGCAGACCACATAACAGAAAGCAGCAGACGGCCCCCCCACCCACAGCCCAGTCCCCCAGGGACGAGCACCCTGCGCACCGAGAGCGCCAGAGAACAGGTACCCAGGCGGCCTGGATCAACGACAGTCCAACCCGCCCGAAGGAGACCACATGGGGAGTCCGCGCCGAGTACACCCGGCCAGGCTCAGGTTCGCCCGGGTCACAGGAGCAGACGGAATGTCTGACCAGCCCCGGCATGACAGGCCACCCCCCCCGCCCACGGGACGCAGAAGGACACACAAGCCCCACCCATGGGACATGCAACCCCAGTGGCGTGCCAACCCACTGACCACAGGGCCAAGACCTGAAATCGCAACCGGCATCCCCCAACCCGAGCCCCAAACCTGCAACCACGCCCCAAACTAACACACGGATGCCAGCCGCAGGCACCCCGGCCGCCATATTGCCAATAGTTTTTCCATTGTGATGTATTCTATTAATAAATGTAACCATTGGGATGTGGTGAGATTATCTCTGTTTTTCCAATTGAGTAATATTTTCTTGGCAATTGTTAAGGCGATCAAAATGGGTTGGTGGTGTTTAAGTGGTGAGTCAACTGAGGAGAGGTCACCAAGGAGACATACAGACGGGGAGACTGGAATGCTGCGACCCAGAAGGGTTGATAGCTTCTTGGTGATGTTGGTCCAGAATGTTTGGATCGGTGGGCAGAGCTGGATGGCATGAAAAAGTAATCTCTGGTTTTAAGGGGACAGTGCGATCAAACATCTTTATCCATAAAACCCATTTTGAACATTTTGTGTTCAGCTCTGTGCAAAATCTTAAATTGGATGAGTTGCATTTCAGAATTGCAGGACATAGGAAAGGTGTTAAGCTTAGGCAAATAAGCTTGTGGAGGGAAATATGCTTTCACAGGTTGTTATCTGTGGAAACAACAATATCTCTTTCCCATTCCATGGTAGGTAAGATAACGTCTCTTCTGTTTTTAATAAATGTTTGTTGTGGCAGATTCGCCACCATACACCATCCCAGTGGCGGGGTTGTAAACACCAGTTTACTGTAGAGATGAGGCTAGGTGGAATTAGCCAGGAGCAGGTGAAACATGTCATGACACAGGGCTCCTATCCTGACTGAGTGTGTGGATGGGGTTTTTAAACCTGATGCTTGTTAGCCCAACCAACGAGCATCAGGTGTGGCTGCTCAAGCCACCCCATCCACCACATTTGTATATTCTGGAAAAGGGATTATTTCAATTATCGATATGAGTAAGATGTTCAATCATCAGAGGTGGTTGTAGGATGTTGTTCATTAATTTGATTTAAACTTTTAGAGACTGCTGTAGTTGAAGGAATTGCAGGAAACTGTGACCACCGATATTATATCTTTGGGTTAGGTTGGAAAGGATATAAGCAAATTGTTTTCAAAAATGTGTTCCGGATTCAGTTCCAGTGTTCCAGTTCCTTGTCTTTTCCATGACCTGAAGATGATTGGTATGTTTTTAACCATAAAATCTGGGTTGTGTCAGATTGGATTCAAATTGTTTAGAGATAGAGTGTGACCGCTGAGTTTGAGGAATCTCTACCAGGCTGACAAAGTTATTGCAATTAATGGGTTTTTAAAGCAATTATGTTTCCTTATTGATTCAGTAAGGAATGGGAGATCAATATCGATAAATCCTGACATTCTGTTTGTTCAATGTCTTGCCTCCCATGCCCAGTTGTTGCTATGGTTGAAACCATTTAATTATAAATTGAAGATGGTTCGCTAAATAGTAGTATCTGCATTTTGGGGCTGCTAGTCCTCCACAGTCATACTAAAAACACTAATTTGGCTATTCATATGTCTGGTGTGTCTAACTTGACTCTATCCTGTCCTCACCCCGCCCCCATCCCCTCCATCCAAGTATCTGTGCATTATCACTTTTGGTCGTCTCATGCTCAACACATGGTTCTGTAGTACCTTAGCTCCCCTTCAAGTGGATACAGTAGTTGTAAATGGATCAACGGTGACATTGCAGTGCTCTACTAATACGAGCTGTCCTCTGTTCTGTCTTTAAACAGTACGATTATGTTTCTGTGTGAGTGTGCGTGTGCGTGTGTGTGTGTGTGTGTGTGTGTGTGTGTATGAGAGATGGTGTATTGACAGCCTTTACAGGCGCATGCGTGTTTGTCTCATTGTGTGTAAGTATTTATGTATGTGCATCAATGTGCATATACCCTATGTATCATAACCGACCTTAACCATTATCTCTTATCCTTGTACCTTATCATTCCTTTCTTATCCTAGAACTGTCAGGGACCTGCTCTGAACTGGCTGCCAGGCAGAGTTTACGATAGCTTTGTTCCTCCGACTTGCATCCACACCCCTCTGGAAACTTCCCTTTACTACAAACCAGCTCTCTGTGTTACACAAGACTTATTTATACCTCTGCAAAGTTTAGCATGCACCATATATAGACATCTGTATGAGCGGATGCTAATGTAGTCTCGACCCAGAATTGACAAGAAGCACAGGGTCACTGACAATGAATCAATTGGGAAATAATCATGTCTATAATGCCACCGATGTGGAAGTTGGTTTTACTGTGTTGGCCTTGTTAACACTTTGTCATTTTTGGGGGGGTGTATTGTTAGACCACCTCAAGCACTCATGCAGGGACACTATTTTCAGCTAAACAGAACATCTGAGCTGCTTGCCACGGTCTTAGTTCAAAGGGCAAGCGCTGGCGGGCCATCGAAAAGAAAACAATTCCCCGAAAAATGACATTGGGAAGATGATTCTGTTGACGATCGGCAGTATCTAGCAATCCTTTGCGTTAAAGGGTGTGCAATTCAGATTAATTTTCATTACAGCAAATTTTGTTGAATGCAGCTTTAAACACAAGACGACACCCATTTGGTTACATTAATGTGCTAGTGTGAGCCTTTGGTGCGTATGAGTGCTAGTGCGTTATGCTTTACACCTTGGTGAGGCAGAGTTGACCTCATCACCGCAGTTGTGCTAAAGTCTTCATCTCGACCTGGCAATGCAGCTGTCCATCTGTGAGCTGTTGGTGGGGGTGTGTGTTTGTTGTGTAATGTAGATCAGCTCACGCTCATGCACTGCAGTGTATGTGTTCGCTAGCGTTAACTTCATCCGACACATCGGCATGATCTTGTTTTTTCGGGGGATCCCTACGATTTTGTCAATTGACAGCTTAATACAGTCTCTGGAGTCTTTATTCGACATCTGTGTATTTTCTCCCAACTTCTTGGAGTGGTAGGCTGATACAAATTCAGTCCTGTTTAATTCTATAACCCAAATTAACTATTTGCGAGTTATATCTGTATTCATGCCCAATACAGATATAACTTACAAATAGCTAATTTGGGTTAATTTGGCCTCTGTTTCCATTTTTTAAATTGTTAAATTATTATATTTTATTATTGTTATTGAAATATTGGTTCTCTGTTGTATTTAGACTCTCTCCAACCAGCAATATATTCCATATGTATTGGGAATGTCCCCACCTCACAGATGACATGGATAATTATTTAAGACACACCAGTTGCACTGGCACGCACGGGTACATAAGGCACAGGTGTGGGTGAACACTCAAATTTTTTGATCTCCACTGTGCAGTCCAAGACATTGGTCTAAGCAGAAGTGTAAAGGAAGACAGAAAAAGCAAAGGGAATTTGCGGAAATAATACGGGACATATAAAAGGGATCTACTGTACTTACGAGACAGACTGACGGTTATATCCACTGCCCGGTGCAGATGAGAGTCTGCATGTACCTCCTCTCAGGATTGCTGTAGCCTCTTGTTTGTGGGTTATGGAGGCTCTGGGAATCATCTAGCACACTGAACGAGTATTGTGTGGCGAGGCCCACTGACACGCTCAGGTATAGCTCCGTTGTGGAATCCGCTGTTGTTGGTGTGAAGCAGTGGGGTGGGCTGAATCTGCCAGGGGTGATAGAAGTGCACCATCAGGGCGTATTGCGTGGCGGTGCCCGCTTCCCCTTTTGGGTTGTCCAGGATCAGTGTGGCTGTATGCATGTTGCTCGTTAGAATACTCAATGACCAACTGGGGAAGGGTCACCGATGGACCGTGCTGTTCCCCTAGAAGCCGACCAGTTCTGTTTGGTTGGACATTTAGTTTGTTTGAGGTATGGGAACCCTGTTTCAGAGTCCAGTGTTTTATTATTTTAAGGTATAGGAACTCTGTGTCAAAGTTTGTAGTTTTAGGTTTGGGGACCCTGTTTCAGAGTCCAGGCATTTTTTTCTCTGGATTCTCCCTGGCCTCAGTTTGGTGTTGGGGGTATGTGGTGTGCGGGTGGAGTGGTTTGAGCAGCCACACCTGTCTTGGGTCTTGGTAATTTGTCCCAGGATCAGTGTGGCTGTATGCCTGTTGCTCGTTGGAGTAATCATGAGCAACAGGTAAAAACACAGGAGAGGAGTCCTTGTCCAGACATGTCTTCCATCTGCTACAGGCTTGTTTCGCCTTGCCCACTCGTTACCATAAAACTGTGTGTTTTCAACTCCGTTGTCTGTGTCTCAGTGTTGGAGGGCCATGGAAACGCCGCTCATGTGGCAGGCGAAACAGCGACAGTATGAAGATAAATAAATAAATAAATATATACAGTTTATATATATATATATATATATATATATATATATATATATATATATATATATAGTATTTAAATAGAAAAAAATAGAACGATGGACAAAGCAGGGGTTCACTAATGTGCAGGCTTTGGATTGCGTATGCCTGTAGATCATGGTCACAATCAATGTGTGTCTTGCCTGGGCCATCGCAGGCCAGGAGGACCCTGCCTCTTGCATGAATTGCTGTATCATGCCAGCTTGAGCTCAGGAGACAAGTTGCCTTTTGTTTAAAGTAAAAAGGCCAGCCATTTCTACTCTGGTAGTTAACCAGTTTAAACATCCCAAAGGGGCGGAGCTAAGGGAGCTGGCCTCAGGATTTAGGTGAGGTCCCACCCCACCCCTCCATCCGTCCGGATAAGCGGCGCAGGGAGTATCCCCTGGCTGCAGATATAGAGGAAGAGGAGAAAGATGAAGATGTTGATGTGGAATCGTTGCTCCCGGATACAGATGAGGAGGTCCTCCCCCCTGTGCAGCCACAGGTAGATCCAGGGGAGGAAGGCTGTGAGCACAGCACACGAATGAGCCACCTCACTAGGATTCAGGTGGATAGGGCTTCTAGAGTCCTTTGTATCTACCCCTCGCCAGAGGCTGACTCCACCCCCACAATCTTTGATAAGGTTGGGGGGTTAGGCCAGCCCCTTTTTCCGTGCCCCTCCTCCCAGATTTTGAGAAGGTGGTTTAGGAACAGCTGCAGAATCCCTCCCAAGCCACTCCGGAGATGGCAGGATGCTTGCTGCTGCTAGAAGCCGGGAGATCGTCTGCTGTGGCCAGTTACACCTGGTGGATCAGGCTATAGCAGCTTTGATTTGACCTCGAAAATCCATCCTGGGAAGAAGCAGGCAGAGGCAGCTGACAAGGCCACCGCGGCACTGTGGTTGGTGAGACCCTATTTGTGGTTGTCTCAGTCCAGGCTGTAGCAAGAGGAACGAGCCTTTCTAGTGAAGCTGCCCAAGAGCCATCGGCCATGTTTGGCCAATAGGCCAGTGACTTGCTGCAATGAGCTCAGGAGGCCCGCTGGTGTGCTCAGGAAGTGGCCAGTATTCTTGGCCCGCCGGGGTGAGCATAGGTCATCAACCACTCAGGCTGAATGCCCTCACCAACCCCCTGAGTACCTTAGATGCTATTTGGACTGAGGTGCCCGGCAGCCGCCACCGTCCTCCTGACACGAGCAAGAGCCCACCCAGCCTGCCATCACATTGCCACAGCCCGTCTCATGGTCTGAGCATGCCTTGGCACTGACAGCTGGGTGGCCTCAACATGACCCAAGCTTACTGGCTCCAGTTTGCTGGACCTCCCCCTATGGCGAGATCAGTGACAATCTTGTCAGTGACAAACCCACGGCTCAGGGAGGGGTTGCGTCTCTACTCTGACGAAAGGAGCAGTCAGGGAGGTAGAGCCAGGGGATTCCTGCTTTTTCTTTATCCCCAAAAAGGATGGGCGACTAAGACCAATCCTTCACCTTAGGGGTCTCAAATGGTTTATCTGGCTCCTGAAGTTCAAAATGTTCTCAGGGTTAATCAGGCGATCCAGGCAGGTGATTGGTTTACCACCAAAGACTTCAATGATGCCTACTTTCAGATTCTCATCTGGGAGGGTCACAGGCTGTTCCTAAGCTTGTCCTGCGACGACAAGATCTTCAAATTCTGTGTCCTGTCCTTTGGGATCTCACTGGCCCCTCGCACCTTCACCAGGTGCATGGACGCAGCTCTTGGGCCGCTGTGGCAGTTAGGACTCAAATTCTAAAAGATCTGGACGAGTGGCTGATATGTGCCAAGACAGACGAACAGGGTCGCCGCCATGTGGTCTAGCTCCTAGAGCACATTCAGGGCCTAGGTTTTCACCCCAACCAGGAAAAGAGTAGGCTGGTGCCATGTCAAGGCACACATTTTCTGGGAATGGTTATAGACTCCAGGACCGCCACTGTGTCGCTTACCTAGGAAAGGCAGGAGACTTTCAGGTCCTGCCTGGCACATTTTTTCCTGGGGGAAAAGGTCACCAGAAGAAGGTGCCTGCATCTCTTGGAGCTGATTGTGGCGATGTCCAAATAGTTCCGTTGGTCCTTCTTTACATGTGCCCCGTACAGAGGTGCCTCCTCAGACTGGGACTGCCCCGATAGACACAGTTGCAGGCCAGTGTGTGGGTCACCCATAGGCTGCGACTTGCCCTCTGCTGGCAGGGACGCCCGAGCAATCTCGCCAGCGGAAGCAGGCTGGGTCCTGTGACCCATTGCCAACTAGTGTCGTCAGACACTGCTAGAGTTGAGGGCAGCCCAACTCTCTCTGTGGAAATTCCTGCCACGTCTGCCTTGGCTCCCCTTGCCTTTTCAGACTTGTGCATGAGCTGTGGGTGTGTGCATCTCCACACCGTCTATCACTCAAAACAGTACAGGTGCCTTGGCTGGAGAATTAGGGTATGGTGACGGCCATCAAAGCAGCTTGTGTAGAGAAGTGCAGGCTATCTGAAAATTGTAGTATCCTCATTGCACGATTTTTGAAGGGTGCCCAGACTCAGAGCTTGTGTTAGAGCCCCCTGTGGCCTTGGGACCTGGAGTTGGTCCTGGAGGCTCTGCAGTGTGATCCTTTTGAACCCCTTGAGTCGGGGAGCCTGATGGCTGTCACTCAAGACAGCGTTTTTATTGGCAGTGACATCTGTAAGGAGAGTGGGGGAGATGCAGCCCGATCAGTCCACAAGGGACTTTGCAAGTTTAGGCCGGTGCTGCATCCCCACCCAGCTTTTCTTGCCAAGGTCCTCTCAGACTTACAACTCAATCAGATGATTGAGCTCCATCCCTTCTTTTACCCACATGCGGACGGAGGACAGCGGCAGAGACGCTCCCCACTGCCAGGTTAGAGCACAAGAGTTGTACATCAGGGCCACAAGGGCCCACAGGGTAACAGACCAACTCTTTGTGGGCTTTAAACAGGAGTGTCTGGGAAGACCACTGTCGAAGGCTAGACTGTCCCACTGGATCACGGAAGTGATCCAGCAGGCATAAAAGGCAGCAGGAGTACCAGTGCCACCCAGAATACGGACACTCTCCACCCGTGGAGTTGCGACCTCTGGACCTGAAGGCGAAAAGGGGAATGTCTAGCAGATGACCCGAATGTGGTCGGGTCATTTTCAGCGCCAGCACCCCTGCCCAGGCATTTGAGCAGCTGTCTGTGGGCCCGTGTCGGCGCCACCCTGGGAGGTTATGGGGGGCAGAAAGTGGACAGCACCGGAAGGGGAGACAGCGTCCTGCGGCACCAAAGAGCAAGGCGGAGCCCCCTCTAGGCCGTTAGGCAGGGCCGAGGTCCCGACGACTCCCACAAGGGTCCTGGGGGTGGATGCAGCGGGCTGGCTTACGGTTGGGGACGGCGGGCCAGCTGTGCATTGTGGTGTGGTCGTGCCACTCCTCGTCCTTGTGGCGCTCGTGTCCCCCTGGGCATTCTCCTCCGGGGCACCGGAATGGGTTGGGGATGAGGCAAAGCCGACGTGGGTCCTGGGGCCGGACTCAGGGCTGGCTCCCAGTTGGTGGCGGGCCAGCTGTGCATCGCGGTGTGGTCGCACCACTCCTCGTCCTAGTGGCGCTCGTTTCTCCCAGAGATGGTGATGGTGTGGTGGCGGCACCTCTGGGCACCCAGCTGTGGTGGATCCGCTCTGTTCCTCCAGGGGATGCACACTGGCGAAGATGTGCTCCAGCTGGCAGCGGAGGAAGTCCTGCTCATCCTCCAGGTCCGTGAAGCGGAATGGCTCCTGGGCGCCTTTCCTCCAACGCCCTGCGCCTCCCTTATCCTGTTGACTACGCCACTTGTGGGAGTCTCTACCCACATGTTAGGGTTTAGGGATAGAGACGGATTTGTTCCTTGTGTTAACAAAGGCTCGCTTGTGCTCGCTGGCAAAAGAGGAAGACAAAGTAAAAAGGATTGACAGTTTATTTCTTGTGGTCGTGCTCTGGACGCAAGCGTTTCTGCGTTGTGTGCCTCCGCCCTCCACCGAAAGACAGAGCAACATATAAGAAGACTCTCCTAGCCCAGTGCCTCTGACAAATCAGCACTAAAGAGGCTGATTGGGCACCACCATGGAGCCAAGCCAGCCCTGTCCCTTGAAGATGTGGCTTAACCACACCCCCTCGTTTGCCACAGTGTAAAGCCTGATTTTTTTTCAGACTGATTTTTAATCTCAATGATTGTTTATAATCTATGGTCTATGATTGTGATTTTTTATTTATTTATGAAATATAAGACATATGAATTGTATATATTTATTTATCCCCAAAATACTTTTTACACTAAATAAAATAAGACTAATAACAGAATATTCTTACCCATCTTTAGTTGAACCACCATTTTGGAATATTGCATTACACTCAATGGGCCTGATTCACAAACAGCGTGCTGCTCAAATTAATGCTTAAATTGTGCATCTGCACATTCTAAGGAAACACAGCATCTACTTCCACCGTTACTGCAGCCCAAACCCGCACCAATCACCTAAGAGGGCATGCTACATAAAAGGACGCATTTTCTGGCTTTAACTTCTGAAACAAAAACGTATATTATAATATATTATCTATTGATAGATAATATTGATAATAACTGTACGGATTGATAGTTATACTGGGACCTTTCTATCCACAGTGTATTCCGATAAAAGAGTTGACACGGATGGCTTGGAACAGTTTGTTAGATTTACATTAAGTCAACAGGTATATGGGTGACAAAGAGTGATGAATATTGAATGAATAATTTAATGGGTTATTGAATGGTATCTGTAATAAGGTATAAATAAATATATTGAATCATTAAACAATTAAAAGATAACCGAACAGTCTCATAATAACCAGGCTCTCCATTGAAGCTGGCGCACTGCTATGAATTTGCGGAAAATTCCAAATGGTGAAAAACGATCACTAGGACCCTGAGACGTACCTGAGCTGCCCTTAAAGGTGCCTGACTGAAATAATGCAAATACACCTGGGAAAATAACAGGGAATTCAGAACAATTTTCAATTTTCATCTTTAGGGGTCTCTATTTCTGAGCAGCAACAGTGACTTCCTTATATGGAGACATTGGGGGCGTGGTTTATGCTAATTAGACACATGTTAAGTTCCTGATAAATTACCAGATAACCTTCTGGCACCGCTAGTGATTTTCATTCCATTTACAAATGCATACATTCACACATTCCAGTGTTACACCGTAATCTGTGACCACCGAAACGTGCGACTGTCACATATTCTGATTAGTGGTGGGCGTTCTAATTGCTTTCAGGGACAGGAATCTTTTGACTCAGTTCAGCAAATAGATATATTCACTGATAGGCAAACGATTTCCGGTGAGTTTGATGTTCGCAAATGAGTTGTTCTAGCAGTGGATTTGTTCAGTTAGTCCTCCCTGCAGCCGAAGTCTGTGCAGGAAGTCTGCTGGCAAATAACAATATACGAAACGATATTGTGATCACAATTATTATTTATCACATTATTCATCCATTTTGGGGAACACAATTCTTTAACTGCACTTTGTAAATAAACAGAAAACTGCAAATTTGCATCCGCTTCATAGTTTATTTCATAAACCGAAGTAATCAAAAAACGATTGTTTCTAAAACTCAATTTTGAAAAAAATATTTTAAGTATTGTTTTTTTTACTTCATGTGGGCATTATGAGGAAAACATAAACACCGTTTTAACACTCTCAACAACATAACTCCAGAAAATGTGCAACAGTGACCTCTTCAGTAACACATTTCGGTGGTCACAGATTAGATTTGCAAGACTGCATGTGTGAAAGGGCCTTTAGAAGTTGTGGGTACGTGCCTCACAATGTTTGAATGGTTCAGATTCATCAACATCGGACGTAGGTAAGTATAAATCTGGCAGAAACAGGCCTTAAATCTGGCAGCGATTTTGAGCTTTGCTGCACTGAATGTGTACCATCGTCAATTGGTTTTTCATCAGATAACCACAGGATTATTTTAAAGCACACCTGAGGGGGCTCTAACACAAGCTCTGAGTCTGGGCACCCTTCAAAAATCGTGCAAAGAGAATACCACTAGCAAGTGGAAAAAGGTCTCTGACAGATGGACAAAGGGGGGATTCATGTGTCACCACACCATGTTACCCATCTTCGTCACTATTCTCCGGGGAATATTTTCTTAGCACAGGTCAGGTTATGTAACAAACATTTTTCAACACGTGTCAAGTAAAAACATTTTGTTTGGCCTTTTTCCGTTATGACAATCTACAAGGGATTTACAGCTTCACAGAGAATACTTAAAGGGGACCTATTATGATCAGCTCCCTTTTTAGTGTGTGAGCACATACATTTGGGTCTCTGATGGGCCAGCGAACACACAAACTGTGAAATAAGACAACTCAGTAAGTTTTTTGTGAGCTGCCTTTGTCAGAAAACATGTGGTGAAACAGGCTGTTCAGATTTGTGTCTCAGTTCTATGTCACATTGAGACACAGTAGAATAAGAACCGCTCTTCATCTGAGTAACTGGAGAATAACAAGCGCCACTGAGAACTGCTCTGTTGGTTTCACAGACCAGCACAAATCTTTTAAAAGAAAGCGGAATTAATACCAACTGTGCCGACATTTTAGGAGAAAAGGCAGAGTGCTCAATTATGGCATCTACATAGCAGCCAGAAAAAGAGGTACAGGGAGTAACAGAACAAATTACCCACACACTTTTATGCACAATCTTTTCATAATAATAATAATAATAATAGTAGTAAGAATAATAATAATAATAATATATACTGTATATGATAATATACTAACATATTAATAATAAAATAACATAATGAATGTGTATTATTATTAATTATCAGCATTGTTATTCAAAATGTAACAATATTTATTTATTTATTTAATTGTTGTTTAATTGTCTTTACTCCATTATATGTCTTGTCAATGCAAGAATTCCATGCCATTCCATGCCAATAAAGCAAATTGGAGTTGCATTGATCGGGAGAGTTAAGGTGACGGAGAGGCAGAGAGGGCGAAAATGGGAGAGTGGAAAGATGGGGAGTGCCTCTCTATCGCTCTCTCTCCCTCTCTCACTCTCCCTCTCAGCCAGACGGACGGACAGGCGGAACCTTGCCTGATCTCTCGAGTCTCTCCGTGCGGTCGTCTGTAAATCCAAACTTTTCCTCCTTCGGGATTCGGGACATCCGTATTTTTTTCCCTTTTCTTTTTTATTCTTTTTTTTTGTTTTTTGTTTTTTTTTTCTTTTTAGAAATGCAAGTGTCATTTGTCTGTACGGACCACCGGGCGGTGAGCCGCAGCACGGAAGACCGTCTGAATCGGCAGAACGCCCACAGCCCCGGCACCAAGAGTAAGTTCCGAGCCGTGGCCATGGTGGCTCGCAGCCTGGGCCAGCTCTCCGTGCAGCACCTGTCCTCGTCCAGCGACCAGAGCATACGCACTGGCATGAAGTACAGGTAGGACAGCGTTTCTCAAGGTGCGGGGGTTCCGATCCGAGTGAAACCCCCCCGCCCCCCAGGGGTCCTCCACTAGAGGTGCCAGGGTCCCCAGCGAAACGATTAATAATAATAGTTCAACTTCACCGTTATTTCAGTTACAAAAACAAGAGTGGCAACTCACCTACACACCTTTATGTGCATTGTTTTTCAACTTTATTTTTTATTTTATTTTATTATTTATTCATCCATTTCACTATTGTCTTAATGTCTTAACCTCGTTATGTCATTAATTCATTCATTTCTTTCATTATTGTCCCGATGTCCTTTTCCTATATATGTATTTTGTTACATATATGTCTTCTGCTTGACATGTTTTGGCATTGTCAACAGTGCTGGTCGGCCAATTAAGTACATTTAAATTTTATTGAATGTATAACTGTTTTGATCATAGTTTGGTTATCTCGCCGTCTAAAGTATAAACAAACTAACGCAATCATATCTGACAAAATAAGAAAAAATCTTCTCATATTGGGTGGATCTGTATGAAATTCCTTGATATTAAAAGGATTGAGAATCACTGAGTTAGTGGCTCAGAACCCCTTCCCACCCCGACCCAACCAGCTGGATGCAAATCATGACTTTTAATTGTTGCTTCCCCATTCAAATATGGGCTGCATCTGCAACCAATGCATGCAACAACTCTTCCAGTGTGTATTATTGTATTATTTTATTTATATTATATTATATATTATTTACTATTACATTTATTTTTAAAGCAGTTATGGGTGTTTTGTACGATCCATCCAAGTGTGTTGCAAAGGATAGGGAAATAAGAATTCACTATGGCGCCAGAACCCATGTGTCCCACTTTAAATGGATCAAATGGAGTATAACAACTAATGGCATAACAAATAGAGTTGCTCATAAAGTAACAAAAGTATACCTTTGCACTTTATTTTGTATGGAAAGAAATATCAGAATCAGCCAAATCCTCACTTTAACTTCGAGGCTTGAGATGTGATCAGGTGAATGTTTCTCAAGATATGAGCTGTCTCTCTGTCACCGCCTCACTCCTTAGACGCTGGTTTATTGTGACAAGGCAACGTTTTCTTTTATTTTTTTAAAATTAAATCATGGATTACACTTTCAAGTACAAATAAAATATATTCACCACTTACCACCCCCCCAACCTATTTGACATTAATGCTGCGAGAGGGCTGTACATGTTATCAAAAGGAAATGACTAAATCCCCCCCTTTCGTGGCTTTGAAGTGGAAATGCGGGCGCTTAGGAAGGGCACTCCCCATTTCCTGCTTTTCAAAATACTTCAAGGGGCTACTTGAATTAATACCTTTCTCCTTTTTTTAATAGAGGCGCCTCTTAACCGATAACCCATCAGGCGCCTTCCCACTGATAACCTTTAATCCAAATCCCCTAACACCAGTTTGAAGGGATTTTCGAAACGTCCTTCATCTCTGGGAAAGGGGTGGGGGTGAAATAATGTGCTCAGAGTTCTCAGAGAACCCGCATAGGGAAGCGTGGGCCTCTTCACTGCCCACTTCACCTCCGCTGTGTCAGCTCTGTAATGGTACATCAAAGGCTGGATCAGCGAGGCAGTGTGCCCCATTACGAGGCACGTGCCACGGGCTAATGTGAAAGTTGACACTGATGTTGGTTTTCCCAGCCAGGGACTCTCTCCTCTGGAGGGATATTACCCCTTCAACCTGTAATCCAAGGCGAAACATTGCTTGGACATTTAGGCGAAGGGCGGTGCAGATATATTTTCTATTTCCTGTACATACAAGAATCAGGCATGGCATGTGTTTGAATTAGATTTCTCTGCTTTTGATTAATCTTTCGTGCGTCATTATCTTGTAATATCATGTACTAGCCAGTATCGTTTTCTGCAGACGATGTACTTCAATGCGGGAGACTATTCTACTTCCCTCAACTCTACGGGGAACTGATGAAAAAATCCACAATTTTCTTTAACGTCTTCGTCTGAAAACACAAGATGGGATTCGATTACTAAATCTGTCGATATAAAGATGTAAGTTGATGTAAAACATTTTTGTCTCATAGGCGTCAATATGTGACTAGACCAATGGTAGTTAATAGGCTCAAGTAAATGTGCCCTTGTGTTTGTTTCTCAGGTGCATCTAGTGGTTGGACGCCACTCACTGATTATCTCTCTAACTCAGCTGCAGGCAGTGTTGTCATGTCAGAGTGAATTTCTGCTCAAGAACAATGGAGAATCCTCCCAGTTCAGATTAGCATTTTAATAAAGAGGTTAAGGTGCCAAAGAGGAACATAAGGGAGCTTGTGCATGGCACCGTACGCACACTAACAAACATACAGTGAGCAAGACAAAAAGGAAAAACCTTGAAGTAAGTAAAATGATCTGCCAGCATGGTGAGAAAATAAATCTAGAAAATCTAGACCAGTCAATTTATCCTGAGAGAGAAAAATGAAATGAAATACATTCGCCCAGGTGCTCGTCTCCCTATTTCTTCCCACCGCAGTACTATATTGTGTCAGGTCCTTGTGCTGTACTCCTCAGAAGAACTCCATGTGTGATTCAGTCCATTCCATGGCTGATGACCCACCGCCACCCAACATGTGTGAGTGATGGCATCCACTGAACAAGCAGCTGGAAAAAAATTCAAGGAAAGCCAGACACAGTTCCATGAAAGCAGGGGAGGGGAGAAAGAGAAGCAGAGAAAGAGAGCCATGACTTATTGGCAGTGGGATGGTTGAATGGTTGGACTGACACCATATTTGCTGTTAAAAACCATTGAACATGTCAGACTGAAATAACAAGTTTCTCATTTCCCAAAAGCATCTCAGGGCTAATGATAACCTTAAAACCTTCTAGCTTTTTGAACTTACGGTTTGCCTTTCCCAAAGAGAAGAATTTTTTTTTTATTCGTCTCACAGGTGCGCATGCACCCCACACACACACACACACACACACACACACACACACACACACACACACACACTGGTGGCTGGAGAAATACAGCCTCTACATTTCTCCGAGCCATCCTTCCTCCAGGGGGCAGCCAGGTGCAGTGGGTAGCCTTCACTTCGATTGTGCCATGGACCAGTTCTAGGTGGTGGATCCATGTCGTGGTCAGGAACAGGACAGTGTTCTGCATGTTTCTAATTGAGGTCCTTTTATATTGGAGGAGACCCATGTGAGCATGGGGAGAACATGCAAACTGCACACAGAAAGGTCCCTCATTGGGAGATAACCCACCGGAGCACGGTGCCAACTGTGCCAACTTGCTGTGAGGCAAGGCATCAGTGCAAAAACTGCGCCACTGTGCCGCCAATGCTAAATTCCAAAGGCATCTTGACTTAATATGCTCTTAGAATTGACTATGAGAAATGACCGGTTCCGCCTGCCACAGGCCAGCCGAGTGGATTTTTCAGGGCCTTCCAAGACAGAGACACAGGCGATGGTGTTGAAACATCCCAGTTTATTGAAGAGAGTGGGCAAGATGGAACAAGCCTGGAGTGGATGGAAACATGTCTTGACAAGTGCTCATCGATCTGTTGCTCTGCACTTGTTGCTTTAATGAGCAACAGGTGCACAGCCACCCCTGATCCTGGGGACAATTAATTCGATCCAAGATGGCTGCTTAAATCGGACCACCTCACACCACAGACCACTACCACTCATACAAGGCCAAGTGCATTTTAGAAGTCGCCGCAAAAATACAGCATGTCTTATTAGAATTTTCATATGTCATTATATTGTTACCATGAACCATGACATTTTCTTAGGATAAAAGTGATGTATAACGGAACATGAAACAATGATCTTTAAATTTACAAATTGCACAACACAAAATAACTTCCAATAGCCCTACACAAAAAGATTGGTAGTAGGGAAATCAAAGTGGGAGATTATACACCTTATTTTTCAAAAATTTTCATTCATGTGACGTGCGAGAGTATGTTAAGGTGCCTTGAAAACCGGGCCATATATCAGGCATCTCTGGGCTCGTCCTCGTCCCGTTCACATAACATGCCGTTGCCTGGGCAGCGATGTTAAAATTCCCATAAAGCCTGTTCACACCGAATCTGTAATCACATCCGACACTCTAGGACAACATCAAGTCATTTGATCAGCTGAACATTTACCATTTTCCATAAATTAAATTTTAAAACTTCCTTCATATAGTGTTTGCCATGTGAACAAAAATAAAAAATACACACACTTCACTTACATAAGAGATTCTGACAAACCACTGCTAGATTTATTTAAAAATTCTTTAAAATTACTTTATTTTATTTTGCATTGTTTGAGGTTGGCGTTTGGGCTCTAGTGCTCATCACTCCCGTCGAGGTGTACGAAAGCATAGGAATCCTTAATCAGCTTGAAATAGTGGAGTGATGAGCTCGAATCCCCCACTAGAAAAAACAGTCGAGCCCAACAGGTGGATGCAGGGGAGGTGGAGGGAGCACAGCAGTGCAGCAATCAAACACGAAACAGAGCAGGAAGCAAAGCAGGTAGGGCAGGAGGGACTGGCTGCTTAAATAGGCTGGCCTATAAGGGCGCTGAAGCATGTGGCGTAGTCGCGTTGTCTGATAGAACTACTGTAGCTCCGCAAACTTCTCCTCATTTATTCTTTGTGAATATGTTGACATCCAACCTTAATGTTAAAAACGTCATTTTTTTACATAAAGGAATGAATATTTTAGATAATAACAGATAGATATGAAGTAACAACTTCAGTTGTTGTTGTTGTGTTGTTGTTTGTTGGATTCACTTTGCAGTAGACAAACCATATCTGCAAAAAGCATGCATACAGTCATTTGCTGCGAGTCTCTCCCTCTCTTTACCCCTGTCTCTCTCCAGTGCTCTCTACAATTATAAAGAAGGCAAAAAAAAACCCTGCTTAAGAGTCAAGTGCAAACCATTGTAGGAAACATACTTAACTGTCATTTGCTTAACTCTAATAACCTGGTCACACCAATGACTTCTTGCATTTGCGATGCGTTTAACATGTTGCATACGTTTTCACTGACCTATTTTAGGACTTATCTATGTTGCTTTCGGCGCTTTGTAAGTTGTGGGTAAATGATGTAATGTGATGTATTTTGCATACGTATCCAATGCAATCAGTGACAAGCAGGCATAACATAGTTTGTTATTGGGAATCAAGATCCTGCTCGATTAAAGACAGATTACATCTTTCTTTGGGAACCAGTTTCTGCCTGTCTCTCTCCAGTGCTCTCTACAATTATAAAGAAGGCAAAAAAAAACCCTGCTTAAGAGTCAAGTGCAAACCATTGTAGGAAACATACTTAACTGTCATTTGCTTAACTCTAATAACCTGGTCACACCAATGACTTCTTGGATTTGCGATGCGTTGAACATGTTGCATACGTTTTCACTGACCTATTTTAGGACTTATCTATGTTGCTTTCGGCGCTTTGTAAGTTGTGGGTAAATGATGTAATGTGATTTATTTTGCATACGTATCCAATGCAATCAGTGACAAGCAGGCATAAGATAGTTTGTTATTGGGAATCAAGATCCTGCTCGATTAAAGACAGATTACATCTTTCTTTGGGAACCAGTTTCTGCCGTCTTTGTTGCCAACAAGCAAATCCTCCTGGCAGTCCCCTCTAAATGTCGCCGTCTGGTGTAATATTTTTTGAATGTCTCCCCTGTCTCCGAGCTGCCTCTCGCTCTGGCCTTGTTCTGTACTGAGGCATGAAATGCGGCAGGATGTTCCACAGAAAGGAAGCCACAAGAGCAGTAGCAATGTGCTTTCCCATGTGGCTATATTTTGATGCTAGAATGTAGCATTCCGTTCTGAGAATATATGTTTTTTTACATTTTGTTTGTTTACAGCATTCCATGGCCATTTGTGGCAGACTTAGTCTTTTTTTACGGCGCATGTTGGTGTGTGTCTATGTGTAACTACAGGTGTGAAAATACAAGAGTGTGTGTGTGTGTGTGTGTGTGGCAGAGATGCTCACAAGTGATTTTTTTTGCAAGTCTCAAGTCTTTGAGGGTCAAGTCCGAGGGTCACGTGTCAAGTCTCAAGTCTCTTATGGTGGTAATAAACATTTTTTCTGCTGCATGTCGGGTGTTCTTACTACAGAGCTATTTCTAATGAATTCACAGTATGTATATATCATCACACATTTATCAGTTAGCATATCAGAGTTGATGAGTTATTTAAATGAATGTATAGATAAGGAGTGTATGGTATGAAGCTTGAAATCATATTATACATTATAATACAAAAACAAAACAGAAGCTTTACTTTTCAAGTTCAGAATTATATTGTTCCTTGTAACATCAACATACAGTATAGCCCAAGTGTGCATGAAAATGATTATTACTTTAAAACTTTTTCTTTTACTTTTCTCATATTTTTTCCTTGATCATGTCAATTTGTGAAACAAATAATTTGTCAGCAAACATCTGAGCATCTTAACATACTTACATCTGTCTTTAACAGGTGCTCTCAATACGTATTTAACAATAGACAATTATTTTGCCCACTGCAGTCACCATTGCTTAGTAATTGACTGATGGGAAAGTAGGGAAGATAATCTGGTTCAGTTTGCCAATGAGCTCTGATGAGTGAGGTTCAGGTATTCAAGATGACAGCTCTAAAAGTCACAATCTTTTACGATTAAAGTATGGGTACACAGTATTTCAGTCCCTAGAAAAATACATGTAATGTTTTTTAAGGATTAAACGCTCACTCTATTGGACTGCGTTCAAGCACAAAGTGAGAAGCTGCAACAGAGTGGTACGTTTCTCAGTAGTAAAGCATCCAGCAAGGTTGTGCCGTGAGCCATTATAAATGAACATTTTAATGGGTTCATATTTAAGTGTCTTTGTTCCAGGTAGATACTGTATATACACACACGCATTCACCTGCCAAAGTTTAACCCACTCTCCACATCCTACCCTGTCCACACCTTGTCGAAAGCCTCCTGCCTCAACAAAATTGCTCCAAATATAGCACCCCCATCGGCCTTCACCTCAGTGCTCACCCAGCCACGATCTTTGCCCAAGAATGGGAACATGTATTTTATTAGGCTAATGTCAACCTCTTGATTTTTGACAGTTGGATCGCTTTTCATGCTGCAAAGTATAATCGCAACATACATGCTGGGAGGTGTGTATGCGCCTCAAAGAATAACTAACTGCATATGGTGGCAGTTCCGCCTACCAAACACCACCCGAGTGGCATTTTCAGGGCCCTCTGACACAGAGACACAGGCAGAGATGTTGCAAATGCACAAGTGTATTGTAGAGAGCGGCAAGATGTAACAAGCCGGTAGCAGATGGACACATGTCATGACAGAGGCTCTCCCCCTGTGTGTGTGGGGATGGAATTGAATTTATTTAGTCTATTTTCTATTCACCATATACATTGCAAATTGTTGTTAAAGAACACAACAAGGTCCGTCATACTGAGCTGTAGAGAGTGTCATGTCTAACTAAAATTGCAGTTCCACATTATACTTTTAAATAAATTCTTTAAAGAAAATGTATACCAAATTCTGTGTCCAAACCATTAAAACCCACTAAATCATGATGAACAATAAAATCAATTAACTGTAAGGTTCATCCCAAACCCAGCTAAATTTGGCAAAAAATTAAAGTACACTACTATTCTACTACTTGAATAGGCTGTAATTTCAATGTATTTTCATCAGCTATAATTTCACCATTATCTTTGTTAGTTTAGGGAATGATAGAAATGTTTTGGTTGGTTGGTTAGGGGATAGGGATTATGGGCTAAGAGGTTAGGGTAGGCTTAGCCATGATGCAATTTCATCCAAATTTTGACAGAACTAGACAAACTAAATGATGCCCACAGTTTACTGGGATGCTGTAACTTTTAACTATTCCCATGTCAACTACACGGGCTAGTGCTTTTGGCTTTGCATGTCGCTTGGGAATGTCAGCAAGGCTGAAACATATGTCATATTTGCTACCCTAACCCTTGCCAATAGAAAATTAGTTTGAGTTTGAGTTTCTTGGCAATACGTACAATATGTTTATGTGGGTATGTGTATGCAACTCCTTCATGGTTTTTATCTGTGGATTATTTGGGTGCAAGAAAATACAGATGTCTGAATGTGAAAGCAAATCAATAGCCCACACATTTCACCCGGCGAACACAAGAAAAGTTGGAATGTTATTCTTTTCCTCTGCTCTCGGGCTAATAACACGAGCCGACCCATTGTGCGAGACCTCTTTATGTTTCAAGGTGAGAGGCAGACCTCTTGTTCTCGTCGATTCAAGTGTTTTTTCTTCGCGAGTTTGTGAAGCTTGCCCGGCACGTCTACGAGCTGGAGCATTCAGAGGCAAAAAAAAAAAAAGCCAAGCAGTCAAGCATTAGTTTTGAGCTTCAGAATTTCAGAAGAAAGGAACGGAGCTGGGTACAATGGAACATAATTAACTGCCGGGGTGAGAGCAGATGTGTTTGGTTTGGCCTTGTGGACTTCTACACTGTGGCTGTTGAAGTCATGGACTATGGCTTGCAAACAGTCCCTAAAGCCACAAGGTTAGAAAATGGCAAATAAGAAATATAAGCTGGCCGCAAAGCTATTTGGATCTGTAAGAAATGCTCCCAGCTCTTCCCTGGCTGCATTCAAGGCCACAAGTGTGCTGGTTTCAAGCGATAAAGGTCTACAAATCAAATCAATCAAATGCAAATTTTCCCATGCAGAGTTACCCGTCATGGCGTTGGTCATGGTTCGATAAACTTTGAGGAACTTGTGCAAGAGTACTGTACCCCTTGGGAAAAGTTTGATTTTGCATTGGGTGTTGAAAAGTGTTCAAAGTGAATTTGATTTGAGAGTCAAACGTGTCACCAAGGCCTGTGCTTTTTTTTTTTTTTGACATATACAATGTAACTCTACTGGGTCCTAGTTCAGATTTTAATTAAAAGTACAGCCCATCAACCTCTTTTATTTATGTTTGATTTATATATATATTCGATTTTCTTCTTTGTCAACAGAAATATGGGAAAATCTGGACTCAGAGTTTCCTGTCTGGGATTAGGTGAGTTTGCGCATTCTCTCTCTGTATGTGCAAATCATGAGAGCGTGTTTATATGAGTGTGCAGCTGGGGATAGTAAATTAACGAATAAACGATTGAAAGCTAATCATTAAGAACAGTCAAAACCAGCCAATATGAACTATTGACCACTGATGCAGAAATTTCAGACAGACACACACACACACAGATGATACACATGATGTCATGGCAATTTCCTCTGCTCTCTCTGCAGGCACATGGGTTACTTTTGGGGGCCAGATAACAGTTGAGGTAAGAGAAAATGTAAGAGAATGCCAGCAAACTATTTCCCTTTCAATGATAGGTTCGCCATTTTTCAGCCCAGGCCTTATTAAAATGATGGTTCCCATCGTTTATAGCTGTTTATTGTTCATATCACAACGCTAACTTCCCAATCCCAATGGCAGTCCAATGGGGAAAGTGTTTAACCCTTGAGAAAATATGATACATCTCCTTTTACAGAACGCTTTGCTTCCAAAGCAAACTGTGGCTAAGCAAACTACTGTGGCTCTAGAAACAGAAAATTCATTGGCTACTGTGATGGAAGGATGAACATATTTTGAACAAACGTTGATCAACAGTGTTCAATTTGATTGATTCCATCGTAACTACTTCAGTTTTGTTTTTTTAACTATGTAACCAGGATGTTTATTGATACATCATTTCTCACCATTTCCCTAACCCCCCTCCTCATTTCTGACGTCCCCGCGCCCTCTTCCCTCTATGTTGGGTTCAAGATGGCTGAGGAGCTGATGACGCGAGCTTACGAGAACGGAATTAATCTCTTTGACACTGCTGAGGTCTATGCTGCTGGCAAGTGAGTTTGATATACACATGCACGCCATGTGCGCATGCATTGTACATGCCATTTGTTTTGCTTATTTTGATTGACTTAAATACAAAATAAATATTTTTATTAAATAAAGTGATGCATATTAATTAATACATTTATTAATATATGTATTAATTAACAAACAATAATAATGATTATATATTTATCATTATTGTTGTTATTATTTTTATTATTATTATTATTTAAAATAATATGTAAAAGTAGCCATAAATAATATTTACATTATCAAAAAATTTATTGATCCAATTTGATTGCATACATCTAAATATGTCTTTCTTGCAGAAGGGGTCAGATGTGTTGCTTTTCTTTTTGCAAATTGTGCTTAACATTATTAATTAAACATGCAATGCTGCCAACGCAAACAAATTATTTACCCTTATTTCCAGTCTATAAGCCGCTACTTTTTATCCACGCTTTGAACCACGCGGCTTATCCAATGATGCAGCTAATTTATGGATCTTTCCCGCTTTCACAAGCTTCATGCCGCCAAAAAACTGAGCAAAAAACTCATTATGTGATGGTGCTCAGTTTTTCGATCTGATCTGGCTGTTGGAAAAGGAAATAGAGCTGCTGCACGGGAGCTTGGCCTTATTGAGTCGATGACGTTGGAAACAGCTGCGTGAGGAACTGACTTGGTACAAAAAGACAACAAAAGCTTTCAGCGGGAAGAAAAGCAGATGGCCCGAACTAGAAAATGAGCTCGAAGACTGCGTCAACACACAGAGAGCAGACGGCCGAGGTGTTTCAACTGTGCAGATCCGACTGAAAGCCAAAACAATCGCCACCGCAATGAAGTTTGAGGATTTTAGAGGTGGACCATCGTGGTGTCTGCCAGTGGGTCCTGACAGCGTGAATCCACAAAAATCCACTCTCATCAACGGGTTTGGAAAGGCTGGACTGCTGCGTGTTGAAGAGGGCAGCATGAGCTCAGCGGGGAATTTGCCTCCGAATGAAAGTGATGAGAGCGACAATCAAAACGATCCAACATCTGATGAAGCAATTCTGAGGCTATTCAACTCCGACACCGAAGGAGATGACTTCAGTGGTTTCAGTGCGCAGGAGGAGGAAGATAGTGACCAATGACTTTCTTGGTAGGCTACTGTTTACCGCTAATGTTTTTATTTTTGTCACAAACCGTGTTTCATTAAAGCCTATTTATTTTTGTTACAAGCCTTGTTTCGTTAAAGCCTATTTATTTTTGCTACAAGCCGTTTTTCGTTAAAGCCTGTTTAAAGGGAATTTGTTTCAATGTACCGTTAGGCACCTGCGGCTTATAGAAATGTGCGGCTTATTTATGTTCAAAATAAATATTTTTTAAAAATTCAGTGGGTGTGGCTTATATTCAGGTGCGCTTAATAGTCCGGAAATTACGGTATGCTGATCCGAAATGAGCCATTATCTTCACAATTGACATTGTATTTGTGTTGCATTTGTAATTTGTATTTGTTTTCCTGCTGATATGCGTAATTGTGTATTTATTAAGCAGATACTTCTCATTGATTGACTAGTTATACATTACAACAAAGTATGGAAAAAGCTGAATGAGCTACATGTTTGTTTGAATAAGCAGTTTGTGTGCAGACAAAAAGTTCTTCTACTTAATAAATGGCCTCTTTCAAGAAGACATCTTGATGCTGAATGATATAGGAGTAATGCCTTAAAGCCGGAGCATGGCGGCATTGCACTAAATTTATATAATTGACCTTGCTAGGCAGCTCAGGGAAAATAGTGGCTAAATTGATTGATCAGTTTAATGGAGGTTAGGGGGGCTAATCTGGACTGACCAGGGATTTTTGTTGAGCCTCATTTAATAAGGGGAAGGTGTGCAATTGCTGGTTTGAATTGACCATTGTCACTCCAATTTAGTCACTTGCATACTCAATTTTGTGGAGTTAAAGTAGAAATGTTTTGATAGAGTGCAACAATTTTGTCTTTTACATACAACTAGGCAGGTATTTTTCTGTGGTTGAACAGAGAAACACATTCCCTTGCATACACATACAAACACATACACACACACAAACATGGTTCTCATATACAAATGCATGAGCATTCATGAGCATTCATGAGAGTTTGAGTTGTCTGAGTCATCAGAGTCTGTTAAGAAGTCAGCTGTTGCCTCCTGGAAATAGGCATAAGTTAATTCATGGAGAATGCATTAAGCATTAGTCCGTTGGGTAAAACTGCAACATCTGCTGTTAGACCATAGGAGGATCGGACCCCCCCTCCACACACACACACACACACACACACACACAGACACACACACACACAAACACACACATACACATACACATACACATACACATTCACCCTCATACATTCCGTACACTGAACCCACCATACACTGAACCCACCACTGCTTTCCACAGTCAAGTTTTACCTACACTTGGACAGTTACAGTTTTCTGTGTATGTGTATTCTTAACTTTCTTTTCTCTTTATTTAGAGCTGAGCTGGTTTTGGGAAGCATCATCAAAAAGAAAGGATGGAGGTAGGACGGTTGATCCTCTGCCCTAGTTTTTTTGTGTGATTATCACCTCAAAAATAAGTATTATCGTTTAATATTTATCGAATAACCTTATCCTGTACCTGTCGTATGATGAGTGCCCAGAGACTACTATATAAAGACAGGTTTTTAGTTGGCAAATCTAGATACTACTCTTGGCTAATATTGAGTTTTAACCGCTGACCTAACCATTGACCTCCTCGTCTGAATCTGGTTTAGATAGATAAAAAAGCTAATTAATTTCAGCTGAGATGGATGGGATGGTGCGCAGCCCCTCTATCTCCTACTGGCTACACCATGTCTATGGTGAACAGGATCATTTGGTTTTGGGTGGGCTGCATCCAGAGATTTGACAGTTGATTGCGATTTGGGCCCATGAACCACATTAAAGGACCAATGTGATGTAGCTGAGTAAGACAAGTGTTGCATGCATTCACTTATCAGATGTGTTTGTTTGACGTGGAGTAGCTAGGACCTCATGGATTTCCCACTTCAAATCTGGCCATACTCACTCAGGTTGAAATTAAGTACCAATGAAGTTGCCATACAATGAATTAATTGATTGTTTCTGGGATTCACAGACTCTGGACATAGCTTATGTTAGTGTCGATTTTAGTGTTAGCACTAAAAGCGTCACAAGCAGGTGGAACACATATTATTATGGCCTACTAGAGGACAAGACTCATGAACGATTTGGGCCTTGCGGACAAATTTTTTTAATAAGTCCAAGGCAAAAAAGCCCCAGCCATTTAGCATAATTAATGTTGAATGACTTGATGTTGAATGACGTGAGTGACTTACACTTTGCATTCCACCAAAATAAATCATGTTGTCAGTATTAAATGATTCTTGAAAGAATTCCATTCACAACTCATAGCCAAAATGACTCTTCTGACTCTCGTTCATCATTCACAAGTCTTGTCACCAACTAAATCGAAACGACAACGGGTCCGAAAAAATCGAACTCAGAGAGAGTCGAATGTTACATCACTACTCGTAGTTCCCACTTTCAGTGCAAACATTGACCTTGTATGGATGAACACAGCCCTGGTATTCTCACTGGAACTGATGAATTAGTACAGCAAGTTTGATATTGCAAGGCAGATAATTTCCATTTTTTTATACATTTCTTAAATTGGAATATGAAACATTTCACGGCAAACCTTGCAAGCTCGTTGATAAACACTGGCTTATGTGAGATATAACATTAGTTGGTACTTTATACAACCAAAGTCGGGAACTTTAATATCTTGGCTTGCTTGGAGTACAACACCCAGAGAAGTTTTGAATACAGATGAGAGAAAGCCAGGGAGACGGTAGCATCTCAAAGGGCTCTGCTTGTGGTCCTATAACTGTATCTATGATGATATGGTGTACAACGGACGTTTTTGTGTGGTTTAAAATATGTTCTTTCGTGTAGACGTTCTAGTCTGGTCATCACCACCAAGATCTTCTGGGGAGGAAAGTATGTAGTCCTTTCTCTTCATTTGTTTCTTTAGAACTTCATTTCTCTGTTTCATGCCATCTTTGCAATACTCTGTGATACTGTAATTTCCGTTTTCATGTTTTTATTTTTTACTTGTCATAAAGACACAAGACTCAAATACCTAGGCTTTTGCGATGCTGGAAGGTTTCCCTGAATGCACAGGATAATTAAGTACCCCTGACTGAAATGAATTAATTGAAGTCATTGCCTATCTGTGGTCCATATCTGCATCAAATGTGGACACAGAGGACTTGGATGACTTCTCCCCTACAAAATTACACCATGCAAAAAGGGCACGCACACAAAATTGTAAGGGTCTCTCAAAACACTTTTCTTTTTAATAGCCCCATTTCGCATTCACAAGAGGATGGAAGTCAAATTGCATCATTAAGAACATTATTTACCGTTTGCCTTCTCTTAATTTCTAGGGCAGAAACTGAGAGAGGATTGTCTAGAAAGCACATCATCGAAGGTGAGATCGGATTATTATTATTTTGTTTACTTTCTTTCAAAAACAATTCTTCAAAATATTTTTTGCAAAATAATGGCTATTATGGCTATAATAATTTTAAAATTTCTGTTTTCTAATCAAAGGTCTCAGGGCCTCACTGGAGAGACTGCAGCTGGAGTATGTTGACGTGGTTTTTGCAAACCGGCCAGACCCCAACACACCCATGGAAGGTAGGGACGTCTCTTAAGATGTGCGAGGATGTAAGGAATTGTTGGTATTATTATATCCAACTCCAATATACTGCAATCTCTACTTATAACTATGGCTGAACGATTTGGGAAAATAATCTAGTTGCGATTTTTTTTTTTTTTTTTAGATCAATATTGTGATTTAGTATGCAATTTTTTTTTTACGTTTTTTTAAAGAGGGCACGGAAAAAGTGTCCCCATTACGCACAGTTTCGTTCCATACTTAGTTGTTTCGTTCCATTAGGAGACGTAAAATAAAAACAGTGTTCTGCCAGGCGCATCGTCGGTAACGTGGGAGAGGGAGACAGGTGTGCGAAATGTGAATTCCTCCCTCTCTACAATCGCCATCCCTGGGACTTCTCCCTCCTTGCGATGAATTGTGATGTCGGCTTGAATTTGATTAATCGTTTAGCCTTTCTTAAAACAGCTGAGAAATTCAGTTTCAATGTAATTGCAGTAGACCAACAAATTGCAACACCCCAGCTGACGTGCAAGTTTGCTCACTCAAACTCAAAACTCTGCCTTGTAATGATTGAAGATTATACTTGAAGGACCTCTTGCGCTGAAAAAAGCCATTCATGAAAAGATTTGTGCTTAAATCTTACGTGTACACGGTTTAAGCAAAGATTTGGGATCCAACAATAATTTTCGTATTTTAATTTGTTCTTACTTTGGAATACATTTTTAACTGTCTCTGACTATGCGTCACATGCGTCTATCAGATGTCAGAGTCCTGTTAAATTATATTATAAATGTAACGAAGTGTAAGTCGTATATTAGAACCACAATTAGACCACCGGCACAGAAACACAGACGACGGGGTTTCAGACACAGTTTATTGTAGAGAGTTTGCTAGGTGGAATAAGCCCAGGAGCAGATAGATACGTGTCATGACAAGGGCTCCTCTCCTGAGGGCGTGTGGGGATAGAGGTTTTACCTAGGACTGGTGTAGTTTGAGCAGCCACACCAGTCCTAGGTAAAACCCCACACCACACTATTATTTATCTTCTTTGTGTATCTTGAAGTGTGTGTGTTTTTTTTAGCATGTTTAAGTCTAAGATCCTTACTGAACTCCGTTGTATGTGTAGTTGAATAAGTTTACACACGCCCAGCTATAAAGCAGTCATCTTAATCTCCAAGCAGGTGAATATGAATATATTCAGAGCGCATCTAAAGAGATATGTTTATTGGTAGTGATCAGTGATCTGCTTACTGAGAGTCATCAATGGCAGATCACCTGGTTTCCATTGACAAGAGAAGCCCTTCTTTTATTAATTATTATTGGTATTATTATAGTAAGTGATAACCTAGAGCTGCAACTTTATCACCAGACCACCCGCGCCACACAAGACCACCAGCTTCCTCACTACAAGCACCAAACTGCCTCCATGCAATTAATAAATAGAAAAAACAACTTTTATATCAATCCACTGTTTATGTCGGCAGTCTACGCACCCATCATGAATCCGGTTCTTCTTGTTTGGTGTACATATCGGAGACAAACTTTGGAAAAACCCACCTTACTCTGAAAAAATAAATGTCGTAGCCTCGTTCAGCAAAATTGAATTGGTGATATGCGATAAGTTTCTGAGGTTTTTTTTTTATTAATTTAG
This sequence comes from Zeus faber, assembly GCF_960531495.2. Lineage (NCBI taxonomy): Eukaryota > Metazoa > Chordata > Actinopteri > Zeiformes > Zeidae > Zeus > Zeus faber. The sequence goes on along the minus strand of NC_137194.1, from coordinate 29,460,708 downwards.
TCTTTATCATGAGGTGTGTCATATATATTATAATAATCATAATAATAATAATAATAATAATAATTAATAATAATTTCTACATCTCATTGGATAATGGCCCCTTGAGCAGCTTCTGGGATCGGGTTACAGTATCTTAACGGACTTTATCTTCTAACGGGCCTTTAAGGAGGACTGTATGTCGACATTGTGATGGGACACATACAGAACCAGTTAATGGATAAGTTCTCTACTTTTCAACCCAAACCTTACGTTCATTTCGAGATCATTTGACTGTTGATTCCCGCCATTTTCAACTCTGGTAAGTCCACAGCCTCGTTCTCAATGCTTTACTATTGATTAACTTAGCGTCCTGTTGCAACTCCTTAAGGAAATTTAACATGTTTTGTTAAGCCTTAAACATTTGATTGGTCTGCATTTAAGTACAGTAAGAAGATGCAGCAGAATGGTAAGCTTCTCAATAGTAAAGCGTTCAACAAGGTTGTGCTATGAACAGTTCTAAATGATTGTAACCAACATTTATTAATAACAACAATAATAATATGGCCTGGGTTGAAAAATGGGGGACCCATCCTTTAAGCTTGTCATGGAACCCCACAAAACATTTCCATATTGTTCATATAACATAACATCTTCTCATAAACAGTCATCAAAACGCAGCAATACCTTACCAGTGGTTAAAAAAATAAAAATAAAAAATTGCAACATTCAAGAGTCACCATATTGTATCAATCTATATTGTATGAACGCCTGTTAAAATCTCACAGATGGAATTGGGCATGGGGCTAAAATTCTAAGTGCACCCCTAAAACATAGTAGGCATTTTGGTGGACACCCGCGGAAAAACAGACATGGCCGATCCAGACATAATTTATGTTGCAGATTTAGCACTGGGAATTTTACATCAGCTATCCAACCATGTCCAAACTAGGGCAACAATCTTCCTTCAGTCCAAGCATGTTCAATACAGGGCTGCAATTAGTTTTCCCAACAAACGCTATATTGTTACTTTTGCCTTTAGTTTGGTCTATGTGAACATGCAATGGCTGAAGCATACACATAACATGTCTAAGAACCTTTGAAACTGATTCAAAAGTGTACTCTAATACTATAAAGTTGGGTATAACATTGTGAAGGACATTTTCTTCCATTTATTTTGTGTTTAAAATTAGAAAAAAAAACAAAAAAACCTCAGGCAATGAAGGAAGAATATTTGTATTTTGAAGACGTTATCTTTGGTTACTCTTCTTGATGGAAAGAGATCTTGTTGTCTGCATTGTTTTTGTTGTTTATTGTTGTTTTTGTCACCAGGGGACCCATTTCACACATCTAAGTCCAGAACATTCATCATAGAAGGTATATGGTACCCCCATAGCAAACCTGCCCCCCTCCCGCCCTGCAAAAACAAGCATTTTATGGCAGTCATTTGGTATAATAAGTCGCTGCTTTCACTTCTGTAAAACCCATCTTTGAGTCCATAAAATGCTGGACCCTGCCCACCCACTACACTCCCCAGCCAAGAAAACACCAATGGTAACAGTATAATGGGTCCAGTGCCATTGGTAGAATTTTTCCTGGAAAGTACTGAACTGTATAGCCATGGCCCTAATCTCCCTGATGTTAATCTCCACATTTGGCATTTATTCTGATACTACAGACAAATTATACTTATTGTAAGTTGCTTTGGTCAAAAGCGTGGAAGGTCAAAGTTGAATATCGATCAACATTATAACTTACTGTATGTACACTAAGCACCTTACCTTGCCAATTGTTAATTTGCCTTGCCAATTATTAAAAAACCTTGGCATGGTTTCTAGGTTTTGTTATTGAGAATTTAATTGAGGCCTTCACCTTAAGTGGCACCACTGCACCATCCATTCACAACCTCGGACTTTCGAGATTCAGTACAGGGAATGGCAAAGTTAATATCACTTTAACAGAATTCTAATAGAAATTCACTTGGATGCCATCTTTACGCTTTCAGGCAGTAACTTCAATACTTTTTTGACTCAAATATTTTGGAACAAGAGGAGGTATTACAGTTTATAGTATATTTATAGTCAGAGTTTATATATTTAATATTTACATGTAGACACTACCAAAACTTAGCAAAAATGTTGGTAGTCTCTACCATAAAACCGCAGTATGTATCGTCTTGCATGTTTCCTATAGCCAAGCATGTCTCTGTAGTTTCATTTTTATTCTGCTCCTACTTGTAATTCTGTAAGTCTCTGTTGCTCTCCTGACGCTCTGTTGACCAGAACCCTCCCGAGTAGCACAGCAACTTTCCTTAAAAAATACAAGAAATTTAAAAAAAGATGTAATTCCGACAGACAACTGTTAGATTTAATTTAAAATTAATATTTATTTTGGTTTGTTTGAGTTTAGGCATCTGGGTTCTACTGCTCATCACTTCCGGCAAGGTGGACAGAATACATAGGCAATTAATGAGTGCGAAATATAGGAGTGATGAGCTTGAATCGCCCATTGGATAGAACAATAGCGCCCAACAGGTGGATGCAGGGGAGGTGGAGGGAGTGCACCAACACAGCAAGCAAAGCAGGAAGCAAGGCGGGTATGGCAAGAGGGATTGGCTGCTTAAATAGGCCGGCCCATATGGGCTTGGAAGCATATGCCATCGAGTTGTCTGACAGAACTGTTCCCCAAGCTACGCCTCATTTATCAAAAAGATCAACAGAGCAGACGATAGAAGAATGGACCATGGACATTTTTTTATGCTGCAAAATCTATCAATAAAAAATCGAATAATAATAATAAGAAAATACATTTAGAAACAAATAACCAAACAAAATTATCTGCAAGTTGCGGTAAGACATTTTGAGTTGAAAATGGAAAAAATAGAAAAGATAGAAATAAAATCTTGTAGTGGAAATTATTTCATAGTTTAAACAGCAGTCCACCCTAACATCATATTTAAAAAAATATATATCTTTCCTTATTTTATATCTGAATATCATGTTTTCTTGAAAGTTATTCTTTCAGAGCGGAGAGCTTTAAAAACTTGCTGTTCTCTTTAAAGTGTCCTATCTCACTGAAAGAAATCCTCAAAATGGGGATTTCCGAGTAGTCCTAGTTTGACGGAGCCTCGCTGCATAATCTTAATATGCACAATTCTAGACCTGTCAATTGGGGAGGGAAAATGATCTAGTGTTTTCTTGCTTAACATTTTATTTTTCGCAGTGTGTCCCACTCTGTTTGTCTTCTATATGAATTAGCTTGTCAAGAGACCTGAAAATACCTCATGAGAATGTTTTGTGTTCCTTGTACCAAGATGGCCTTCCTTTCACTCTCTTTAAAAATGTTTGTTTTTGCAGTCTGTGCAAGGCTATCCATTGCCTTTGGATCGATCGCCTGACTTTATGTAACCCTGTGGCTTCTGCAATGTTTTGTTTCCGTAGAGACAGTAAGAGCGATGACCCATGTTATCAACCAGGGTATGGCCATGTACTGGGGGACTTCGCGGTGGAGCTCCATGGAGATCATGGTGAGCCGACGTCCTCTGTATGCCTGCAAAATCCTGCAATCGCCTGCAACGGATATGAGTCCGAAGTCCTCGTGCCCATTTCCCTGCAGGAAGCCTATTCTGTGGCACGCCAATTCAACCTGATCCCACCCATCTGCGAGCAGGCAGAGTACCACATGTTCCAGAGGGAGAAGGTGGAGGTGCAGCTCCCCGAGCTCTTCCACAAGATCGGTGAGTGGGAGAGATTTAGTACTGGAGGACCAATTCAAAAGCCGATCCTGAAACCATAGGGTTTTCAATTAGATGTGTAATCTGATGCGTGTGAAAAGGAACTTAAGCTTTTCCTGCTGTATTATAAAACACTTAGTTCCAGTCGAGCAATTCGATTGGCATTCCACAAGTGCTGATACACAGTTTTGGCTCAAGGTATCTAGGGTACCTTGGCAGAGCGATTTTTTTGGTGAAGCCGATTGAACAACAAAAATCATGATCTGTTTTCTCAAATTACCATAACTTGATAAATAGCCTTGTACTGACATCTGTTGTACAAAATCAATATCATGCACAATATTACTTTATATAGTATAAAGGCATGAGGTCATGCCTTTATACTGTATATCAACACAATAACAATTATTAACAGCTAAATCACAGCAGTGTCGATATACAGTATAACAGTAGGGAGCGATAGACCTGAAAAGGACATCTTAGTTATTTTAAATGCAGCCACATTTGGAAGTATTTTTGTCACATTTATCCATCCACCTGAAGCAGAGCTGTGAAGCGTCGTTGCAAAGTTGGGGGGTTCCAGGCACGAATGCAACGCCTCACGCCAGAACACATCAACGAAACTCAGCTGACGGAACTGGCAACCCTATCGCCCTAATGTACTGGGTTTCACAGGTGGCTTCACGGCTTTTAATTCCAATGGAACGGGAATTAAAAATGCTTTGCACAAGCAATAGTTTGCTTTGCGCTCTTACGCCGCCCTGGTTTACTGTTTATGAACAGGGGTGGGAGCAATGACATGGTCCCCGCTGGCGTGTGGGATCATCTCAGGGAAGTACGACAATGGCGTGCCCCCTTACTCCCGTGCGTCTCTTAAGGTAACGCTCTTTACTCTTCAGTGGCCATTTCTATGTTGCATGCATACCCACATCAAATGGTATGGAAGTGTGGATTTGGGGAAAGAAGGGTCCCCCAAGATGCGATGCTGTATTCTCATACCGTATTTTAAATAATGCTAATATAATTATGCATTTTTTTGTACATTTGCAGAAGACACAGCAGTAAACTTTTGAAATATGAAGATGTTAAACCCACCGTAATGCATCATCATTGTTGAATGATGGAGTAAAAAAAAAAAAAGGTTTTAAGGAATGTGACATTTACTGATGCTTTAAATATTTCTAATTTGTTCACTGTGTGTTTTATTTTTTAACAGTTCTTATCATTGAAAATAACCCCTCATCCTTCTCTCTAGTTCTCTTGCTCTTTTCTCTGTCTTTGTGACATTAAAAATGTTCAAAATGGGATACATACTCTATACCTAATTTGAGATGCAGAATTTTCTTTTTTTGGTACAATATATCAGTATGGTCATTGAAACTTTTGCTGTATTGGACTGCATTTAAGCACTGTGGGAAGTCGTGGATGATGACCAAGGGTAGAATAAAGAAAATAAAGCTGCTTTCACACATTAACTCGAGGCAATGTCCGGATAATCAGATCCAGACATTGTCCGGAGTTGCCCTTTCACAAATGTAGCACACAACCGGAGATTGTCCATGTCAGATGCGTTTACACCTACTGGTGTAGAAGGTCAGTATTATATCGTGGCGCCTCCAAGCAGTGGAAAGGCCCCGAAGCCCCCCGAATTCCGCAACCTTGTAGACACCCTAGAGCTGCAGGAAAGCCCCGAGCACCCTGCTCTGCAGCCACAGAAGACCCCTGGGCCCCCAGAGAAGCCAGAGGGACGTGGAGCAACCCCCACGCCCAGCCCTGGAGCATTGAGCATTACCCAGTCCCAGGGAGCACGAGGAGACCCCACACCCCAGGGGCGCACACATACAACCAACCCCCAGGTACAGGCACAAGACACAGCCGCTGGCACAGAACCGAGGCCACGGGCGGCAGGCACGGACCGCAGGCCCGGATCCTGGCTCCACGGTGACAGACCAACACCCCACCCGAACCGCCCGCCTCGCAGGCGAGCCGGTGGGATTCCCATGCCCACCCATGCCCCGCCCAAGGGCGGGGGGCGGGGCCCGCCCAACCCAGCGTGAGCGGCGAGTGCCCATACATGTAGCAGAATGTGCTCAACGCGGAGCACCTGGATGTTAGCCCACCCCGCCGCCGATGCCAGCCAGTCACGTTTAATTCAGTTTTCAGTTTCCCCTTAATTATTTAAAAAAAAAAGTTTTTTGCGAATAATAATTAAATTTGATAAATTATATAAACTAGAATTAGCGGTCCAGCTCCGAAGGGGCAGAAGCCTAATTCGCCTACCATAATTTGCACCGCAAGATCTTTTTCATAGTTCTAACAACTTTTGGAAGAGCCCGCCATTTTTTTTTACATCCACACTGCAGTAACTATGATAGTTTGAGGTTCTTAGAACTCCACATCCGAGGACTTTTTTAGCTCCTACTCCAGGGCAGGAATTAACCGGCACAAGAGGAACCTTCAGTGATGTAAGTGCACAGTGATCCCAGTCCCAGGGTGATCCCAGCCCCTGGGTAATGCACATGATCTCCGCCTTCTTCTACTTTCCCCTCCCTCTCTTTACCTGTCCCATTAGCCCAACTCTATTCACCTTCGCACACAGCTGTTCCAGATCTGCAATCTAACCCCTATATATGCCTCTCTCACCAGTCACCCATTTCCAGATTGTCTTCGATGTTTGCACCAGACTCTCCAGCGTTTTCCGGACTGATTCCCTGCTACCAACTCTGCTTCGCTCTGACCACATATCCTGCCTGCCACTCCGCCTGTCTTCTGTCTGCACTCCTCGTTATCGAACCTGCCTGTCCCCGACGATGTATCCTGCCTGCCCCCTGCCTGTCTTCCGTCCGCTCTACAAATAAAAGACATTACCAAATATCCCTGCCTGTCTTTGTGCTGCAATTGGGTCCTAACCACACCCGTTACAGTACAATCTGGCCAACAATGGACCCAGCACACAACCCCGAGTTGCTGGCACGCCTTTGAAGGGTGGAGTCACAGCTCCAACACCAGGAGGCTGTCCGAGCCTCCACCTCAGCGGACGTTCAGCTAGCAGCGGCTAGCCAGGAGCAAGGGCTCGCCACGCTAGCTGCCCAGGTCCAGCAGCTCGCCATCGCACTTGGTCAGTTCATCCCGCAAACCTGCTTCCCCGGACCCACCTGCACCGGCCCAGCCTGGGTACTCCCTGGAGCCCCGGGTGGGGGTTCCAGAACGCTACGCCGGAGACGCAGACGGCTGTAGTCCGTTCATTACGAACTGTTCCATCCTCTTCGCTCTGCAGCCCCACACCTTCGCCTCCGAGGAAGCCAGGGTGGCGTTCACCGTAAATCACCTGGCGGGCCGCGCTCGGCTATGGGGAACGGCCGAGTGGGAACGACGCACACCAGCCTGCTCCTCCTTCCACGCCTTCACCGCTGAGCTCCGCAAGGTGTTCGGGGTGACATCACGAGGTCCCGATGCTGCTGGTGGCCTCCTGGGTCTCAGTCAAGGGTCCTGCTCTGTGGTCGATTCGCGATCGACTTCCGCACCCAGGCTCGACTGAGCGAGTGGAACCCGGCAGCCCAGATTGACGCGTTCCTGATGGGATTAGCAGAGTACGTGAAGGATGAGCTAGTTTCCCACGACCTGCCCACCTCTCTCGATGGCATCATTGAGCTTGCTTCCCGTATCGACTGACACATCCAGGCCCGCCAGCGAGAGAGGAGTCAGAGGCAAGTGGAGCGCCGCCCAGCAACCCGTCTTCCAGGTTCCTCCGGGCCGCCAGCTCTTCCGGCCCGTCAACCCACGAGTGATGCCTCTCCCATGCGGGTTGGCCGGTCCAGCCTCACCCCAGAGGAGAAGGAGAGACGCCGGGTGGGGAACCTTTGCCTCTACTAGCTGGACACTACATTTCTGGGTGTCCGGTAAAAGGGCCGTGCTCGCCAGTGAGGGAGGAGGTCCTGGTGAGCCACACCTCCAAATCCCCCTCCAACCTCCAGTCTGCCAGGCTCGGCTGCTCCTGCCCCAAGGCTCACATTCCCTCGCCATACTTATTGACTCTGGTTCCGATGTTAACATCATCATCGATAACCTAGCACGGCAGTTGGGTGTTGGTCGAGTTCTCCTGCCTTCTCCGGTACCTGCCACTGCCCTGTATGGCCGCCTCCTGGGGACAGTCACCCATCAGACAGTGCCCATCCGCATGCTCCTGTCCGGCAACCACCACGAGATGATACAGTTCTGCCGCTCATCTCATCAGCCTTCAAACTCCTGGAGGGGGCCACGGTGTTCACCAAGCTCGACCTACGCAATGCCTACCATCTGGTCCGGGTTCGAGAGGGGGACGAATGGAAGACGACGTTCAACACTCCCTCCGGTCACTACGAATATCTGGTGATGCCCTTTGGTCTCACCAACGCCCCCGCTGTCTTCCAGGCCCTGGTCAATGACGTGCTCAGGGACATGCTCAACAAAATCTTCTTTGTGTACCTCGACGACATCCTGATCTTCTCCCGATCCCAAGATGAGCACGTCCACCACGTCCAGGCGGTCCTGCAGCGCCTCTTGGAGAACTCACTCTTTGTCAAGGCGGAGAAGTGTGAGTTTCACGTCCCGTCCGTCTCCTTCCTGGGGTGCGTCGTAGGGAGGGGGACCATCCAGATGGACTCCACTAAGGTCTCCACCGTCACCACCTGGCCCGCCCCGGACACCCGCAAACAACTCCAGCGCTTCCTCGGTTTTGCCAACTTCTATCGGAGGTTCATCCAATGCTACAGCACGGTGGCTGCCCCCCTCACAGCCCTAACTTCCTCCAAGGTGCCGTTTCGGTGGTCCGCCGCCGCCAACGACGCCTTCCTGGCCCTGAAGGCACGTTTCACTTCAGCCCTCATTCTGGTATTGCCTGACCCCGAACGGCAGTTTGTGGTTGAAGTGGACGCCTCCGACCAGAAGCTTCAACCCTGCGCCTTCTTCTCCAGGTGTTTAACCCCGGCCGAAAGGAACTACGACATCGGGAATAGGGAGCTTCTCGCCGTCAAATTGGCCCTGGAGGAGTGGCGACACTGGCTAGAGGGAACCCAGCTGCCGTTCCTGGTTTGGACCGACCACAAGAACCTGGAGTATATCCAGTCCGCCAGGAGACTGAACTCCCATCAGGCCTGTTGGGCGCTCTTCCTTACAAGGTTCAATTTCTCCCTCTACTATCGTCCGGGGTCACGCAATATCAAACCTGACGCCCTGTCCCGCAGTTCCAGGAGGAGGAGATAGACGCTGCTGACCCTGACACCATTCTACCCTCCTCACGTCTAGTTGCCAAACTCACCTGGGAGGTGGAAGAGAAGATCAGAGCCGCCGCCCAGGACCAACCTGGACCCAGCGCATGTCCGCCCGACCGTCTGTTCGTCCTGCCTGACCCCCGGTCCGAGGTTCTCCAGTGGGCCCACAACTCCCGACTCACCTGCCACCCGGGGATCCAGCGGACGAAGGAGGTCGTCCAGCGTCGCTTCTGGTGGCTCTCCCTGGGTGAGGACGTCCGAGGGTTCGTCAATGCCTGCCCCACCTGTAACCAGCACAAACCCTCTCTTCTTACTCCTGCTGGTCTCCTACACCCACTGCCGGTTCCTCATCGCCCCAGGTCTCACATCTCCGTGGACTTCGTTACTGGTCTGCCACCGTCTAGCGGCAACACTACCATCCTGACCGTGGTGGACCGGTTTAGCAAGATGGCTCACTTCGTGCCTCTACCGAAGCTCCCGTCGGCCAAGGGCACTGCCAAGCTATTATTGTACCACGTCGTCCGCCTCCATGGCATCCCGGTAGATGTTGTATCCGACCGGGGTCCCCAGTTCGCCTCTGTCTTCTGGAGGGAGTTCTGTGCGCTCCTGGGGGCCACCGTCAGCCTCTCTTCAGGGTACCACCCCCAGTCCAACGGCCAAACGGAGCGGAAGAACCAGGCGATGGAGACGGCGTTCGCTGCATGACATCACAACACCCGTCGTCCTGGTCCGAGCAGCTTTTGTGGGTGGAATATGCCCACAACATCCTGACCAGTTTGGCCACAGGCCTCTCCCCCTTCCAGTGCGCCTACGGCTTCCAAACGCCACTGTTCCCGGCCCTTGAGAAGGAGGCTTCCTGCCCGTCCGTCCAGGCCTTCATTCGCCGCTGCCGCAGGACCTGGACCCGGGCCCGGGCCGCCCTCCTCCGAGCCGCTGGCCGCAACGCCTCTGCCGCCAACCGTCGCCGCTCCCAGGCCCCGGAGTACCAGCCGGGCCAGAAGGTCTGGCTCTCCACCCAGGTCCTCCCCCTGAAGGTTGACTCTAAGAAGCTGGCTCCTCGGTTCATCGGCCCATTCAAGATCGAGAAGGTTGTCAACCCGGTGGCAGTGCGGCTCAAGCTCCCCAGGTCCATGCGCGTCCATCCCACCTTCCACGTGTCCAAGGTCAAGCCAGTCCGGGAGAGTGCTCTGGTCCCCTTGGCGCCTCCCCTGCCTCCTCCACGCTTCATTGACGGGGGTCCTGCCTTCTCTGTCCGCCGTCTCCTACATTCCCGCCGGTGTGGGAGAGGCCTGCAGTACCTGGTGGATTGGGAGGGTTACGGCCCGGAGGAGAGGTCCTTGGTCCCTGCGAGGCACATTCTGGACCACACCCTCCCAGCCCTCCAGACCGGGTCAACCCTCCCGACCGCAGACCCCACCACTTCTCTTGTCTGGGGCCTCCAGCGATGTTTCAGAGGCGGAGGATGTCGACCCTGGGGGTCCCTCCTCCGATGAAGACGTAGCCCATTTAGCGGAGGACGAGGAGATGGACGGGGGTCTCCAACTACTCCGATGAGGATCACGTGGCCCATTTAGCGGAGGACGTGGAGATGGACGGGGTCTCCGCCACTCCGCCTGTCTTCTATCTGCACTCCTCGTTATCGAACCTGCCTGTCCCCGACGATGTATCCTGCCTGCCCCCTGCCTGTCTTCCGTCTGCTCTACAAATAAAAGACATTACCAAATATCCCTGCCTGTCTTTGTGCTGCAATTGGGTCCTAACCACACCCGTTACAGTTGGTCCAGACGTCCACGGTCCCTCGGGCTGAGGATTAGGGACCAGCAAAAAAAGTTTTGTTTTTATTGTAGATGTATTTATTTCATTTTCTGACGTTAATTGAATTAAGCAAAAATCATAGTGCGGTGTCCTGGTGCGTAACCCATGACCTGTGCCTTACACAAGTCGGAACAATCTTTTTAATTACGCCTTTGTTTAGAAACTGATTTTGGTGGAATGATAAGGTGAAATCAGTAAAAGTTACGGACTAAATACAAAATTGAAGTCATGCTGAAACCCCATTGGCTGATGTCACTTCAGACTTCCTATTGGCATTGCGAATGCAACCAGGAAAAAAGCCCTTGAAGTTAACTAGTTCTCGGGGGACATCCCCAGTTCCCCTCATACATAGTGACTATTAACCTTAATTATGTTTGGGAAAAAAGAAACATTCCAGAGATATCAATGTAAACAATCTTACTGAGTTTTAATTACTGGTAACCATAATCATAATAAATTTCATAATACAAGGAAAATGTATTTTTTGTGTATGTGTTTTGAAATTTTTTCATTCTTTTTGTGTTTTTGGTGTAGCCCACTACATACTATTAATTTCATTACATATCCTCTACAATTGAAGTCAGTTACCTTAGTTTATTTATAGGTTTATAGAATGCATTGTTATTGTGAAGGCAGTTTTTTGTTAATTTACAAAGTGCCATAAAATAATTCTGTTCACCAAAATGGGTTAATGATCGCGATAAATAATCGTGCTCACAATATTGACTAATATAATCGTGATTATCATTTTAGCCATAATGCAGCCCTGCTTCAGAATGATGCCTGCTGTTAGTTGTGGCATAGGAAACCCACCCACACCAATTATAGAATTCCGCGATATTCATAATTGCAAGAAAATTTACTGTATAAAAATAATTACTAATAACTTTTTGGGGAGTGTGTTTTTTTTGTTGGCAGGCGGGGTACAGGGATGTATCGCGCCAGTCGGCACAATAATAACATACCCCAGGGCCTTCTAGCTATCCCAGAGGGTGAGACGCAATCTTTTTTTTTTTTTTCAAGCTGTCACCCCTAGTACATTGGGGCCTTCTAGGGCCTTCTATCTGAAGGCCCTGCAGTAGGAGGCACCTAACGATAGTTTTCTGCCCAGAGACAACCAAAAAGAAAGATTGTGATTGGTTTGTTTCTCCTATTTTCAATTCTAACACATCCCATATACATAACATTACAATGATAACAAAGTCCTGACAAGACTTAATATGTTTTTGTCAAGTTTTAAATATTGTTAAAATATTTTTTTTAAATTTCATAAAATTTCACATACTGCAGGGCCTTCTCTGAATATCTACAAGGCCACTGAGAGTCACTGGGGAACCATAATGTTCTCAAACAACACCATACATGTTGGTCTGCGCAAAGTTATGACTGGTCCTCTGAAAAGTTCCAGTAAAGGAGTAATAGGGGATGGTTGCTCAGGAGGTAGAGCTGGTGGTCTAGTGATCCAAAGGTTGCTGGTTCGATCCCAGGCTCCTCCTGCTAGCATGCTGTAGTGTCCTTGAGCAAGACACTTAACCCCTAATTGCTCCTGATGGCTGCGTCCGTCGGTGTTTGAACAATTGTAAGTCGCTTTGGATAAAAGCGTCTGCTAAATGTAATAGAATTGTTTTGTCAGGTTTTCGTAAGTATTGGTCATTAATAAGATATACATATCACACATATCAGACCTGATTGAATAAGACACATGGGATTTGACAAAACAGAACAGGGTGCATCGTATAGAATTCATTAAATTGAGAGTGGATATAATTTAGAAAAAAAATGAAATGTGAAAATTATAGTGGTAGTGGTATTTCAAAACTGTCACTTTCTTAACCTAGCGTCAATTCACCTTACACCATCGTTACTTGGTCGTTACTTAGTCTCGTAGTCTGATGACCAGGTCAATTGAAGTGAAAACTACCTAAGGTGTGGATCTTCCAAGTTACTGGTTTTGATGCTTTGTTAAAACTGGTGGGCCGGTCCACGGTTTGGACTGCCCAGCATACATTAACCATTGGAGCAACCTCTAATAAATGCCTGAGCACCTGTTTCTAAATTCAACCAGATATATGTGCAAGATAGCTGTAACGAATCAGAATAATAAGTTGTGTTATGAGGGTTTTTGTTAAAAACAATTTTCTTCATGCATAATATCAATAAAACAACTAATTGAGTCAACATCAACAAGAACAACAATAGTTAGTCATAGCTGGCTAACAAGACTTTTGGCTTCCATCCAATAGATTGGAGACCTGACCACTTGTTTAGTTGGTGGAGATTTGTGATGACAGGAAGGACACTTTGCTGGTTTCTTCTTTATGAATTGTTATACTAAAGCAAATTTAGTACGTGAGTAAAAAGAACAATGGCTTCTCAGACATAATGCATCATCATATAGACACGACACTTCCTTTCATCATGTCGCAAAAGGCCTTTCAGAACATTTTCAGAGTAATCAGAGCCCAACATCAGAGCCCTGTCCCAGGAAACAGTAAACAGATTTGCTCCACAAGGAAGCCACATCGGCTGTTTATTGTCAGAATATGACTTTTGCTAGCTCTATAGTCTGGTGCTACTGTACCGTAAGATGTATGTGCTGTCCTGACAGGGTTACCAGTGGATGAAGGACAAGATCCTGAGTGAGGAAGGGCGTCGTCAGCAGGCGAAGCTGAAAGAGCTGCAGGCCATCGCAGAGAGGCTGGGCTGCACGTTGCCGCAGCTCGCCATTGGTAATCAAACGACCTGCCGCTCTCTTTTTTTCTGTCCTGCACTGGAGGGACAGACAGACACAGATGGATGCCAACCAACACACACACGCAGACACTCACTACAACATTCTATTTCACGCACACTGTTGTTGCCCATGGACTTCCTGGCCAAAAGAACAGATGGCTTTAATCCACACATACACTACTCACAAAAAGTTAGGGATATTTGGTTTTCAGGTGAAATTTATGGAAAATGAAAAAAGGTCACGCTACAGTGATATTATATCATGAAAGTAGGGCATTTAAGTAGAAGCATGCAATGGTGATTTCTTCATCTCAAACAATTTATTGAAACAAAAGCCAACAACAGTGGTGGGTATACCACAACAAAAAATGTCAATGTCTCAATAACTTGTCATGTGCCCTTGAGCATCAATTACAGCTTGACAACGACGTCTCATGTTGTTCACAAGTCGACTTATTGTCTGCTGAGGCATGGCACCCCACTCTTCTCGAAGGGCGCCCCTCAGGTCATTGAGGTTCTGGGGTTCAGAGTTACGAGCCTCTACACGGCGACTCAGCTGATCTCATAGGTTTTCTCTGAGATTCAGGTCTGGAGAAAGTGCAGGCCACTCCATTTGAGGGATTAATGATGTTATTCAGGTAGTATGGGCTTGTCACTGTACCATTCACAAAGTGTAGGGCACTTCTGTATTGACTAGACACACCTGCCCACACTAACACCACCACCAAAGGTTCGTCTGGTGACAACAGTGGCTGATGCATAGCGCTATCCTTGATGTCTCCAACATTGTTGGTGGCCATCATTTCTGCTCAACGTGAATCGACTTTCATCAGAGAACAGCACTGAGGCCCACTGTGTCAGGGTTCGCCCGGGTCCTTCGGCATCGGCCACTAGATGCCGCCAGTACTGCCTCATCAATGCTGCTCTGTTTCACCTGTTTCTGTTTCTGGTTACCCAGCCTCATTATGTCATATGTTTCACCTGTGTCTTGTTTTGTCTTTCCTATTTATACCCTGTCTTTTGTGTCCTTCCGTGCTCAGCCTTGAGTTTTTCTAGACTCCTGACAAAGCTCTCGTTTCCAAGCCCACGAAATTCTTACTTGTCTTTTGTCCGTTTTTTGTTTTGAAAAGTTCAATTGTTTTTTGGCGGTTTGTTTTTTGGAGTCCCATCTCCGATTTATTTGTGCCTTCCCTTTGTTGTGTGCTTGTTACAAGTAAACCTTTATTTTTGCCACCTCATCTCTGCCTTTGCCTCGTTCTCTGCACTGGGTCCACTCAGCATACCCAGCGACAGCAAGGCTGAGCTACAACATGGACCCAGCAGAGAGTCAGCCTCCAGAGATGGAACACATGCGGGTGGCCCTGACGAACCAGGGGACTGCGATTGGCCGTCATGAGCAGGCTCTCCAACAGATCCTGGACAAACTGCAGTCCCTCGCCCAGGCCGTCGAGCAGAGCCAGGCAGAGGCTCCACCTATGGCTCCTGCCCCAGCGCTGCCTACCATGAACTCGCGCCCTCCATATCACCGCAAACCACGACTGCCGGCGCCAGAGAGGTACGACGGTAACCCAGGAGGTTGTCGTGGCTTGTTGACGCAATGCTCCCTGGCTTTCGAGCTCCAGCCATCACATTTCCCAACCCAGCGCTCACGGGTGGCATACATTGTCACACTACTCACAGGCAAGGCACTCTCCTGAGCCACAGCCATCTGGAACCAGCAAACCCCGGCCTGCTCCAGCTACCAGGCTTTTGCCGAAGAGATGCGCCGAGTTTTTGACCACCCAGTCAGTGGGAGGGAGGCGTTGACACGGCTACTCCGGCTTCGCCAGGGGGTACAGAGCGTAGCGGATTACGCCATCACCTTCCGCACCTTCGCAGTGGCGTCTGAATGGAACAGCGAGGCACACATCGCGTCCTTCCAGGATGGTCTCATTGAGGGTGTCAAGGATGAGCTGGAATCCCGGGAGGCGCAGGATGACCTGGACACACTCATCGAAACAGCTATTCGGGTGGAAAACCCCCTCCGGGAGAGACAAAGGGAACGCCATTCTTCCACTTCATCACTACCAGCGCGCAGAGCAGTCCTGGGGACGACGTCTCCCGAGCATCTCCGAGCTGTCCCAAGCCCGTCTCCGGCATCGATGGAGGAGCCCATGCAAGTAGGCAGCACGCGGCTCTCTCGGTCTGAACGTGACCGGCGGATGAGGGAGCACTGCTGCTTGTACTGTGGGATCCCGGGTCATTTCCGTTCTTCCTGCCCTGAGCTCCCGGGAAAAGCCAACTCTCATCCAGGGTAGGGAGAACTGTGACGAGGCCAACTTTCTCTCCCGAGCTCGAGGGGACCGGGGTTCCTGCTGACTGCCTCCCTCGCCTGGGGAAATCAACATCACTCCCTCCAAGCTATGGTGGTTTCTGGCGCTGCAGGAAGCTTCCTGGATGTGGGGCTAGCAAAAGCCCTAAAGCTCCCTCTGGCACCTCTGGAGCATCCTCTCACGGTGACAGCCGTGGATGAAGACCACTGGGCTCCGGCAGCGTGTGTCATCTCACCGCCCCCCTTTGGCTGTCATGGGAGGGAAAACATTCAGAGGTAATCCAGCTCCACCTCATCCACTCTCCTGAATTTCCACTGGTCCTGGGCTACCCATGGCTGGACCATCACAACCCCCATCTGGATTGGGCCTCAGGGCGTCTCACCGAATGGGGTCCTGCCTGCCACACCACCTGTCTTTGTTCCAGTCTGTCTTCTCACCCCCTCAAGTCTCCAGTCCATGTCCAAGCTCCGGCCCCTTCACAAGCCCCAGTCCACTCCGGAGTTCCTGTCCCTGTACTGGCTCCAGTCCGTATTCAAGTCCCCATCCATCCCGAGTTTTCACGAGTGCCCCACGAGTATGCCGAGCTGAGGGAGGTCTTCAGCAAAGGACGGGCCACCACTCTTCCTCCCCATCGGCCGTATGACTGCGCCATCGACCTTCTGCCTGGCACCTGCCCTCCTCGAGGACGCCTCTTCTCTCTCTCTGCCCCTGAGACTACAGCCATGGAGGAGTACATCCGGGAGGCGCTCACCTCAGGTTTCATCCGCCCTTCCACCTCCCCGGCGGGCGCAGGCTTTTTCTTCGTGGGTAAAAAAGATGGCGGCCTGCGTCCCTGCATTGATTACCGTGGCCTTACCAAGATCACGGTCAAAAATCGCTACCCCCTTCCTCTCATGTCCACATCTTTCGAGCAACTGCAAGAGTCCACCATCTTCACCAAACTCGATCTTCGAAACGCATACAATCTCGTCCGTGTCAGCGAGGGGGATGAGTGGATGACCGCCTTCAACACACCCACTGGCCATTATGAATACCTGGTCATGCCTTTTGGATTGACCAATGCTCCCGCTGTCTTTCAAGCCTTTGTAAACGACGTCCTCCATGAGTTTCTCAACCGCTCCGTGTTCGTCTACATCGATGACATCCTCATCTTCTCCAGGACCCTTCCCAAACACATACAGCATGTGAGACAGGTCCTTCACCGTCTGCTCGCCAATAGACTATGTGAAACTGGAGAAGAGTGAGTTCCACGCCACCACCGTTCAGTTCCTGGGGTTTGTCATCACCGAGGGTCACGTCCAGATGGATCCTGCCAAGACCGAAGCCGTCCGTGACTGGCCACCACCTACCTCAGTCAAACAGGTGCAGCGCTTCCTCAGGTTTGCCAACTTTTACAGACGATTCATTCAGAGTTTTAGCACTGTGGCTGCTCCTCTCACTGCCCTCACTAGGACATCCACAGTCCGCTTCGCCTGGACTGCTGAGGCTGATAGGTCGTTCAGAGCTTTCAAAACACGATTCACCACTGCCCCTGTCCTGGCCACACCAGAGCCTACCCTACCCTTCGTTGTGGAGGTGGATGCTTCCGATGTGGGAGTGGGAGCTGTTCTGTCTCAAAGGACGCACAACGAAAAGCTCCATCCATGTGCCTTCTTCTCCCGTCGCCTCACCCCAGCGGAGCGGAACTATGACATAGGTAACCGAGAGCTACTGGCAGTCAAAACTGGCGCTGGAGGAGTGGCGGCACTGGCTGGAGGGGGCCCAACACCCATTTATCGTCTGGACCGACCACAAGAACCTGACATACATTCAGGACGCCAAACGCCTCAACTCCCGGCAAGCCCGATGGGCCCTCTTTTTCAATCGTTTCAACTTCATCCTGTCATATCGTCCCGGTTCCAAGAATCTCAAGCCCGACGCTCTCTCCAGACAGTTCGACCCTCCTGAGCTGGTTGAACTCCCCGAGCTACTGAACTCATGGTGCAGCATGTTGTCAGGGTGTTCGGCCTGCCCCGGACGTCGTGTCGGACCGCAGTCGGCAGTTTGCCTCCCGGTTCTGGAAGGCATTCCACCAGCTCCTCGGCGCCTCCGTCAGCCTGTCCGCCGGTTTCCACCCCCAATCCAACGGCCAGACGGAGCGGGTCAACCAGGACCTGGAGACCACCCTGAGGTGCCTCGTGTCCTCCAACCCTGCCTCCTAGAGCGACCGTCTTGTGTGGGCGGAATACGCTCACAACACTCTTCCACCGCGCTGCTCTTCCACCGGCATGTCCCCGTTTGAGTACCAGTTCGGGTACGTACCTCCACTGTTTCAGGAGCAGGAGGCAGAGGTGGGAGTGCCATCAGCCCAGCGGTTCGTCCAGCGGTGCCGACGGACCTGGCAGAGGGCTCATCAGGCGCTGCTGAGGGCATCCCGGCAGCAGCGGATCCAGGCTAACCGACGGCGCAGACCAGCGCCTATGCTCCGTCCAGGCCAGAGGGTCTGGCTGCCCACCAGGGACCTTCCATTGCAGCTGGAGTCGCCCAAGCTCGCGCCACGGTATGTTGGGCCCTTCAATGTCGTGCGGCGGGTCAATCCTGTCGCATACTGTCTTCTGCTCCCCCGGTCCATGAGGATAAACCCCACCTTCCACGTGTCTCGTCTCCGACCGGTGGTCACCAGCACCTTGGCGTCCATCACAAGGCCTCCTCCCGTGCCTCGCATCATTGACGGTCGGCCTGCCTACACGGTCCGCCGGCTCCTGGACTCCCGCCGGGTCCGCGGGGCCCTGCAATATCTGGTGGACTGGGAGGGTTACGGTCAGAGGAGCGCTCCTGGGTTCCAGTCGTTCCTGGACAAGGGGGTCCTGTCAGGGTCCGCCCGGGTCCTTCCGGCACCGGCCACTAGATGCCGCCAGTACTGCCTCATCAATGCTGCTCTGTTTCACCTGTTTCTGTTTCTGATTACCCAGCCTCATTATGTCATATGTTTCACCTGTGTCTCATTTTGTCTTTCCTATTTATACCCTGTCTTTTGTGTCCTTCCGTGCACATCCTTGAAAGCTCTCGTTTCCAAGCCCACGAAATTCTTACTTGTCTTTTGTCCATTTTTTTGTTTTGAAAAGTTCAATTGTTTTTTGGGGGTTTGTTTTTTTGGAGTAAATCTCCGATTTATTTGTGCCTTCCCTTTGTTGTGTGCTTGTTACAAGTAAACCTTTATTTTTGCCACCTCATCTCTGTCTCTGCCTCGTTCTCTGCACCTGGGTCCACTCAGCACACCCCGCGACACACTGGTCCCTCGTCCAGCTTCCTGGCCCGTGCAAGACGATGATGCCTGTGCCTGATGGTGTGGTCGGGTACCCTTGCAGGTCGTCTAGCACGCAGACCACGCTGATGTAAATGGTTTCGAATGGTCTGACGTGACACTTGGGTGCCTCTCACCTCCCTTAAATGTGCCTGGAGTTGAGTTGATCAATTGTTAGGTGTTTTCTTGGACTTATGATGTCACAATGTGAACAGCATGATGAAGAGGACTGTTGAAATACCAATTCTAATTGAACCAGGAAATGTATTGGTCGATTCATGGATCAAACACCTGTTGTAAATTTTGCCGTTCAGCTCCTTGTTAGAGAACAGCAAGTTGTGCAAAAAGTACTGAAACATGAACAGTTGGAAATGTGCATTCAAAAGTTTAGAGAAGGTCAAATTAAGTTCACCTGTAAAGTTTATAGTGCATTTTAGGTTCATCCTGAAATTTCACCCGAAAGCGGAATATCCCTAACTTTTTGTGAGTAGCGTATGTGCCCACACTGTCCCGATGTCATTGTCTGTCCGTCTGTCTACCTTTGCTCTTATGCCTACAAACATGCTGTAAACAGAATAACTATGGGGATCACCAAGGGGATCACTCTTATGGTCGTCCTTGCGTTTTCTTGTGGTTTCAATGCTGTGCTCTAGCGTGGTGCCTAAGGAATGAGGGGGTGAGTTCTGTCCTCCTGGGGGCTTCCAGCACTGACCAGCTGATGGAGAACATAGGAGCAATACAGGTGAGGACTGTAGGTAAGGCACCACTATCCAATGCTTACATCCACCGTGATAATCCTTCACAACCACCACCAGCGCTGCACCGACATCCCCAGCAGTGGCTACCCTCGATCCCTAATAACCACGCCCAATACCATATGAGCCTGTCCAATGATTAATGTGTGCTGACTGCTGCTGGTTCTGTATGGGCCTCCTTGGTGGCTATCATCCATCCTCATCTACAGTACCATCACCAATACCATACGGGCCTTGCCATTGGCACCATTGATGGATGCGCAGTGCCATTGGTTCTGCATGGGTCTCCTCAGTGGATAACATCCATCCCTCACCATCATCATGACACCATTGAGTTTTCTATCATCCACAGCCTCTGAGTTGACCTAATGAGCTGTTTTGGACAAATCCGAGCTGGACCTGATCTCAGAGAACGATTTTTACACAAGTGACATAATTAATTTGGCTACAAACCCTCTAACCCCTCTGGGTCTCTGCTGGTCTAATGTGTGCCTGCCAGCCACAATCCCTTGCTTCAGCTACAAAATCTGTGTACCTTAACCACTTCTCTCAAAGGCTTCTTTAATTATGTACAGTACATCCGCAAACGAAACTCTTAACTCAATGACAGGCACATGGGGGAGGGGCTGCCCACTCCCAGCGTGAATGGGCATCAAGGTAGCGGATTTTCTGGGCAAGATACACAATATTCATGAGGACCGTGTCCTCGACGTGCCCGCAATGGTGCGCATTGTGGTGCCATTGTGGGCATAAAAAAAATGAAAACAGTGTGAAGGGAAAAACATACTACTGTACTTAACGGACACACATCATCAGCTCCCACCCCCAAACTGAGATGGTTCCATGTGCCTTTTATACATTTTTTTTGAGCACCTGCCCCTCTTACGGTCTCTGCACAGGCCAGCTCAATGACACTATTCCCTCCCTCTATTAATACACACCATGTCAGGTCACTCTCAAGGCACTGGACACAATTGTCTGTGGAACCTGTAATTATGTCAATAACCTCCAGTCCCTTCCCATATACAATTTTCCAAAGTTACAACTTATGAAACTTGTAAACAACTGGCATTCCTGCTCCACAAATTTTGCTATCTAAGTTTCCTATTTACACTATCCTAATTCATCCGCTGACCTTGTTTTGTCCATGAAACTGCCCTTCAGCTCTGACAAGCTTACTCCTGCTGCTGAATCTGGCTAACAACCATTTGGCTCCTTTCTGACAATGTAGCCTTGCGCCAAAGTTCCACACATCACCTGACCCAAATCCTGCCCTCCTCCTCTGAACTTTGCCTACTATGTAATGTTGTTTATTGTCAAAAATGATTGTTAGGCACATTGGCTGCTTCCCTGGGGTTCCATGCGCTCCCTGCTTTGACAAGCGATGCAGCATCCCTAGAGTAATTTCTAAACTTACCTTAACACGTGGCATGCACAACCATTGCCATAGTATACATCCCAAATACCTTCCATTGCACTCCCATTTACCAGGGAGTTTTACATATTTTCACTACAAATAAGGTCTTTAAAAGATCGGTTCACTTTTTGAACCTAAGCCATATACAAAATTTGGTTCACAATCATTTATTCCCGTTCATAGCACAACCTCACCTAACACTTTATTATTGAGAAGCCTATAGCTCTGCTGCCTAATCTGTGCTTAAATTGGACTCCAATGGAGCAAACCTTTAAAAAAAAAAAAATAGTTGAAATGTATTTTCACTTGAAATCAGGACACACAATATCCTAGTCTTTACATCTTAATGTTATACAGGAAAAATGGTTGCAAACAATGCATATCATCAGGGTTGATTTTTTTTGGCTACATCTTTGCTAAGGAAACAGGAAGTTGCATCAATTCCTGACAACCTATTGTTTCTCTATGGATGTACTGTGGCAATTTCCAAAAGAAGTTATAAATACATCATATTGTTATTCCAAATGTAAAAAAAAGAAAAAGGTATATAAAAGTACATGTGTGGCAGGGCCCTCCGGCACAGACGACGATAGGTTGTTAACACCAGTTTATTGTAGAGAGAAGGCAAGGTGGAATTAGCCAGGAGCAGCTTCAACATGTCATGATATGGGCTCCTGAGCGTGTGGATGGGGTTTTAAACCTACTGCTTGTTAGCCCAACCGAGTGTCAGGTGTGGCTGCTCAAACCACCCCATTCACATACCCAACGCCAAACTGATGCAAGGAAGAATGGCCAAATCCTACCCACCAAGCAGAAAACAAAAAAAAAAAAATGTTTGAAGCAGACTGACCCAGGGTTCCAATACCTTAAATAATAAAAAACACTGGACTCTGAAACAGGGTTCCCATACAAACAAGTGTCCAAAAAACAAAAAAAGTTTTCAGGGCCCTCAGGCACACAAAACGGGGGGTTGTTAACACCAGTTTATTGTAGCGTGACGGTTAGGTGGAATTAGCTAGGAGCAGATTGAACATGTCATGACAGAGGCTACTCCTGAGTATGTTTGTGGATGGGGTTTTTAAACCTACTGCTCGTAAGCCCAACCAACGAGCGTCAGGTGTGGCTGCTCAAACCACCCCATCCACACACCACAATAGGCTTTTATTGTTTAAGCAGATGTCATTTAAGCACAGTGAGAAGCAGGTTGTTCTCAATAGTAAAGCAAGTCAGGTTGTGTTGATGGGATATGGGTTCTAAATGATGGTAATCAACATTTTAACAAGGCTTGGGTTGGAAAATAGCAAACCTATCCTTTAAATCTCATTCATAGTTAAATTTAAAAAAAAGTCTTAACCTCTGGGTGCCCACAGCCTAAAAATCAATATCTTCCCTCTGACACTTGCAAGTGTATGGAGTGGATGGTTTTGCTCTGTTCAATCATTTAATAAGTGGAGAAGGTCAATCAGCCTCTTTGCCCGCGGGGGACAAGGGGCAATTTAAGGTGGCATCAATTGAACAAGCTGTGCAACAACAGGAGCAACATCTGCCTAATTTGATTGCTAGGGCATTTCTATATATTTGCTTCTCCCATTATGGAGCCTTACTGCTATTTTTAGCAGGGAAATCTCTCCTCTCTCTGAATACGGAACCTATTTATTTGTCGCAATCTCCTGCCATTCCTTGAAGTATTTTAGTTTTTTGTGAAAATGTGGTATATTTTACACAAATTGATTACGTTTATTAAGTCAATATAATGACTACTGTGTATTTTCTAACCAAAACCATGTTATCTTAGTGGTCTGTTTTCTCACCATGCAAAATAGATAGATAGATGATCATTGTATTAATATTATTTTATTTTGTGTATATATATATATATATACAGTATATACATACTTTATATACACATACTGCATATACTGTATGTATATATATTATAGTAATCTTATATACTGTATATATATATAAAAAAATATAAAATGTAAAATAAAATATATAGTGTGTGGAAAGTCAATCATGTAAACAAGGTCTTGGTTGCTTGGTTGACAAATAATTTTGTGCCGGCAGGACTACTCTATTTTTAGTAATTGTGTGATAAACATTTTATTTGGATGAATACATTAATTAAGCCAGCCTTCAGGATTAAGACTACAAAGGTACCACACAGCGACTTCCACTGTATTATGCTTATATGATAGCATAGTGCAGATTAAGCTTCTGTAATAAGATGTAATCACATACCTCTATGTAGTCTCATCTACTTCCCTATGCATTATTGTGTTCTTTTGTCCGCAGGTGCTTCCAAAGCTGTCCTCGTCCATTGTGCATGAGGTGGACAGCATTCTCGGAAACAAACCCTACAGCAAAAAGGACTACAGATCCTAGAATCCTCAAAGGGGTTGTTGGCAACGTTGGAATCTGAGTCATTTTTTCTGTCAGCTGCTTGTTTGTCAGCTGCTTGCGAATGGTACACAGCAAGACAAAGACACACAACCAGAGAATGATCCGGTCGTTAGAGGAGTCATGTTCACACTGCGTTTACTCATGTAATCGAGCAACACTTTGAATTTGGTTCCTCCTCATCTCATTATTAGTAAGCGCAAGTTCAAGTGTATGCGTTACAACTTCAATTAGTTGTGGGGGGCGGAGAACTCATTAAGGAAAGTAAGTAAACAATTTCCTTTTTTCACGTTCTTCCTCTGGAGATTAATAAATTATTGAAGTGAGTTAGAAATTAGGCAAACCTTTCAAAAGCCACTTCCTGGCTTCTATATCAATCCTAGACAGCAACTTTGCAAGAATACAAACAACAAAGCACAATGTGAAAGCTTCAACAAGCCCCACACAAATCATATTGCGATGCTCTGTGAGTCCAATAATGGCTTAAAGTATACAGTAGGTTGGCTTTATTGGTCAACCCAGACTTCAACTCAAAATGTTGGTTCCCAACATTTATAACTGCTAAAATATGGCACAACTTTGTTGAATGCTTTACTATTGAGAAGCTTGGCCCTCACTGTTCTTAAATGCAGTCCAGCAGGGCAAACTTCCAACAGCAAACCAGCAGTTTAACAAGCTAGTAACACCCTCTTTTTGTGACTTCAGTCACCTCGTTTTCTCCTATTTCAGCAGCATGGAATGCACATTTGGCACCAAAGCGAAATAACTTGCCGCTCTCTCATCCCCACATTGTAACCTTTACACACATGTTAACATGGTCTGTAGTGGTTCATGACACTGGCATTGCTATTTTTGCATACCAGGACCATGCTTGGACATGATGCTTTCCACAGCTATGGAACCCTGTCTAGGCTGAGGCTCAAGCTGAAGAGGTACTGGAGTATTCTGAAAAGTACAACAGGTTTTTAGCACCCTTTAAAGAAACATGAAGGTCACTTCTCTCAATGCCAAAGAGAGGGCTAATCCCTTTATGTTGTGAATGCATCACGTACCATAAACAGAGTTTGTGGGCAATATTCTTATAAAAAGTTTCTATGCAGTGTCATCATCAATCTGCAATTCATATAGAGGAAGTGGCGCAGCGGTATGACAATGTAGTATGTCCGAGAAGCTGCCCAGGTATCGATTTATAAGAGCGTTCTTGCTGCTTGAGCATGGGTGGATTTTGAATCTCAGTGCCCCTTCACTGAGGTATCTGAGATGATTTGGTTGCATGCTTATTGGATCTCTCCCGACAGTAATGATTGCTATGGACGCCACTGTGTGAACCCTGAAATTGGCGTGCAAGTCTTATTGGTTTTCTAACAAAATTCCCAACACATTTGCAAGCGGTTGAATTTGCAGGCAGAGCAGTAGGCTGCAATTCTGACATGCAATTAATGACGACAAGACAATAGTAGTACTCCCACAAGTACTCCCACCTCAGACAGACCCCAAAAATGTCCCCCACTTTGTTTTGGTCCTAAAAAGAGTTGTGGGGGAAGAATATAGGGCAGAGTTCTAGCCATATAGACTGCAGTACAGAATGTGCAGTACAGTAAAAATAAAAATGTGATATTACATTGCATTTAGCAGACGCTTTTATCCAAAGCGACTTACAATTATTCAAACACCGACGACAGCCATCAGGAGTTAAGTGTCTTGCTCAAGGACACTGCAGCATGCTAGCAGGAGGAGCCTGGGATCGAACCAGCAACGTTTAGATTACTAGACCACCAGCTCTACCTCCTGAGCTACCATCCCCGGGGCACAAACAAATGGGGCACAATCCATCCCAATCACAGCGCGCTGTCAAATTAGTCACCTTGCTGAGGATGATCCATGGATGATAAGGTGTTACAATCTATGTAGGACTGTCTCTTAGGATTTGGCACCCTCTTCAGGATACTTACTGCCTAGTGCTTCACTGTTGGCGGGTGAACGTGCATGACTTCACTTCCATTCCCTCACCACCCTTTAAAGAAATTGCAAGAGTAAAATATAACCTGCATGGCAATTGCTCAATCTAATTAGAACATTTATGACAGTCACGCTTTATGCTACATAGGACTTTTCCGAGGAAGATTGATGCTTTTGTCGAGGAAGATTTTTGATTTAATTTAGTGCAGATTGGTGCAGTTTTGTACTGGGAACAATTTAACCTATTCCTCAGTCTCAAGAAGGAATGACTCTGCTGAGTATCTGTGAAAGAGGCAACACAATATAATGTGTTGAACGCAACAGTACAACAGTGCTATCTAAGTTTTGGCCATTTGTGTTTCCTATGTGACGAATTTGATGCCATTTGGGATTCATAATAGTCATCACATGATGAGACTCCTGTGTAGGTTTATCTTACCTCCTAAAATTAATTATATTTTTTATTTTTTTTGTCTTAAGTCAAGAGGTTTGACGCATAAATATGAATAAATAAATACCAGAATAAAACATTTCAGATGCGTCCAAAGGTGTACTTATCAGCATCTTAACAAATATCTCTAATGTTCACAATTTCCCCTGCATTTACATTTGATTCTATTTGTTTATATTCCTGACTTCATAAAATGTCCTCCTAGATACTCATCTCAGATACTCTTAACAAAGCCAACTAAATAGGCACGTTGACAAGTCTCCTAAACTCTAACGCATGGTGTAGCTATGCTGAAACCCACCAAATCAAATACTCATCCCAGTGTGACGCATTAAACTATATATTAAATTGCAAATTCAAGGTTTTTATTTTTCTACACCTATACAAATTATCTGCATAAGAGTCTGTAACATAAGTCTACTTTTGCTACTTCTCCAAATTATGTTATGGATTGTGAAGTACTCTATATTGACCTGAAGAGTGTGTGCATATATTGGTAATATTGTTTTTTGTTTTTGTTTTTTTTACTTGTTTCTGTATATATGCAATGCTTATTGCATTGTAATTGAGGCATAATTTCAATTTTATTTTGATCGTGTAAAGAACCTGTACATTTAAAAGAAATGCAAAAATAAAATGTTGTCTTTGTGGCTTGATTGTTTTTGTTGACTTGGGTGTTTGTAATATTACAGAATAGTTTAAGGTCCATTGCAAAATTAAATTTGTTTAATTAAAGTATTTTGAGAATAATATCTTTAAAAGATGAAAAATGGAATGTCAAGATTAAAGTTGAAATTTCAATGTAAAGCATTAAGGTTAAAGGGATAAGAAATTGGGTTTAAAGACATTTAGACAATGAAATTGACATATTGAGATTGAGATGATGCTAGTAATGCTGCCAATTAAAAATTTTAATTTGAAAGATTAAATGTCAAATGTCCTTTTTTTTAATATCTAAAATTATTTTAATAAGGTTTGTATAATGATGAATTCCATTTTTTTTTTAATGATGCATAGCTTGTGGAGCTAGTACTGTCAGACAACTTGCGAAGCAAGAACTTGACCATGCCACATGATTTCCTAGGCCGGCCATAAGCAGCCAATCCATGCAGCGCTACCTGCTCTGCTGCCTGCTTGCTGTGTTGCTACGCTCCCTCCACCCCCATGCATCTAGCCCCGTATTGTGATGACCCGCTGATATGGCGAAATAGGTCAGTTGTGCGTAAATGACAAAAATAAGCGATAGATAAGTCGTAAGATGTATTGAAACAATTTGAATGTATTGTTCCAAAACGGTAACAAGTGCAGGATATAAATACAGGAAGAATGCGAAATTGCGGGAAAGAACAATGCCAGCAGCGACCAGCCTGACACTTTGAAGCAGAGATTATGCGGTTACGTTTGGCATTTACACGCAGCTGACATATTGCGCCATCGGAGCGGGTCATCAACCTTTCGGGCTGTACTCTTATATCCTTATATTATTTATATCTTATATAATATATATATAAAGATAATTTTAAAAGTAAGTCTAAGAGTTGTCTGTCATCTGAATTTAACCGATTGTACCCAATTTATAAAAAAAATATTATTCAAAAGTTGTAGAATACTTCAGGGTGTGTTTTGATGCTATCAAAATAGACTCACCTTTTCCTCCAGGGCAGTTATTGAAGTTGCCCCATTTTTTATTTTTTTAATATATTCATTAATTTATTATTGAAATTGATTGATTGATCACTGTTTTCTTTTTAATGTTTTTCTTTTTGTTCATTTTGATTATTTTACTTTTTATCCTGCTCGATAGGAGCAGAATACAAATAAAGATGAAAGAAATGATTTAAATAAAATCTTTAATCTTTACACACAGTTTTATTATCCGAATATCGACTTTGGTTAATTCCACCCCCTTTAGCGGCCAAAGGAATTATTGAATTCAAGGGCATATCCACATGATGATTCAAACAGTAAGCAGCATGTTCCATCTCTTTCTACTTCCACTTTTTATAAAATACATGCTATTTTGCTAATATTTGTGTTTGAAGTTGCCATACGTGTTTAATTTCAGTTGTATAGTTAATTAAGCATTCATTTTTTATACTTTTTCAGACACAATGCACATAGACATAGAAATGGAAAATTAGGGGACATGACCAGAGGGAGTATATAATAACAGACAGACAAAGACAGCTTCTAGGTGAATGGACAAACAGTACATACAGACATATAGGCATACATACTTACATACATACACACAAATGTATAGATAAAGCTAACTGATGAGGCATCATTAGCCGGATTATAATATTTATGGTAGTAAACAGAGTAATTGCAGTAGTAATAACAACATTAATAACTGGAACATTTATATTTTTAAAAAGCAAAAATAATTATATAAAATGGAATATTATTAGGTATAAATAAGTCTTCCCACCATAGCGTAAACTAATGGATTCCAGTTCATTCTGCACTCACAGTCAAATCAGCTCTCTCCTTTTGCATGCTTACATACAGTATATATTTTTAGTGTCACCTTAGCAGTATGCTGGGGGGTTGGGGGACTTAATGGTTGTCCAAGGAGGCTTTTTTTTTTATCAATGAAGGTGTTCTCAAAGTGGACAATGTGGATTAGGTGCAATGGGGTGGGGTAGGGTGTGTGTAGCTGTATTAATGCAATCCCGTCGACCGCCCCATCCCATACAAAAGTCCCTTCAGACTTAATGCTTCCCTTCTCCGTCACATGTGATCCAACGCATCTCAAAGCTGTGCGATGAGTGTGGATTGAATAGGGGTGCCGGGAAAAGCCTCATTAGCGCTTGGGCCAAACTCGTTGTCGCCGTTATCATTGCAATGGAGGCAGACTGGAAGGCTTTGCTGGCGGTGGTTGGGCCGGAAGTTGCGCCGGGTGCGGGGTAGAGGCTTGGGGCGCTGGTGGGGGCGAACGGGGGAAGCCCGGCTGAGAGCCGGGCCTACATGGTTCAGCTTGGACGCCGGCGAGTCCTGGTCCTCCGCGTCCGTCGCACCTGTCTCGCTGATGGGGGGAATGTCACGGACAGAGGAGTCTATCAGAAATTCGGGGGGGTACATGAATTTGTGGATAGAGTTCCTGGAGGCTGGCTTCTCGGTATCGCTGTGCAGGGAGCTACGGAATGCTTTTGCCACTCGGATCTGAGTCATTCATGGATGGCAATGAACAGAAAGGGGGGGGGGGGGGGTTAGCCAAGTCACAAAAACTATAAAGAGATACAATTAACCTGTGCAGTCCAAGAGACAGCTAGCTCAATCACATTTCTAGCAATCAGAAAATGTGCTAACATCATGGAATGAGTTTTTCTTTTGCCGCCAAATTATACTCTTACTTTGTATAATACTCAAAATATAAGTAACGGTCTCTGTTTACTGAAATCACTCTTTCACTACCATTGAATAAATGCATAGCTAATTTTACGACTTTAGGCTACCATTTAATATTTATCGCAAATGCTTGGACATTGACGTTTCAGAGCCAGGAAGAGGAAATACAGTTTCAAACACTGACCAGGTTACACAGACAGCTGGAACACAGAACGTGAACACACAGAGTGTAAATCGTGTTAAGACAAACACAACATTCAACATGCAAAGAGAGATGAGAGTGCTGGTACTCATTCACTATCATACTGTAAGGGGAAAAAACACGCACACAAAAAAAGCACATTCAGCCGGTCGTGCAGAAGCTTTCAATGCAGTGGAAAAGAAAGACGAGGCTTTTGGATATAAATACGAACAAATATTTTCTCAAAATAACTCTATTGAAAAAACACTGCAAGTGGTTTGTGAAGTTAGACAGGTAAAGGTAGGGCCAAGTGAAGTCTTATCATTACTGGGTGTTTTTTTCTAAATCTGAACAAGCTAAAATCATTCCAGTTGACCACTGTTGGAAGCATATAAAAATAGAACGGAGCAGTTTTTGCAGTGGAAATAAACCAAGATAAAGTTCACATGGTGAGCAAGTGTCCATTAAGAGTTTAGAGAAATGGAATCAAATTTAGTGACTGAAGAAACTTCAGACCACGCAATGATCATCACGCAATCATCTTTACTGATGTCAAGAATTGTGACGTACATTCTCGTTGTACCGGACGCTCCTTATTCCTTATTTCCATGTTAGCTCACAAGCAAAAGCAGTTTCCATTTTATGTGGCAGACAAAGCCAAAGACAAAGAGCTATTTTTAGCCGAACAAGCTGAACGCATGACCAAGAACGTCCTT
Source organism: Zeus faber (assembly GCF_960531495.2). Taxonomy (NCBI): domain Eukaryota; kingdom Metazoa; phylum Chordata; class Actinopteri; order Zeiformes; family Zeidae; genus Zeus; species Zeus faber. The sequence goes on along the minus strand of NC_137194.1, from coordinate 29,430,377 downwards.
TTCTACTTGAGAAAGCCCATCTGGCCAACGGACATCCTCATGGGGACATCGTCATGTTTTCAGTGTCTTCATCGAGATAAATAACTTAATTTGTAGCGCTAGTTCAGACTTGCATGTCGTGATTGCTATCGTGTTCTTTGTATTGTGTAACGTGACTTTGCTGAAAAACATTTTCCCCCACTGGGACAATAACGTTTCTAAAGTATCTAAAATCGGATGCAAATCGGGTAAACTGAGGCCAAAACTGAGCTAAACGTTGATTTTTGTTTACTTCAGTTTGGGGCTCAATTCACCTCGACTTATTTTCAATTAAAGAATGAAATAATAAATGTAGTCTCAGAGTTACTTCTTTCTCAATGTAATCAAAAGCAAAATCTAACATGACCACTCACATTAATATTTTCATTGAAAGAGTACGGACATTATCACTTACCCTTGACGGGTGGACTCTAGTTGAGCCTTTGGCGCGTTTTAAAAAGAGTTTAAAATTAATCTTTTGTTGACTGTAAGATAAAAAATATTGTATATTGCATATTTCAGCCCAGACTATTTATCATTCATCACATCTGGCTATGCCAATATGTGTATTTATCAATATGTGTTGCTCCTTTTCAATCGTGTTTTAATGCTCAAATTGACAGCGTTGTTTTAAACGAAATCTTGCATATAATAGCATTTTATGTCCACCGCTGCTGGACTGTAACTGTATCTTCAACTTTTAAATGCCACAACGATCACTATACCTTGGCAAACTTCATTTGCGGCCATAAAAGATTATTTTAGTCTATTTGTGTGACTTCTTTCGTTCTATTTCACATGTTTCTATGGTGCTCCCACTTGCAATACACTGAATCCAATAAATGAATTTAGCACCAAAAGTTTGAAATTCTAATTTTCAGCCTATTCTCTAGCCCAACACCCCCAGTACGAAAATACTACATATCATTCAAATGTAAATGTTGTGAGATTTGATAAGGGGGGTGGAGTACATCATGCCTGACTTTTTGAAGCATTGCATGAACTTGACAATGCTACACCTAGATTGAAAAAGAGAAACAAATTAGTTTGTTTATTTTCAAAATGAAGAAAATAAGGCAATGCGGTGTATACTAAAATATGTTTGTAATCCTTTGTCCTGTGAGAGGAAAGTTTTTGATTAACAGAAAGTCAAAAGTGTTTACATAGCTCCATCATACAGTATACAGTATATATTACATGTACAGCACATATATAGGATTAGTGTTCCAACAAGGAAACTGCTCCAAATTTTTATCACACATTGTAAGTTAGAGTTGTAACTTTGTTTTGGAAAGTTTGGATCTCAGGGAATGACATTTTTTCATTCAGAGTCTACACTGTCCAGAATATAATTATTGTGGATTTAACTGCAACATTAAGAATATACATACTTCATTGTTTGAAATTTTGTCCCAAAAAGGGATTTGGAATCTGAATGCTGAAAGTGCTGCATAATGACACGATGTAAAAACATTTTTTACATTGAACATAAACAATGATGAAGTTTCACACCTCACAATTAATTAAAATGATTCCGATATGTTAATGATAATCTTGAACAATTTCTCTAATTATCACTCAACTGACTGAAGCAAACTTGTTTACTTTTCCTCATTAAAGCCTTCCCTGATTATGAGAAATATAAATATGATCATAACAAAAAATAACCTGTTTATTTAACTATTATACTTAGGTAACTTGTGAAACTATTATACTTGATACTCTGCCATCAAATAATTAAGAAATCACTTATAACAGGTCATAATCAAGAAATGATTTCGCATAATCTTAAAATCCTAAAATCACAAACCACTTTACCCGGTCAAATAGGTTAGGCTTAGCTGCTTCATTAGTGTATCATTACATCCTGACATGCAAAATTGATGACACTACTGTACAGTAGAATCATTCACTTATCCAAAACCCCAAATGGAACAACTGAAATGTATGAGCTGACCAAAAGATTTATGAATACACATGAAACATTTTCCCAAATCAGTCCAAGTTGTAAATGTAATCTCTCAATGTTGAATATCTGATCAAATCAAATCAAATCTCTTCTGCACCATGTACCATATGCTGTATAAACAAACATGTATAAAAATTACGACTTATAAAATTACAATACAGTAAACGTGGTTGTGCGTTTACTGTACCATAAACATCTGATAATATTAACATATGTTAATGTACCATAACATTTCCAGTACACATTTAACCCAAAGGGGAACAAGTTGGTTTAGTTAAGTAGTAAGTGGTGTTAGGAGTGAATAAGCTGTATGGTTAACCACAAAATGAGGCGAAGCTTGTGGAGCTAGTTCTGTCAGAAAACTCGACGGTGCCACACGCTTCCCTGCTTTATTGGTCGGCCTACTTAAGCAGCCAATCCCTCTTGCCCTACCTGCTTTGCTTCCTACTTTGCTCCCTGCTTACTGCTGTGTTGCTGCACTCCCTCCACCTCTCCTGCATCCTACTCTTCTATCCAGTGGGGGATTCAAGCTCATCACTCCAATATTTCTTGCTCACTAAGGCTTTGTTTACACCTGGCATTAACATGTGTCTTGGGTGATCCGATCACAAGTGGACAGCTCTTGTAGGATCATTTTAAGCTTATTTTTAAGGGAATCAATGAATAAGCAAACATGTCTTTATGTTGAGTATGCCACAATTAGAAGCAGATGTGGAAGGCAGGAAGGCTGCTCCTTCCATCCATCATCCATTGACAAGGAATGAGGTTTGGGGAATCAAATCAACCTCATGAAATATATGTTTATATGAAGACAAGATATAACTTATATAGACATAATAACAATAATGTATTCGGGCAATATAAATAAGAGCGAATGCATGTCTCAACACAGAGGCCTTTGTAAAGCCAGAGGGTGAGGGGGCCACTTTGAGTGACGCGTGACCTCTCTCAGGGGTAGAGTGGGGCCCCAAGTACTTATCTCCATATAATGGAAAGCTCAGGAAATAGGAAGACAAGTAGGAGTCAATGCTTTGAAAATAATATATAACTTTGCTGGCCAAAGAGTTTTCAGTGTACTCTGCAGACCTCACTCAGACTGGTTATTTCTTAATAAAGAGTCTTATTCAAGAGTCTTATCCAACCTAAGAGTGGGGTTTTCTTCACGACACTTTAAATATGTCTGTTTACACCTGGCATTTGTATACGTCTCCACATGTGTCTCAAGTAACCACTCGTGATCAGATCTCACTTCCCCGCTCTATTTGCAAATTATATGTATTTTGTTTCCTGAGTTTCTTACTTGTATGGAAAATGAAAAATGTTAATCTAACTCAGAGAATTGGAGTGGAGTTTTTTTTCTCCTCCAGACAGCAGTGCGCCGTACTCCGATTTTCCTGAGTTTTTATGTTGTTTTTATTTGATTTCAGTAATTTCTACTTGCACAAAACAACTTTTTTAAACACAACTGCATTAAGGGACTGTCCCAATCACTGCTAATGGAGAGGGAGCGAACGCCGGTCCACTGCGTGATTCAGTTCCCCTGTCTCCGTCCAAAACAAATAAAAACAAGAGTGTTTTTATTTTAGATCTATTTATTTCTGTTAGTTTCCTACTTGTATGAAACAATTTTTTTTAAACACAACTGAATTAAGAGACTGTGTCGTTCACTGAGTAATAGACTGAACGAAACAAAAAAACCTGTGTGTCCTGTACCGTGTCACGCAGGACTTCCCGTTGTTTTCCATTGGCATGGGCCTTCATTTAGTAAAACCTGGATGTTTTTGAGTAAATTCTTTATTTGTAAATAATAAATCCTGTACTTCTGTAATGGGGAGACTTCTTGGGGAGATTTCTTGACCAGACTTTTACATGATGCCGTTGGCGCATGAATGAATACGTACTTCCCCTTACACAGAGGAAGTCAGTTGAGTAGGCGGTTCTTCATTGTGGCCTAGGACACATTTGCATTTACGCCCAGACCGCCTCCAAATGTGGTCTAAGTGATTGGATCGGTTTACACCTGGCATTAGAGCTGTACACTTGATTGGATCACCAAAGATGCATGTTAATTCCAGGTGTAAACAGGGTCTAAGTATGCCTATGTTTTCTGTACACCTCGCCCTGAGTGATGAGCAGTAGAGCCCTGTCGCCCAAACTCAAACGATGCTGAATAAATAAAGATAATTTTAAATTATCTAAATGTAAGAGTTGTCTGTTAGAAGTTAAGTGAGGTTAAAGGGGAGAAATCTGTTTCGGATTAACCAGTAAGTGAAGTTAAATGAGGTTAAAAGGGAAAATCTGGTTTGGTTAACGATTAAGTTAACCGGTAAGTTAAGTTAACTGAGGTAAAAGGGGAAAAATCTGGTTTTGTTCATTGGTTTGGCAAACTACGCTAGATTAATTGAGGTTCTGATAAATGGGTGTCTACTGTACGTTTTTGTATACAGTATACAATAAATGGAGGTGAGTGCGCTAGGAAGCCAAAAAGAACAAGCAGCAAAACAAAAACAACTGTTGTGAGAAAGCACCACAAACTCACTCCCTGGCGCACCGGTCGAGTTGGCGGTGGAGAGAACTACATGAGTAGGGGTGCAAAGATTGGTTACGTCGTGGAGCTGACTGAGGACGGAGGAGCGACGTTGCATGGCCCCCTGGAATGAGCCACTCCTCTTGAAGGTACTCACTACCTCCATCTGTCAGGGAGAGAAAGAGAGATTAGGTATGTATGAGTATGAGTATGAAGTATAATGAAAATAGACATTTGTGAAAACAAAGAGGTAGTTTGGTTATATTGAGGTGGATGTGGTGAAAGGAGAAAAAGAGGAATGGTAAGAAAGAGCACAAGTGGATGTGTTTCCAGATCAACTTTCAACGCGTCTAGATATAAGAAAAGTGTTTCCTGTTATTATGAGACGGATACTATTGCATGCTGTTCAAAATTGAAGACTTTCTAAGACACTTTAATGGCACAGCTTAACAAAATCACAAAGTCAATGATTCAATCCTGTGTTCCACAATGGAAGCTGAAACTGCCGGTTAAAGTCATACACTTTTTGTGAAAAGTGACACTCTTTGTGTCTCTCACAGCCCTTAACCTGGCTTGATATCCGTTATTGAAAGTTTATCGATACTAGTGCATACCTGTTCAAAATTTAAGACTTTCTAAGACATTTTAATGGCACAGTTTAACAAAATGTAAGGAAAACTTTGCATGAAAAAAAGAAGCAACAAATATAGGCATACTAGAAATTAAGGAGGATCAGTTGAGTCCAGGCGTCTTCTGTCAATCATTCAGTCCTGTATATGCGGACTGTACTGTATATCCTTTATCCTTTGTCAGCACCTCTTCATAAACAACATAGCTGTGTGTGACTGCTGCCCCTGAGACTTATTCATGGTCATGGCATAGCAGGGTCTCAACTGCTGCAGAGTGAATGGGAAGATGTTGTCAGATGGGCTCAGGCTGATGCATGGAATGAGGAGTGTCCGTCCAGCGTCCAACCACAAATCTGGCAACCAAGAGATGGGGCAGGATCTGACCGATGAGATATTTTCACCCATTGCTGGTCGAAGTTTCAAAGTAGCATGATCACCATTCTCACCTTTATAGTGATACAATACGGAGGCATCCCAGACAGGCAGAGGATATGTAGAAACTCAGCCAGGTACACATGGTGACCCTCAAATTCTGCTGTGTCTACGCCGCTGCAAACATGCTCTTCTCCTGGAAATATCTTTGTCATGTACTCGTTCACCTTGTCAACTTCAGAGTTGGTTGGGCACGGTATTTCACCACTCACATAGCCACTACGGGTTGGCAATGTTGGTCTGGAAGTCATCTAACACCCAACAGAGGATGTCCTCGAGTCTTTCATGGGGAAGAGGGGGTGATTCGTTGAGCTAAATAGCAAATTCACCCCTTTCTGGAGTTACAGGAATCTTTCCTTTGTCAAGTCCAGCAGGAATTTGGCTTCATTTGTTGCTCTCAGGCCGAGTGATCCTCATGTTTTCAGTAAGACGAAGAATCTCCACATTCCTCCACAGGTATGAGCTCTTTAAGCACTTTCTTACTATGTTGCTACCATGTGGCACGATGGTAAGGATCTGCATCCAGTCACCGCTGAATACCATCGTGATGCCACCAAATGGCTTATCTGAACCCTGCAGCCACTGGAATGTACGATCTACTGCCTCTCATGCACGGCGGTCCATAATTTACATTTTATCCACCACCATCACATGCATCATTCTGATGAGTGCTGTAGTGTTGTCATCTCACATTGCAAGTGGACTCGTCAGTGAGAATGAGAGGGCACTTGGTCCTACTATGAAATGTGGTCCCTTTAGGCAGGTGGGTAGCCGCAATGCCACTTGCAGCTATTTCAAGGGTGACCTTGCCCTCTGTTGAGGATGTGGGACAAAATGAATATTTTCCCAGTCCCAGTGCAGGCTGTCAGATAGGTCTCCATGACCCTATCGCCAACATGTAGGAGGTCCTGGCGCATGTTGGCCCAGGAACGTGGTACAGTAGGATGTGGAGATAGTACAGCTTGGCAGTATATGGGGTGGAAGGCAATCATGGGGAGTCGTCCAACCGTGTCAGCCATCTGGTTATCCTGAGAACTCAGTCTTTTTTTCCACAACTGAACACTCTTCTGCAGGTAGGTGAGGTAATGGAACACATCTGGATACACAACATGCTGCATGTCAGGATCTCAAGACATTGCATCGAAATCGGCTGTGAGTGTGGTGGCAGGGGGCCCTGAGTCCAGCAGGTTCTGGGCATCTCCTTCGTCATCGAAAGTGATCACCTGCTAATCCTCCAGATTCATTGCCAGCATCTCCACTGGTGGCTGCTTGCATTGAATGGGGAAGTTGTTCATGCGCCTGTATACCTCAGATGCAGTGATGTACTGTCCTAGTTCATATCGTGTCACCTCATCATGTCGCAATACCTCTCGTGTCTCCTCATCTGGCATGTCCTGTCTGACCAGGCACTGATCTGGTCCCTCTTCAAGCTATTTGTACAGGTATTTCCCACTGATGACAGCACACACAATCTTAAGGTTGATGTGAGCATTGTACTGGAGTAGAATATATGGATTGTAAGGTACAACCCATGCATTGTTGACTCGTACATTGACGCCGCCTCTGACAATCTTCATGATGGGAGCACCAGGTGCTGCTTCTGCTCTTCTCCTGTAGAAAGGATAGGAGTGGTCAGAGAAGCTTGTCGCGCTCGCAGGACTTTGGGATAGTCCTTTGTACACTTCCGGTCTGCAATGCAAGGCTGGCATAGTTCCATTCACCACATGGTGTCAGGGTTCACTCAGCATACCTCCAAACAGCAAGACTGAGCCACAACATGGACCCAGCAGAGAGTCAGGCTCCAGAGGTGGAACGCCTGCGGGTGGCCTTGACGCACCAGGGGACTGCGATTGGCCGTCATGAGCGGGTTCTCCAACAGGTCCTGGACAACCTGCAGTCGCTCGCCCAGGCCGTGCAGCAGAGCCAGGCACAGGCTCCACCTATGGCCCCTGCGCCAGCGCTGCCTCCCATGGACCAGCCTCCTCCAGATCACCGCGAACAACGACTGCCGGCGCCAGAGAGGTACGACGGTGACCCAGGAGGTTGTCGTGGTTTTTTGACACAATGCTCCCTGGCTTTCGAGCTCCAGCCTTCACAGTTCCCCACCCAGCGCTCACAGGTAGCATACGTGGTCACGCTACTCACCGGCAAAGCACTCTCCTGGGCCACAGCCATCTGGAATCAGCAAACCCTGGCCTGCTCCAGCTACCAGGCTTTTGCCGGGGAGATGCGCCGAGTGTTTGACCACTCAGTCAGTGGGCGGGAGGCGTCGACACGGCTACTCCGGCTCCGCCAGGGGGTACAGAGCGTAGCGGACTACGCCTTCCGCATCCTCGCAGTGCCGTCTGGATGGAACAGCGAGGCACTCATCGCGGCCTTCCAGGAGGGTCTCAATGAGGGTGTCAAGGACGAGCTGGCATCCCGGGAGGCGCAGGAGGACTTGGACACGCTCATCGAAACAGCGATTCGGGTGGACAACCGCCTCCGGGAGAGACAAGGGGAACGTCTTTTTCCCGCTTCACCAATACCAGCGCGCAGAACAGTCCTGGGGACGAGGCCTCCCGAGCATCTCCGGGCTGTTCCGAGCCCGCCTCCAGCCTCGATGGAGGAGCCGATGCAAGTAGGCAGCACACGGCTCTCTCGTTCCGAACGTGACCAGCGGATGAGGGAGCGCTGCTGCTTGTACTGTGGGATCCCGGGGCATTTCCGTTCTTCCTGTCCTGAGCTCTCGGGAAAAGCCAACTCTCCATCCTTCTCTCCCGAGCTCGAGGCGACCGGGGTTCTGCTGGCTGCCTCCCTCGCCTGGGGAGATCAACATCACTCCCATCAAGCTATGGTGGATTCCGGCGCTGCAGGTAGCTTTCTGGATGTAGGGCTAGCAAAAGCCCTAAAGCTCCCTCTGGCACCTCTGGAGCATCCTCTCACGGTGACAGCCCTGGATGGAAGACCACTGGGTTCCGGTAGTGTGTGCCATCTCACCGTCCCCCTTTGGCTGTCACTGGAGGGAAAACATTCAGAGGTAATCCAGCTCCACCTCATCCACTCTCCTGAATTTCCACTGGTCCTGGGCTACCCATGGCTGGCCCGTCACAACCCACATCTGGACTGGGCCTCCGGGCGTCTCACCGAATGGGGTCCTGCCTGCCACACCACCTGTCTTCGTTCTAGTCCGTCTTCTCACCCTCTCGAGTCTCCAGTCCATGTCCAAGCTCGGGCTCCTTCCCAAGCCCCAGCCCATGCCGGAGTTCCTGTCCGTGTCCTGGCTCCAGTCCGTATTCAAGGTCCCATTCATCCCGAGTTTTCACGAGTGCCCCACGAGTATGCCGATCTGAGGGAGGTCTTCAGCAAGAGACGGGCCACCACGCTTCCTCCCCATCGGTCCTATGACTGCGCCATCGACCTTCTGCCTGGCACCTGCCCTCCTCGAGGACGTCTCTTCTCTCTCTCTCTGCCCCTGAGACTACAGCCATGGAGGAGTACATCCGGGGGGCGCTCGCCTCAGGTTTCATCCTCCCTTCTACCTCCCCGGCGGGCGCAGGTTTTTTCTTCGTGGGTAAGAAGGATGGCGGCCTGCGTCCTTGCATTGATTACCATGGTCTGAACAAGATCACGGTCAAGAATCGCTACCCCCTTCCTCTCATGTCCACATCTTTCGAGCAACTGCAAGGCGCCACCATCTTCACCAAACTCGATCTTCGAAACGCATACAATCTCGTCCGTGTCCGCGAGGGGGATGAGTGGAAGACCGCCTTCAACACACCTACCGGCCATTATGAATACCTGGTCATGCCTTTTGGATTGGCCAATGCTCCTGCTGTCTTCCAAGCCTTTGTAAACGACGTCCTCCGTGAGTTTCTCAACCGCTCCGTGTTCGTCTACATCGATGACATCCTCATCTTCTCCAGGACCCTTCCCGAACACATACAGCATGTGAGACAGGTCCTTCACCGCCTGCTCGCCAATGGCCTCTATGTGAAACTGGAAAAGAGTGAGTTCCACGCCACCACCGTTCAGTTCCTGGGGTTTGTCATCACCGAGGGTCACGTCCAATGGATCCTGCCAAGACCGAAGCCGTCCGGGACTGGCCACCACCCACCTCGGTCAAACAGGTGCAGCGCTTCCTCGGGTTTGCCAATTTTTACAGGCGATTCATTCGGGGTTTTAGCACTGTGGCGGCTCCCCTCACCGCCCTCACTAGGACATCCACAGCCGGCTTCGCCTGGACTGCGGAGGCTGATGGGGCGTTCAGGGCTCTCAAGACACGATTCACCGCTGCCCCTGTCCTGGCCACACCAGAGCCTACCCTACCCTTCGTGGTGGAGGTGGATGCTTCCGATGTGGGAGTGGGGGCCGTTTTGTCCCAAAGGACTCACGACAAGAAGCTCCATCCATGTGCTTTCTTCTCCCGTCGCCTCACCCCAGCGGAACGGAACTATGACATAGGGAACCGGGAGCTACTGGCAGTCAAACTGGCATTGGAGGAGTGCCGGCACTGGCTGGCGGGGGCCCAACACCCATTTGTCGTCTGGACCGGCCACAAGAACCTGACATACATTCAGGACGCCAAACGCCTCAACTCCCATCAAGCCCGATGGGCCTTGTTCTACAATCAGTTCAACTTCATCCTGTCATATCGTCCCGGGTCCAAGAACCTCAAGCCCGACGCTCTCTCCAGACAGTTCGACCCTCCTGAGCTGGTTGAACTCCCCGAGCCCATTCTCCAGAGCTCCTGCATCTTGGCTCCGGTCCGCTGGGGAATCGAGACGCAGGTCCGGCAGGCCCAAAGGAGGGAGGCGGATCCCGGCAACGGGCCCCCGGGTCACCTGTTTGTCCCGAAGGCTGTCCGATCACAAGTCCTGCAATGGGGGCATTTATCCCGCCTCACTGGCCACCCGGGGATCTCCAGGACCCTCGAGTTCCTCCGCAGGCGTTTCTGGTGGCCTACCATGGATCAGGATGTCGGTCCTTCGTCGCTGCCTGCACCATCTGCACCCAGAATAAGAACCCCCGGTCACGTCCCATGGGGCTGCTGCATCCCCTTCCCATCCCCAGTCGGCCGTGGTCACACCTCTCAGTGGACTTCATCACCGGCCTTCCACCGTCTCGGGGCCACACCGTCATCTTCGTCGTTGTGGACCGGCTCTCCAAGGCTTGCCGCTTTATTCCTCTGCCCAAGCTCCCCTCAGCTCTGGAGACTGCTGAGCTCATGGTGCAGCACGTTTTCAGGGTGTTCGGCCTACCCCTGGACGTGGTGTCAGACCGCGGTCCGCAGTTTGCATCCCGGTTCTGGAAAGCATTCCACCAGCTCCTCGGCGCCTCCGTCAGCCTGTCCTCTGGTTTCCACCCTCAATCCAATGGCCAGACGGAGTGGGTCAACCAGGACCTGGAGACAACACTGAGGTGCCTCGTGTCCTCCAACCCTGCCTCCTAGAGCGACCGTCTAGTCTGGGCGGAATACGCTCACAACACTCTGCGCTGCTCTTCCACTGGCATGTCCCCGTTTGAGTGCCAGTTCGGGTACGTACCTCCTCTGTTTCAGGAGCAGGAGGCGGAGGTGGGAGTGCCGTCAGCCCAGCGGTTCGTCCAGCGGTGCCGACGGACCTGGCAGAGGGCTCGTCAGGCCCTGCTGAGGACATCCCGGCAGCAGCAGATCCAGGCCAACCGACGGCGCAGACCAGCGCCTATGCTCCGTCCGGGCCAGAGGGTCTGGCTGTCCACCAGGGACCTTCCATTACGGGTGGAGTCACGCAAGCTCGCGCCACGGTATGTTGGGCCCTTCAAGATCGTGCGGCGGGTCAATCCTGCCGCATACCGTCTTCTGCTCCCCAGGTCCATGAGGATAAACCCCACCTTCCACGTGTCGCGGCTCCGACCGGTGGTCACCAGCACCTTGGCACCCACCACGAGGCCTCCTCCGGCGCCTCGCATCATCGATGGTCGGCCTGCCTACACGGTCCGCCGGCTCCTGGACTCCCGCCGTGTCCGCGGGGCCCTGCAATACCTGGTGGACTGGAAGGGTTACGGGCCAGAGGAGCGCTCCTGGGTTCCGGCCCGGGATATCCTGGACCCCTCCCTGGTCCAGGATTTCCGCCGTCGCCACCCGACACTCCCTGGAGGAACCGTTCCTGGACGAGGGGGTCCTGTCATGGTTCCCCTGGGTCCTACCGGCATCGGCCACTAGATGCCGCCAGTACTGCCTTTTCAGGGTTGCTCTGCTTCACCTATTTCTGTTCCTGATTACCCTGCCTCATTAGGTTATATGTTTCACCTGTGTCTCGTTTGGTCGTCCCTATTTAGACCCTGTCGTTTGTGTCCTCGGGCGCTCAGTCTTGAGTTTGTCTAACCTCATGACAACACTCTTGTTCCAAGCTCCCGAGACGTCTTATTTGTTTTCGCCCAGTTTTTGTACTTGTTTTGAGTAAACCTCTATTTTTTCCACCTCGCCTCTGCCTTGTTCTCCGCACCTGGGTTCACTCAGCATACCTCCTAACACATGGACCGTGAATCATGTGTGAGGTGACAATGCTATGTAGTTTGATGCAATTTGTGTCTTTGTTAGGAATCTCGCCAGAGACCACGTGATCAATATCTGTTAAGGTTCTGGGTTTGTCGCGAGGCACCATGGTCAGGAGCCTGTGGATATGTGGAAGATGGCACTTTTGCGTTTCATCCACAATCGCGTAGACGTCCACGTGTACCAAGATGTCATGCTTGAGGAGGTCTGTGAGGAGTGCTTCCACCATTTGGCTCAGCGATGATGTCCCTCAAAAAGTGATCCTGTGATTGCCGGCCACTTGGGGTTGTAGGTAAAGATCAAGAAGCAGTCAGGTTTTTCCTTGATTCGAACCAATTGCATCCTGGAACTCTTTGACGTACCAACGTGGTGATCCATGAAAAGATGGTGGCAAGATGGTCAGGCGTACAGGTATTACCTCAGCATCAACGATGACCTTGGTCTTTTCAGCCTTGATGGACTTCTGGTTGTGGCAGATCCAGTTGAGGTGGTGTGATAAAATTTTTGCCATCATGACACATATGTACTATTGTGTCGGTTTCCCACCACAGAGCAGTAGATTGAAGTGATGAGCAGGGTCGCACACTTGAAGATGGTAGCGGTAGAAGGATTACGGTGTGATTCCTGCCAGCTCAGTGTGATACCGATGGGAACTGCAAGGCAACAGAAGTACATATGATAATGGATCATATGCTGGATGCATGGCGTTGATCGTCTGAAGTCTTCCCTCTCTAAGTCGAAGAGTTATAGCTAGCTTTCCAAGCTGCTCTGTCATCGTTGCTCCTTGAGCAATGACAGCCACGTCGCCTTTTAATGATGGAAGGTTCATGGTGCCATGATGGTCTTGGGGCAATAATTCTCAGCCACATAGTCAATAGCTGATTTGAACTGCTGCAAGTACGGGTTGCACTCGTGGATGCAAAAAAGTGTCCAGACATTTAGACTGCTGCTCGAGTTGTGGGTGTGACAGTACTGGGAAGGCTTGTGGAAGTAGGTCTGTGCAAAGAATGGCATACAACCATGCTCTGGAAGGGGACAAGCAATGTAATGATAAACCTAACCTCATATGAGCACCCTCGGATTGAAACCAAGCATAGGTATCTACCGAACACCAATACTTGCCATTGCCAGCGCATTACACTGTTTGGCATGCTTCATAAAGTTCTGATTAAGGAAAAAGACCATAATAGCATCTGGAGGTTGTGGTGGGATTGGATTTGTGGGGTCATACGTAAGGGTCAATGTTACCTGAGTTGATGCAGAATCTTTTCCTCTCCTCTTTCCATACAATGGCACCACAATGTTAGCGTTTCGGACATTGAAACAGTGAGATCTGCCTCAGCATCTGCCTGTAATCACTATAAAGCTGCTCTTGGAAGAAATCAGTTTCATCATATCATGCAAGGTTGTGATTGTCATGGTAAGCTGGCTGCAGTCACGCACGGTGTACTTTCTGATGGCACTCAGTGTCCTTTGCCAAGTGCTGCACAGGGGTCTCCTCCCCTTGTGTGCGTGTGTTACATTGAAGGTTACTTGCCCGGCGCTCAGCTCGCTACGCAGGGGTCTCCTCCTCTCATATGAGCGTGTGACGTTGAAGGTCACATGCCGGGTGCTCTGCCCGCTGTCCAGTGGTCTCCTCCTCTCGCATGCGTGTGTGATGTTGAAGGTAATTTGTTAGGCCCTCCCCGCTGCCCAAGTGGTCTCCTCCTCTTGCGTGGTTGTGTGATGTTGAAGGTCACTTGCCAGGCGCTCTGCTCACTGCACAGGGGTCTCCTCCTCTCGCGTGCACATGTGACATTGAAGATAATTTAACAGGGGCTCCTCTGCCCTCATGTTAGCATTACGCATAGCGTTGCATGCCAGGCGTGCATCTCATACTTCTTCTGACTGCATGTCCCAATTGCACCAAATTCGACAATGCACGTCCTTGGCTCCCGAGCTGTGAAGTAGATCGGATAAACGGTTGTCGACATAATCAAAGGACATACATTCGAAGGACAAACATACAAACAGACAGAGATTCCTTCTTTTGTCATTATAGTGCATGCCCGTTCAAAATTGAAGACTTTCTAAGACATTTAAACAGCACAGTTTAACAAAATGTCAATGATTCAGTCCTGTGTTCCACAATGTAAAATCAAACTGCCGATTACAGTCATACACCGGAGAAAGACACTCTTTGTGACTCAGTCGCAGAGCTTGCTGTTCGCTGTTTATTGAATGTGTATTAATATAACACGTCTCGCGTGTTCGACTTGCAGCTAATTCGACACTGCACCTCCATTGGTCCCCATCAATACACCCACCAAGTGTAAAGTACAATGGATGACAGACAGACAGCGATTCCATCCTCTATAGTTAGGTGCTGTTTTGTTTTGTCTTTTCCTTTTCGAGCACCAACTCACCTCTCAAACTCAAACTATTCGTCACTTTTCTGACCTTGCTGGCTTTTGGAGTGGCACATTACAAGACCTTCTAAACATTACTCTTAGTTTTCAATATTACACAATATTTATTTCTCTGTATTATTTGCCCACGGGGGGGGGGCAGCCTAGCGGCAGCCTGAATTCCACACCACGTCGTCACTCATACACACGAGGCACATTGACAAAATTATTTAACCTGTATTGGAGATAATTCAACATTTGGAAAGCATAACTCAAAAGCATAAGATGAACGAATAAACAAATTCCTAATAAACAAACATAAAATGGCAAACAATTCAGAGGGGTAATTTGATGCGCCCGATACATTCACACCAACCATAACGCGATTTTGCAAATCAATTATAAAGGTCCATGTTGGAAAATAATTGCACCACTAAAAACAATGGCAACATCCAGTGACGATGACCTGGTCCCACTTTTGTAAAAAAGAAAGAAAAATAATTAAATCAGTGGAATCGAGACTTGAATTGTGAACAATGGTAAAACATGGCCTACCTGAGTCTGAATGCGATTGAGCCCTCTGAACCACAGGACCTGCCCCCTGCGGAGCTCCCTCTCAGCGTGGTCAATCTCATCCTCATCGTTGGCGAGGTCGTGGTCCAAGATCTCGTCCACAGCCGACCCATGCCCTGCCTCTTTGAGGCACTTGAGGTGGCTTGTCGGTATCGAGGTGATGACCTGCAAAGGAAGGGTTTTTCTGTCAGATACGTATATATTTTGTCACCCTGCTGGTGTTTGATTTGAATTAAACATGTAAACCCTTTTTCCATCAAACCTTTTTTTTAATCTTTTTATTTATTATTTTATTATTATACTTTATACATACATTTGAATGAATTTGAATGAAAATTACAAGTATTTCCCATTTTTTGTTATCACAGGAACAAACCCAAGGGCCTCAAAGAGGGGACCCAACAACAAGAACAGACACTGTCTCCGTATAGAAAATAATAATACCAGTAATTATAGTATAAATATTTCAAATATATAAGACAACCAAATAACAATGCTGGTGGAACAATTAAATGAAAAATGTAATAAATAACATAAAGAATGTTAAGAAGTCGTAAAAAATGAAAAATAAATAAATGAAGAAATAAATGGGCAGGGTTTGTAAGGAGTTAAAGAAGAAATTTCTTAATTCTTAAAACAGCACACACACTGTAACACATGTACCCATGTGTCAACGGCAACCAACACACATGCTACAAATGGTGGCTGGTGAAACTTGTTCTCTGCTTTTAACCCATCCTGGCTTGTCCAGGAGCAGTGGGCAGCATACAGCGATGCGCCTGGCGACCAATTCCAAACGTCCATCGCTGGTCAGATGATGACCTTTTGCATGTTTTTAGTGGGGGTCCTAAGTGATGTTATGTGGAGGAAACCCCATGTGAGCACAGGGAGAACATGCAAACTCCAAACAGAAAGGCCCCTAATCGGGAGATAACCCACCGGAGCATAGTGTCAACAGTGCACTAGGCAGGACTCAAACCCAGGACATTCTTGTTGTGAGGCAGCAGTGCAAGCACTGTGCCACAGTAATCTATGAAAGAAATTGCAGACCTGCCTTTTGCTGAGAATCTTATATTTTCTAACTTAAGCAACAGCATGACATTCCTAAGCCACAGAGAAATAGAGCCTTTTCCATAGAAGTAAGAAGTAAAATGTGGCATCTTGCCAAAAGAGAGGTAAAGGCTAATATGTCTGACTGGAAGGAATTCATTTGGGCAAAAACAACAGAGATTGCTATAAAATATTGCTATAAAGGGGCCCATCTTTATTTAGATTCCCAGAACCTTTGTCAAGATCCTAAAATAATCACTCCAGAATTTGTGTAGTCTGGGACAAAAGAAAAACATGTGGCTCAGGTTACAAGAGGAAGTGTGACATCCGTTACATTGGTCTGCAATATTTAGATAGATTTCAGATAGTCAAGATTTTGAAAAGTGAACTCTGTGTAGTACCTTGAATTGTATAAGTTCTAGCCTTGCACAAGGTATACTTGAACGTATTCTGGACAAAGCTTTGTCCCACCACTGATCTAAAAATCTACCCCCAGCTCCTGCTCCCAAGCAGTTCTAGTTTTGGAAACAGAACAACCATCAAAAGCCATGAGATGTTCATATATCTTGGATATGAGTGATTTTTGATGGGATTTTAGAGTCAGAAGCTCATCCCATGGCTGGTGAGCAGGGAGGAAAGGGTAGCATGGAAAAAGAGAGAAAGCACAGTGTCTAACTTGAAATTGATGAAACAGGTGGGACGCAGGCAAATTAAAATCTGAGGATAAAGTGCCATCTTTGCAGAGGTCTCTAAAAAGCATAATGCCTCGATTCTGCCACAACATGTAAGTGGCATCAATGAGTGATAGGGAGGAAATAGGTGATTCTTCATTAAATACATCAGGGTGGAGGCTGACGTAAACTTAAAGTGAGATCTGAGCTGAAATCAAATCAAAAGGGCAGACAGTACCAAAGGGCTACTTGTAAAGCTGGAAGGACATACATTTGAAAGACATACATACAGACAGACAGAGATTCCTTCCTTTGTAGTAATAGTGCATGTCCGTTCAAAATTTAAGACTTTGTAAGACATTTTAATGGCACATTTGAACAAAATGTCAATGATTAAGTTTTGTGTTCCACAATGGAAGATCAAACGGCCGATTAAAGTCATACACTAGGGTAAGACACTCTTTGTGACACAGTAGTTTCACAATTTGTGAATATGTGCTGTCCAATAGTATAGCAGAAAATTGTCCATGCAGATATGCTTTGAATGATTCCGATAGTAATGAAGAGACAAAATCATTTTTATTGATGGCGATAATGTCATCAATTGAGGATGAGATAAAGGCGTTGAATGCATCGTCAGACAACAGCAAGGGATTGAACCTCCAGGGTGATTAAAAGCGGGGCCGGTCCAAAAATGTTATGCTTACACTTAAGGGAGCATGATCTGAAATGGCAATCGAATTAAGTGGTCACTTTGGGGATAAGAGGACCGTCAACAAAATAATGCAGGAATAGGACTGGTGTACATGTGAAGAAAAGGAGAATTCCTTAGTTTGAGGGTTATAAAATCTCCAACGATCGACAAAAACGTTTTTGAGGATAAATGAGATTTGGACATGGAGGACTGTGTCAGAGTTTGGGGGTTCAAGTGGTCTAAAGTAGGATCATGGACAAAGTTCAGATCACTCCCCAGTATCAGGTGAGTGTTTAAGAAAGGGAGGTTACCAAACAACCAAATCTGGAGCGCATATATTCACCAACAATACAAGGTTGTGGAATAGAATGCCTGCAATAATGAAATATCTGCAATTTTTATCGGCTATAATCTCTCTCTTCTATTAACAAAAATTGCTACCAATCTAGCTCTAGAATTGAAAGTTGAGAGAAAGATATCACCCACGCAAGGACATCTAAGTCTGATTTGGTCTAACGTAAATGTGCTTCCTGTAGGAATACTGTGTCAGTGTTTAAACATTTTAGATGAGAGAATATCTTTGCTTAACTGGACTGTTCATAAAATGTAACATTCCAGCTAAAAACCTGATACAGGATCCAGTGTCCAGATTTTGTGGATAAGTGTTGGTCATCTAAGCTGTCACTTGAATAGGAAATGGAAAGAGGGAATAGCAACCGACTAAGTCTCCCCAAAAAAATGGAAGGAGGGGAAGGGAAGATGTGGGATAGTTTCCAAAGATGGAAACAAAAACAGATTAAATAAATAAGTGAATAAATACAGAGACATAACCCCGCACCAATAGCCCACCCAAACCCTCCCCCCTCCCGCACATCAAGTGTCCCCATTCCCTAACGATAGGAACAGCAGTGCAAACTCCAATGTGAGCCATCGTCCCAAGAGTGATGCTTTCGACTATGTAGCTAAGTCTAACAGATAAATCCTTGCAGAGTAGGGAACTTTAAACATTAAGGGGTGAATTCACAAAGAATGTATTGCGGCTGCTACTAGTACCATGAATTGCACATCAATTTGCGCCTGCTATTTGCGCCCGCTATTTGCACCCACTATTTGCGCCATCTTAGCGTAACATTCACAAAATATATTGCAATAATGATATGCCAGCGCAAACACACCCATAAAGGTTTGCTGCTGAGTGCGTCCTCATTTAGCAGCGTTTGATCACAATTATCCATGTGACATAGTAACTCGGGGTTCAAGGCTCATTCGCATAGAAAGGGGCCAATTTTGCACCAAATGTATGAATAATAACAATTTTAAATACGGGTAAAATAGCACCAGCACACCGAGAATCTATTTGCGTGGCAGTGTAGTTAGCGGTGCATTTCACATTTGTGGGTGCTTTGTGACCTAGACATTCGCTTTTTCTGTTATTTGCGCCGGTTTAGTGGTCGCAAAAGCCGTGCAATCCATTTGTGAATTTGTGGCATATGAAATCAGCAGTATGAATCAGTAAAGCAACTACTGAGAAGAAAGGAAATATAATATAGTAATCTAAAGGGCACCATGACCTATAAATCTAAATTAGGCAAGAAAAAAAAACAAAAAAAAACAAGGATGTTAAACCTACCAAAGAATGGCCTACAGTATTTCACATAAAAAAAAGAATCATGTTGCCCCAACTAAAACCCAAAATAAATGTAATCCATGCAATCCCAAACAAAACATTATCTTAACAGAACTGACACTTCGTCACCAGTGTGAAACATTTTGGCACAAGTAGCCTTTAATAAGAATGATTTAGGTAATACAATATGTGGAAAAAACACACCATAATACCAAATATGACAAAAAAAAGAAATGATAAATAGTACAAATAACATTGAAGAACAGAGAAAAAATATTGGCTGAGGTGTCTTAAGCTATGTTATAGCAAAACCAAGTGTTGCTAGCATAGGCAAAATGTCATGTGTAACAGAAACATTGACAAAAACAATGTAAACAATGTAAAGCCCTGGCCCGGAAGTGGCCATGGAAATGAAACAAGTATATACAGTAAACTAGTGGGTTTAAGTGAAATAAGTAATAAGTAAGAGAAAAATACCCTGGGTCTATATCAGTTGTGTTTTAGTTCCGGGACCTGAGTAACCCAAATGTTCTGACGGCAAGCTCTGGACTCTAAATCCTCAGATTTGTCTTGTTGGGTAACCGCACACATGGTCCACTCTTGTTTGAAAAGTAACAATGTCATCAGTTCAGGTAGACAGAGACTGCTCCATTTCTGTTAAGGTGCCCTTAAGTCCTAAAAAATCTGATTGCATAGTGGATATGCTGCCAGATAACTCAGAGCAAGCAGTTCAATCGTAATAGATGAGAGAGCATCACCCAATGCTGCTTGAAGCTCAGCTTTAAACATTGCCATGATGTCATCGCGAAGAGCGGTGAGAAGTTCCATTATTAACCTCAGGCGGCATTTTAGTAGTCGAAAACCAAAGTAACTATGTTACAGTTGATGAAAGTAACTTCAAATTTAAGCTTTTAAAAGGGAACAAAAAGTCCCTAATGGCATTAACAAAAATAGACTCCCTAACGTCAGTGCATTTCTTTGTTTAATCGTTCCCAACTTTACCTGACAACTTTACCTGATTTTGAATGACGGATTTTGGATTGTGCGCACTGTAATATCCCAATCACAGCCTGTTAGCTTAGCATATTGCTAACTATGCTGGCATCGATGCCTACCTCCTCGGTCTGTGAGAACTGTTTGCGTCTGGTCGACAAACCCAGTGCCCTAGAGAAGTCAGTCTTTAAAGACATACAGAGCCTGCGTGAGGATGTGAAGAAAAAGGATGAACTGTTTGTACGTCTGACCTCCATCGCCAGCGCTCAAGCTAACCACATCTCCTGCTCCATGTCTTCGGATCGGACCTTGACTCCATTCTTTGACTCCACCCTTGGTCCGCATTCCATTCTCACTGTCGGTGAGTTGGGTCCATCTGATGCTCCGCCGTCCGTGATAGAGGAGCCATAGCCCAAGTCCCGGACGTGCTCCATCCCAGAGCCCTGGACCCTGGCGGAGAGGGGTGGCCGGCATTGTGAGCGCTCCATACGCCGCTCTATGCCGGAGACTCTCCAGCTGGAGAACAGATTTCAAGCCCTGGAGCCCACAGTCTATGTCAGTGATATGCACCGAGACACTACCGACCCCAGCCTCATCTCCACTGCCTCCAGGAAGAAAACATTCATCGTCTGCCCAGGCCCACTCCCAAACCGGTTGGTGGCTCCTCCGCCACCGTGGACCCCTCTTTGATTGTGCCACTCTGTTTCCAATGCCGTGGAGCGCTACCTTGGCACCCACAGCGAGATCTTTGCCCGTTGGGGCCGCCCTGCGGCCAATGATGTGGACCACCTGCCTGTGCCTCCTCCGGGGGGATGGTCCCTTCCTGGTTCGGCTGCTGCTTCTGTCCCTTGGGACTCCTCTGCTGCCTGACCTCCATCTGCTCGTCGTCAACTGTTCCATCGTTCAACACATCACCCTGCCCGTGGCTAAAACCCTCTGCTACCCGGGTGGCCACGGCCAGGATATAGACTCCAAAATCCCACAGCTGCTGGATCAAAACCCGTCTGCCTCCACTGTTTTCATCCACGTCGGAACCAACGGTCTCAGAAACAAACAAGACAGTCTTTCTTCACTAAAATCATGAATGAATATATCAACAATAGTAAAGTGCTCTTCTCCACTGTTGATTGACTAATCCACCATCTACGACCCCATCAGAGATGCTCTCCACTGAAAAATGACTGAAGAATTTGCTACATTTTTCAATAACAAAATTATAGCTATCAGACAGAACATTAGTGCCTCAACATCCAGAAATTAACCTACCCTCCAGTTCACCAGTAATATGACTGCTGCCATGTCTCATTTTGTCCCTTTAGACAGACGATATTGTTGGTCAGCTCAGGTCCTCCACCTGCTGCTTGGACCCTCTCCCTACCACATTTTTTTTAAAACTGTTTTTAACTGCCTAGCACATGAGGTATTGGAAATTATAAACGGCTCTCTTCAATCGGGTATATTTCCTGCAGCATTTAACACACCACTCCTGAAGAAGAGCAATCTGACGCAACAGTTATTGCAAACTATAGGCCCATTTCCAACCTGCCATTCCTCAGCAAAATACTTGAAAAAACACTTTGCCTTCAGCTTAACAACTATCTTACATCAAACAGCCTTTTAGCACTTATTAAAGTTGTGAATGATCTACATACGTATACGTAAACACCGATTATGAAATACGATCTGTTCTTCTGCTCCTGGATCTCAGTGCTGCCTTTGACACTGTTGACGATCATATTTCATTAGAGAGATTACAAAAATGGGTCTTCCTAGCTGCCCCAGTTCTAAACTGGTTCTGAACCTACCTACAGGACAGACAGTTCTTTGTGTCCATTGGAGATTTTGTGTCGAACAAAGTGGATATTATATGTGGAGTGCCCTAAGGTCCGATTCTTGGACCATTATTGTTTAATCTCGATATGCTTCCACTTGCACATATTATAAAGAAACACTAAATAAATTACGATAATTATGCAGATGATTCACAACTGAACATTTCTCATGTTCTGATGACCTACACCCCAATACATTCCCTCACTCAGTGTATTAATGATATTAGTGTATGGATGTAACAGAACTTTTTACAACTGAACTAAGATAAAACTAAAATACTCATATTTGGTGCATAGGCTCAGAGACAGAAAATTGCAGCTTATCTCAGTTCTCTGTCTCTAGAGAGCAAAAATGAAGCCAGAAATCTGGTGTAATCATAGACAGCAATTTAAATTTTAAGAGCCATATCAATCATATCACAAAATCAGCTTTCTACCATCTAAAAAATATTTCAAAATGAAGAGGCATGCATTCATAACGAGTAGATTAGACTTCTGCAAGGCCTATTCACCGGCCTCCCGAAACAGCTGTGCAGCAGCTACAGTTACTTCAAAATGGCTGCACGCGTTCCCACTGGGACTAAAAGGTTTGAACACATTACACCTGTTCTTAGATCTTTACATTGGCTCCTCGTTTAAACTAGGATTGATTTTAAGATTCTGCTACTTGTATATCAAGTTCAAAATGACCTTGTACTTCAGTATATAAAATAAATGCTCATTACATACAAACCAGCAAGAACTCTCAGGTCCACAGGCAGTGGTCTTATAACCATCCTTTGTACTAACTCTAAAGCAGGGGAGGCTGCCTTCTGTATCTATGCCCAAAGTAGATGGAATACCCTGCCTGAGGACCTGAGAGAGGCCCCTAACATTGCACAGTTTTAAAAGCAGGTTAAAAACCTTGTGTGTGTGTGTGTGTGTGTGTGTGTGTGTGTGTGTGTGTGTGTGTGTGTGTGTGTGTGTGTGTGTGTGTGTGTGTGTGTGTGTGTGTGTGTGTGTCTGTGTGTCTGTGTCTGTGTCTGTGTTTTGTATGTTGTGAGATTTGTGTGTGGGCTTTGTATGCTGTGAGATTATTCTGCACTGACTTTTTTTATGGTTGCACAGACATTTTATATATTTTCTTTGATTGTATTTATCTGTAAAGCGCATTGTGTTGCCCTGGTATGAAATGTGTTTTATAAATAAAGTGTGACTTGACTTGACTTGACTAACGTGCGACTAACTCCATGTTTTGCTGAGCCGGAATTCCCTTGAACCTTTATGATATTATTATTATTTATATTAGCATTTAATTTGTTAAACCTTGACAGAACCATCTCCAAAAGAGATGCATATCTTGCGGAGCTTGTTCTCTCAGACAACTCAACGGCGCCACATGTTTCCATGCCCCTATGGGCCGGCCTATTGAGGTATCTTGGAATGTGTGGCGTTCCTAGACAACCCCATCGTATAAGATAATTACTAAGAGATGGTGCCAGGGGTCCGAGAGAGAGAGCACATCACCAGGGGATAAGGGAGGTGAAATGTGACCTGTGACCTATGTAGGGGAACCAAATGGTCAACGTTGTCTTTGGGCAATCATAAAAGACTGCTGCCTGCTCCAGCGAATTACCACTCTCAGGGTGAGTGCCCTCTCATAAAATTGAGCTGTGTGTAGTTCTTGAAGCGGTAGTGTTTTGTGCAGATAGGCTGCACTGACAGGAGCAGATTGCGCGGAAATAGAGATGATGTGTTGATGTGTGAAGTGAGTTTCCGTCTAAATTGGGGTTTATTTAGTTGTAAATAAGGGGAATAAGAGAATAATAAACAAAGAAAAAGAGAATTAAGTTGAAATAGAGAATAGAGACGAGAGAAATAAAAGATGAAGTTAAAAGTAAAAGTTAAAGTGTGGCACGGTGGCGCAGTGCAGTGCATTGCACTGCTGCCTCACAGCAAGAAGGTCCTGGGTTCGATTCCTGCCTGGGGCGCTGTTGGCACCGTGCTCCGGCGGGTTATCTCCCAAATAGCAGCCTTTCTGTGTGGAGTTTGCATGTTCTCCCCGTGCTCACATGGGGTTTCCTCCACCTCACGTCAGTAAGGACCCCCACCAAAAACATGCACCCATCATTGTCTGACCAGCAATGGACATTTATCACCTGGTCCCCGGGCGCGTCCACGTATGCTGCCCACTGCTCCTGGCTGTGCCCCCGGAGGAAGGACAAGCCAGGATGGGTCAAAAGCAGAGAATCCATTTCACCAGCCACCATCAAAGCGTGTGTGTGTGTGCAGGCATGTGTTATAGTGTGGTGTGTTGCGTGATGAATAAAGACTGTTTCTTTCTTAAAGGCTTAAAAGATGTGGAGAAAGTTCAAGTAAAAGGTAATTGTAGAATGGCAGAACTAGTAGCAACAAGTTATTTAAATAACCATGCAAGATGAATGAAGACAGGGCCCATATCGCCTTTAACAGTAAGACATGTGTACATTAAATGCTGTGAAAGTTGGCCAAATGAAAATATAATATAGTGAAATCTAGGTAGGAAAAACAAAGAGATGGTGGATGGAGATGAAAAACCCTGGCCAGGGGAATTGGCTAACTATAAAATGATATGAATGAAGATGAAAAAGATGAAAGTAAAGTGAAAAAGAGATAAAAGTTAAAAGCCTAAAGTAAGATGAAAAAGACGAAAAGTGAAGTAAAAAGAGTTCCAAGTTTAATGCTTAAAAGATGAAAAATAAAGTTTGAGAAAAAATGGGGGAAAGCAGGGCTAAACCAGCCTAAGAGAATAAGTGCACATTGAGCATGCATGCTGAAAGAATCTGATTAAAAGGATAATTTGTTAAAAGTTTGGCCAAAATGAAAATTTAAATGTTTGGCCAAAATGAAAATCTTGATGAAATTAGAAAAGTATACATGAGTCGACGTTAAAGTATAAAGTTAAGTGCTGTTGAAGTTTTTGGAGAATCAGATGTGCTGCGGGACAGACATGTCTTTTTCCTTTTGGTGTGTGAGTGTGCCTGTGTGTGTGTGAGAGTGTGCCACGGCTAAAGAGGTGTGAAGAGATTTGTGTATTGTTCGTGTATATGTATAAATTATATATAGAATACATGGGTTATTAAATAGGTATACATATGTGGTGAGCAGTTGAATAATACATAAAAGAAACATTTCTTGCCCCTTTAGTGATAAATATATAAGGGCCTGTTTACAGACTTTGTAAAGTTGATAATAAAGATTATGAGCCTTTTTCTTTAAGGACGTTTGATAAATATATATGAGCCTTTTTCTTTCAAGGACGTTTTGTACATTTGATAAAGGATATGAACCTTCACAGGACTTCATATATTTGATAACAAAATGAGCCTTCTTGCGAGAAGGGCTAGAAAGAAAAGAAAAGAAAATCTCCTGCTATGAATTATGGGTAGGATTTGTGGATTGTTTGGTTGGTGTGTGGGTTTTTTCTTTTTCTTTTTGTGCTTGGAGTGTGTGTGACAGTGCTTGCTGTGAGTCCTGTTGGTTAAAAGAGCAGATAGTCTTGGTGAAATAGAAGGAAAAGCTGAGTTTTTGATGCAAGAGAACAGGTTTTGTGTTTCGGCTGCTGAGCGAAAGGAACCAGCTTTGATTTATGACTGTGCGTGGCTGCATAAGGCTTGGCTGTTCCGACGGGGTGCTAAAACAGGATGTTCGCTCGCTGACGACCTGTACAAACTGTAAGTTGTGCCGAAATTTAAGAGGTGGAGAAGGGGGTGATGCTTCATACAGAGTGGAACTTAGTCAACTCCCCCTGACAGGAGGGGCGGAGAAGAAGCCCCCTCCTCTCTCTCTCCTTTCTTAGTATGATATGTATGATGATATGAAAATAAGTAAATAAATAAATATTAAAATAAAATAAAATAAAATAAAATAAATAAAAATAAAATTAAATTAAATAGGACAATGGAATAAAAAAAATTAATTAGAGGTGATATTAGATTGACTAATGTACTCTTTAGATTTAAATGCGTCATATGAATAAAAGTAAACATTGCTTTATTTCAAATGCACGAGAAATAAAAAAGCTGATAATGTATGTCTCATTGAATTGTGTTATAGTATCTATAAGAATTTAGAGTGGTCTTAAGACACTGAACTCTTGTGTTGTTCTTTTTGTTTTTCCTTTCTTCCTCTCTTTTACTTTGCTGAGTGAGAGCAGGGGGAAAGACAGAGAAGATGGAATGTGTCTGAATTGGATTATCCAAGGGGCAGATGACAAGACATCTGGCCGTTCTTCACAGACACTGGGAGCTTGCGGATGACCACTCATAGAAATTCTGAATCCTGTGAATCAGGCCAGTGCGGTTTATCCACAAACTCTTTTCAATAGATACCTGCATTGACCTATATGTGTGTACATTTAGTTATAACCAACATCATTGCTTGTTTTCACATATAGGCTTACAGTAGTTCTTTTTCTTATATTGTGGTTGCAGTTAGTTGGTAAGAGACTTGGCAACGGACTGACTAATCAAGGCATTCGCCTAATTGATGGAGTATTATTGATTTGATTGATCACATGCGGAAAAACTGATTTGATTTAAATACGGTTGAGTGCTGTAAATATTGGTTTCATTATCTGAGTATGGTTTACCTTGATTGAGGCTGTTTTGAGAGTGAACATTGATGGACATTTTGACAATTTAAGATAAATGAGTATGATCAGATGTATCAGATCATGAACAAGTGAAGTTGCTTTCATAAGTGGAAAGTGATTGGTCTCCTTTGGGGTTGGTAAATTCAGTCGTTTCTGGTTGAGTGTGAATACACGGTGCTTTATAAATCATTTTTAAATAATTTGATTTCATTTACAATAAAATGAATGCATACAAAAATTATAAAAGTAATCACTTCTATTGATGTAGTGCGAAAGAATAATCCCCTTATTAAAGATACTGCAAAAATATCAGGAAAATGGATCAAGCGGTGGCCTGACATTGAACAACCGTGGCCAGCTGAAGGAACTCTTAACCCGGATGTGATTAAAACAATGCAGGTGCTTGTGTCCACATATAAAGTAAATCAAAAGAAAGGAAAAAGAGGAAAGAGATGCACGGAGAAAAGACAAACAGAACTTGGCATTATGCAGCTGTTCGTAAAGGAGGGAAAGACATGGTTCTAAGCTGCAAAAGACAAAAAGAGAACAAAGTAGACAAGAAATAAAGAAAAATGAAAAGGAAGCAGAAAAAATGATGGAAAAGATTCCCGCACCCTTCTCACATACAGCATCTGTAAAGAAGCCACCGCCTTCTGAGAAGGAGGTGAAGTTAACTGATGTTTATCCCCAGCTCACAGTAATGACAATGGAGGGCAACTATCTCTTCAAAGATGAGGATGATCAAATAATAGAGATGGGCAAGGCTAAAACAACCATAAAGATGTATCCGAGCTCCAACAGTACCAAGAGAAGGAACCGTTTGGGAAGCAGACAAGTCAGAAGCCTGGAAATAGGAGAAGAGATTGTGAGCGACTCTGACGAAGCTATTGGAGGATACGACCCAACAGTCAGACGGATGTTGGCTAAAGTGGAGGAAAAAGGAGCATGACCAGAAGGAACAGGACCAGGAGACTCTCAGAAAACTCAACCAACTACAGTTGGTGGATAAGAAGAATGAGGAGAAGAAGGCCAAAGAGAAGGTTTATAGATGCGCAGAATAGAATGTATTGTATGTAGATAAAGCACTGCGGTGCCCCCTAATGGGAGCAGCCGAAAGAAGAGGATTCTTGGTGGTGGAATGAGGAAGTAAACAAGCAGCTATGAAGATAAACACTGATGATTATCTTAAAAGAGTGTGACATTGAGAAAAGTGTGCCACATATGACTTTAATGGTGGCCCAGGGATTTTAGCAGAAGCATATAGGAGAAATTATGGAAGAAGCTACAGTATTGTCAATAAAACGTAGTTTATATGGGTCAAACAATAACCCATGGACACAGAAGCATCATGCTCAGATAATGAAATTGTTGCATGCAATGATGAAGCCTAAGGAAATCGCTGTGGCAAAATGTGCAGCACACAAAATTGACACATCAAGGGTTACTGAAGGTAACAAAGCAGCGGATGACCCTGCAAAAGCAGTTACAGGAGCAAACAAAGCAGACAACGTTCTTCTTGTCACCCATGAAGTGGACTTGGAAGATAAAATCACGCTCAGAGATGTGGTCTCAATGCAAGAAGCTGCATCAGCCATAGATAAACAATTATGGTTGGACCGAGGGGCCATACAAGATTCTACTGGTCTGTGGAGAAATCATGAAGGACTGATGGTAGCACCCCCCAACCTACTAGGTCTGATGATTCAGGAAGCACATGGGTTAGCCCATGTTGCAAGGGGGGAGATAAGAAGAAAAAACACAAAAGAGTAGGGTTTTTGGGCACCGTGCTTGCTTGAGCAAATTGATTATGTCATAGGCATGTCTTAAAAACAATGTTCGGAGGGGTGTGAAGAGTCCACCCGGTCACATTCCAACTCTGACAGGTCCCATGTGTGAGTTGGCTGTGGATTTTGTTGACATGATAAGACCAGTAGGAGGTAAAAGATACAGTCGTCGTCGTGGATAGATTTTCACGGGGGACTGGGGCATGTCCAACAAAGCGTAAAGATGCTCAGTCGGTTCCCAAGCCAAGTTCTTGTGTCGTGAGGTCATAAGCAGGTGGGGACTTCCAAATTGCATATCTTCAGATAATGGGAAAGAGTTTGTGGATAAAACAGTAAAATTAATTCTGCAAAAATTGGGAATTAAACAATGTCTAGGAGCTGTTTATCATCCACAAAGCCAAGCTGTTTGTAAAAAAATGAATGGTGTGTTGAAAAATCGCATTGTTAAAATCTGTCAGCACACAGGACTGAATTGGGTAGAGGCGCTTCCGTTGGGATTAATGGTGTGTAGTTAGGAGCTAACACTAGTAGAGAAATATCCATTCTGAATATCTGATTCCGTCATAGACTCAAGTCTATTTTTAACTGAGAAAATGCATGGACAAAGGGGGGAAAAGGAAAATGTTAATTATATATTGGAATAATGTTAAAGTGTAATGTAAAAGTGAAATTATTATACTGTATTTGATGTGTGTGCAAGATACTGGCTGGTGAATTTTTCTTTCAGGACCAGTCTGAGGGTGGCTGTGTCCACAGATCCTAACAGCCTAATGGACTTGAACACTCAAACATGGACATTCAAAAATGGAGGATGAAAATGGACGAAGAACCCTGAATGAGGACATCATGATCAGGAGTGTCAAGTGAAATATCATTTAAGGTTGATGGTGTTAAAAAACAACAGTTCAATACATACATATGTTTTATGCAGGTTTTTATAATATTGGAGTTTGTTTATTAAATTGTAACCTGTTTTATGGATGGAAAGTCTGTACTCTACAGTAGATATTTTTAGCAAGACATATTACTTTGATTTAGTATTGTTTTCTTTGAAGTTTTCTGTAACAGGGTGAAATGGATATATTGGGACCTCAGGTGTTTTCTTTTTTTGCGGGATTTTGAGGGACATTTATGATAGGCAGGGAAAGGTTCACTGGAAGGTTCCATGGGTCAACCAGCCTGACTTTGGACAAATTTTTTGATTTATTTCTGAAGTTCTGAATGTATGCATTTATATGTAACATCTTGTACAGTTGTCTAAACTCTTCTTCTTCGCGGTTAATATATTTGGAGTGCAATAGGTAGATGCCTGGGGCAGAGGGACCGTGAGAGAATTTTCCTGTCTTGATTGTTGATGAAAGAACTAAGAAAGGAAGCTGCCAGATGGGTTTTTCGCTCTCACACTCCACAAATTTATTGTATTGCTATGACTAAGCATGTTCAGAAGGGTATATTATAATCATTTTGTTTGTTAGTATGTGATTTCTATTAAGCCAATTAACGTCATAAGGTCAATTACTCTTCTCTCTGTCGAGACTTTGTGTAGTCTCGAAGGGGGGAAATATGAGGTGTCTTGGAATGTGTGGCTGACCAAGACAGCCCCATCGTATAAGATAATTACTAATAGACGGTGTTAGGGGTCCCGAGAGAGAGAGCACATCACCAGGGGTCCCGGTGATAAGGGAGGTGAAATGTGACCTGTGATCTATATAGGGGAACCAAATGGTCAACGTTGTCTTTGGGCAAGCATAAAAGACTCGCCCAAGTTTCAGTCGGCAGAGAATCCATCCGGCTCGGTTCTCTCCTAGACATCCATGGCAAGTCTGGTCTGATGCTGTTCCTATCAATTGTAAGGGGGATGGTAGCTCAGGAGGTAGAGCTGGTGGTCTAGTAATCTAAAGGTTGCTGGTTCGATCCCAGGCTCCTCCTGCTAGCATGCTGTAGTGTCCTTGAGCAAGACACTTAACTCCTGATGGCTCCATCCATCAGTGTTTGAATAATTGTAAGTCGATAAAAGTGTCTGCTAAATGCAGTGTCATGTAATTTAACTCGCATCAGCAGTCACTCCTTCTTCATCAAGAAACTACACTATTTAAGCAGTCAATCCTTCCTGCCCTACTCTTCTATTCAATGGTTGATTCAAGCTCATTGCTCTTTATTTCGATCGCACTATTATGCCTATATTTGTATGTTTGCTGTACACCTTGCTGGGAGTAATGAGCAGTAGAGCCCAGATGCCAAACTCTAAAAATGCATAATAAATAAAGATAATTTTAATGTAAATCTCAAAGGTTTCTGTAAAAATGTATTTTTTTCATAATTTTTACTTTTCATTTTAAGAATTCAAGTTGTACTTCCAAAAAATTGGAAATTGTAATAAAAAATGGAATATGAAGGTCACAGACGTGAAGGTGCTGGCGTGTAAACAAAGACAATTGTTTAATTTGTCTGGGCCCCTAAGCACAAAGGGGCACAAATAGCACAACAGCTTGAAGTCCTTTCCACAACCCAACATAATGTGTGCTGTATACAATTTTCAGGAGTCTCATCCTTCTCAAAGTATGTCTATTACTATGTTAGTACTAAATATGAACGTAAATCTCTAGGGGTGAGAACTGAACAAAATGAAGAGTCCCCACCTGTCCCCACAACAGCTCTCCCAGTCCAACAAACAGACACCACAGCCACTGCTCCACGTCAAGAGGTGCACAGCTGAAGGGCTTCCCACCAAACTGCACGATCCCAATCTGAGCGAAACACAATGGAAAATGGAACAATGGACTTGGCTTTTTAAGAATAGACAAGGAATAAAAAAAAGTTAAAGGCACACCGCCTAGCATTCTCCACATTTTATTTTTTATTATTCAAAACAATAAATCCATTATTTTGTTGAATATTATAAATATATTATATTGCTAATTAACACACTTTTGGAATGCATATAGCTATACCAACATATAAAAAGTGGCAATAATTGGCATTATTATTGGTATACAAAGTACGTTTGAATTATACATAATTGGATATTGGATCCTACAAGGATATATTCCACAATGCATTGCAATTATATGATTTGTCTTATTGTATTCTTTAAATAACTGAAGAAAATCCTTATTTCAAATACAGTTTACAGTGGACCCTTGCATTACGAGTTTAATTCATTCCATGACCGAGCTCGTTTTATGATATGCTCGTTTTACAAATGAATTTTCCCCATTGAAATTAATTGAAATATAAATAATCCGTTCCAAGTCCCAAAGATCACCCAAAAAAATTTTTTTACTCGCTGCTTCTCCATACTGACGACGCTATGAACGCCAGTCCTTTTCTTGAAATCATCAAACCAGCTGCGACTGGCCTTAAATGCGTCTGCATGTCTCGTCCGTCGATGTTCTAGGGATCTGCTTCAGGAGATCCCCATACAGCGCTCGTGCTTTCTCGCAGATGACGGTCTCCATAAGCCTATCCCTTGCAAGTTGCTTCTCGTTGATCCGCAGGAGAAGCAATTTTTCGTGGATAGATGTGTGTTGCCTGGAGAGCCTGGAGACACCCTTTGCTGTTGTAACAGCCTTGATGTCCTCCTTTTTCTTCAGGATGGTGCATATCGTCAACGTGCTTCGCTCGTATTGACGTGCTAGGTCCACTACACGCGTTCCTTTCTCATGTTTATCAATGATTTCCTTCTTCAATTCTATCGTAATTAGCTTTTTCTTCCTCTCAGAACTGTTCTTTGCACTAACCTTAGGAGCCATGGGTAACACAACTAATTATTCTAAAATAATAGCAAAAAAAGCACAAAACTAAAAGAAAAACACTGGGAAAACACAATAGGGATGCTTCCACAACGAGATATCTGCGTGAACTGAGCGAGCGGTAAAACAAGTCAAAAATTCACACGAGCCTCGGCTCGTAGAACAAATGACTCGTTAACTGGTACACTCGTAATGGGAGGTTCCACTGTATATGCTTTGATCAACTTTTTTCCTCAAACAAAATGGGCTGTTAAAATTATCTTTAGTCAAATTATCAGTAAACTGCAAAAACAAAAAAAGTGTGAATAAACTGTGTGAATAAGGTAATTATGGCAAATGTTGTTACAGCAGTTTACACATTATGGGTGAAAGCCATCGTGCAGAGACTTGCCTGCACCGCAAAGGTCCCCAGAATGATGCTGCAGAAGATGGGATTGGAGAAGATGCCTTCAAAGACATTTCTCTCCCCGTGGATCTTGCGGGCGTTGATCTCGTTAAACAGCTGCATGAGCACGAATGTGTTGAAGATGATGGTGTAGTGCTCGGAAGGGGGGGAGTGCAGTGGTGCATTGCGTCCACTGTCGATGTTGAAGATCCTCTCCCCTGCGAGACGGGAGTTAGTGTTATCGCATCAGCATAGGGAACATGTAAGCATTCACAGAGGAAGGAATTTTCTTTTACATTTGAAGTTGAAATATTGACATTGAATAAACTTGAAAATTTCAGGGAAACTTCTTTCAGCAGAATAATAAGCTATACAGTAGAACCTGGTTAAGTGTTACCCTTACAGATGCAACTATAAACTTCTGAGAAGTTTAATATTGATTTTATGTTTGTGGATAAAACTGTTGCTAAGAAAAACATAGGGTATTTATATGTTTATTTCTAGCACAGTTTATACGGTATAAACCACTTGGAATGATTTCGGAAGAGTTTTCTTGTATTCATATTCTGTGACTGGGATTAAAAAACGCCCTGGCATTTGCAACAGAGAGGCCCTATTTTCAAACCCAACACCAACGACACCCAAATGTTAACATAAAAAGCTTGAGATAGCAATTTACCAGATAAAACTGCAAGTGTAGAGCGGCAGCTTTCCTGAGGGAAACTTCCGGAGGGAATCAGCTACTAGATGGTTTGATCAGTCTTTCACACTACAGTGCACTACAGTATTATGCATCCCCTATTTATGCACCAATGTCTGCATTTTCTGCATCAATTTATGATGGAAATTTCTTTATTTATGTAAAGGAAAGCTCCTTTGATTTGTGCCTGCACAACACAAATCATGTGTGACAGCGTACACACACAGCACCACTGACAGGTTGTGATCGCTGTCACAGTGATCATGTCATTTTGGAACCTGCTTCGACGAATTAGCATCAGGGGCAGGTAGGCTACCTACTGTAAATTATCAATAGCTAGAACGTTCAGAACAATTGGCACGGTATCCTATCAGTCATCAAGTTCTCAGCACTTTTTGAATAGCACTCATCCACATCCACACTTTAATTTTCAATTAACAACTTGGCCAATCCACTCAGTCTATCCTTGTCCCATTGTGCTCCCGATTGTACTGCTCCATTGTGCTAGTTGTTCATTAGTTCTAGTTGGTGTTGGTCCATTCAACAAATAAAACATATTTTCCATTGAATATACACAGTGAAAGTCATTCAGATTCTGTTGAAAGTACCAATTGGCAGCAACATAAAAAATATGTGCTAAATTCAGCTTCTTAACATTACACAACATCACAGCATCAGCTTGTGTGAAAAGTAATTAATTTCAGTGAGAAGCACTCTCATCAAAATAACTCTGTATCTCTAATTGCATTAGGAGGAAATACAGTTATGTTTGATGGCATGGTCATCCAGGAATATCTCCGCCCATCCACACAAGCATCGTATGGCACATGGGAAGGCAGTCATACAGACCCCCCTCCTGCAACAGAGTGGCCCGTGAGGAAGCATACAGTACACAGATCAGCCACAACATTAAAACAACTGACAGGTGAAGTAAATAAAATTGCTCATCACATTCCAATGGCACCTGTCAAGGCGTGGGATATGTGACGAAGCAAGTGAACACTCTTTTCTTCGTAGATGATGTGATGGAAGCGACTTTGACAAGGGCCAAATTGTGATGGCGAGATGACTGGGTCAGAGCATCTCCAAAATGGCAGGTCTTGGGGGTGTTCCCAGTATGCAGTGGTTAGTACGTACCAAAAGTGGTCCAAGAAAGGACAACCGGTTAACCAGCGACAGGGTCATGAGTGCCCAAGGGCTCATTGATGCTTGTGGGGAGGGAAGTCTAGCCCGTCTGGTCCGATCCCACAGAAGAGCTACTGTAGCACAAATGCTGAAAAAGTTCATGCTGGCTATGATAGAAAGGTGTCAGAACACACAACGCATCGCAGCTTGTTGCTGATGGGGCTGCGTAGCTACAGACCAGTCAGAGAGCCCCTACAGATCCCTGTCCACTGCCGAAATTGCCTACAATGTGCACGTGAGCATCAGAACTGGACCATGGAGCAATTAAAAAAGGTGACCAGGTCTGATGAATCACATTTTCTTCTACATCATGTGGATGGCCAGGCTTAGGGTCTGATCCAATCGAGCATCTGTGGAATGCGCTGGAACAACAACCCCGATCCATGGGGGCCCCACCTTGCAACTTACAGGACTTAAAGGATTTGCTGCTAACAGCTTGGTGCCAAATACCACAGGACACCTTCAGAGGTCTTGTGAAGTCCATGCCTCGACAGGTCAGAGCTGTTTTGGCAACACAAGGGGGAGCTACACAATATTACTGGTTATTAGTGGTGATTTTAATGTCGTGGCTGATCGGTGTAGACTGTAAATAGGCTGTCCAGTTCTAAAAATGTATTCCTTGGTCATTGATCAGTGTCATGAATGAGTTGAGTGATTGGCTGATAGCGGGGAGGTGGCTTACTTTACTTCAGTGATCTGCCTGAACTGAGTGGAAATCATTGTGTCCAGGATGTTGAAGTGCGGAGGTGCTTTGTCGGCTCTGACTGCATGGAATGGAATGGAAACTGAATAGAAATTCTCAACTTAGGTATTGAAATACTCAATAGCTTAGTTTAATTCTTGTGTATTTGGGGGTGGGACTTGCCTTGATTGGCAGGTCTCTCATTTGCGTTCAGCGCAAGGTGGCTTTGGTTCTCCCTTACTCCCCGCCTCAACAAAACAAGATACCAACTGCTGCTCAACTTTGAAAGTTCTCAGTTTTCTGCCAAAATGGCAGCAAGCGTAAACCAAAAGTTGACGCTTCAAATGGTTTTAAAGAAAGATGCAGTACAGAAAGCAGAAACACGACTGAAGCACAAGGCTATCCTAGGAACAGTGGCGCAAGGCAGAGCTGGACTTGGGAGCCTTACAGCAACCCGATATGACTGTGCCAGCGGAAGGGAGAGGCAGAGGTTGGTGCAGGAGGAGGTGCGAACTTCAGTCGAGGAAGAGCGAACCAGCAGGGCAGTGGCCATATGGCAGCAAGGCGCCTGGATGAAGTGGGAGCAGGCAATGGAGCGGAGTGTCACCTGGAAGGATATCTGGCAGTGGAACCCCCAGAGGATCAAGTTCTTGATCCAGGGGGTCTATGATGTCCTCCCAAGCCCATCCAACCTGTGCATATGGGGCAAAATAGAAACACCTGTATGTCCCCTGTGTTCCAAAACAGGGACACTGGAACACATCCTAAACAGCTGCTCCAAGGCGCTAGGTGAGGGTCGGTATCGATGGAGGCACGACCAGGTCCTCAAATCCATCGCTGAAGAAATCAGCAAGGGGATCAAGGGCAGCCGATACACCCAAGCCAGAGCCAAGGCCATCCACTTTGGCAAGGAAGGACAAAGGCTTGAAAAGACACCAAAGAACTGCCCTGCTGGTTTGCTCTCCACGGCCCAAGACTGGGTGATGACAGTTGACCTGGAGAGGCAGGTGAAGATTCCACCACACATCACCCAGTCCAGATTGAGACCTGACATCATCTTGGTTTCAGAGGCCACAAACAACTTTTCTTCCTGGAGCTGACGGTTCCCTGGGAGGAGAGGATGGAGGAGGCTCAAGAAAGAAAGAGGGAGAAGTACCAGGAGCTGGTGGAGGACTGTCGGAGGAACGGCTGGAAGACCAGGTGCATGACAGTGGAGGTGGGCAGTCGGGGATTTGCAAGCCACTCCCTGAGCAAAGCTTACGGCACACTAGGCATAACAGGTGCCAACTGGAGAAGGCCATAGGCAACAACGTGGAGGCAGCAGAAAAAGCCTCCAGATGGCTCTGGTTGAAAAGGGGAGAGCAGTGGGTGCAGTGGGTGTAGCATGCCACTTGTACACAGGCCGGGATTTGATCACCCCGGTCGGGTCACCTGGAGGAGGATGTCTGTTGTAAGACCCGAAACACCCAGTGAATCCAGGAAACAACAGTGAGGATGTGTCCAAGTTTTGTGCATCAGTGGGTGTATTGTTAACAAAAATTAACAGTGGCAGCTGGTTGGAGAAGGCAAGGGAGGCAGTGCTTCCTCAAAGATTTGAGAGAGAAAAAATTAAAACATTTTATACGTTGACAACAATATTTACATTTTGTTTTCTGATTTTATGTGTATTTATTCAACTGTTCAGTATCGCGCTAGGGCACCGTTCTGCAGCGGAATCATAATATCACAGCTGGGCTTGTTCTCGAGTGCGAGCGACAGATGCGAGTGACAGGTCACCAATGGGGGGGGGGGGGGGGGGGGGTAAGTAAGAAGCTGCTGTAGTCTCCCTCAATAAAACACATAACCAATCAGAATTTAGCGATTTACATATTGACAAGGATCTCAGTGTTTTGAGAAAAAAAACAAAGGTAGACTAGCTGCCATCTACTTATCAGCCAATCACAACAGCACAAAGATTAAACTTTTTTCAGTGTGAATCTGACATGTTAAGTGTCTGCAGCTGCGTCCTGCACTGCAGTCAAGCTGCTAACTTTTGGCTAAACGAAACCGTCCCTTTTTCATTTAGCCAAATGTTTTGGAAAATACAATTTGGAAAACACCAGCTCAGCATTTAAAAAAAGGAAGGAAGACCCCAAATTGGACATAATCCAGAAGACTGATGGCAGATCACGCTGTTTCAACTTTGAGCCATTGAATGGCTAGCCAACTACTAGCTAGTTTTCTGGCTGTGCGTTTTATTTGATCAGTCAACAAGTAGTAACCTATAGATTACACAAGGGTTTGACGACATGAAGAATGTGTCAAAGGCCATGGAAAGACAGGGAAAATCCAAAAACCAAATCAACACTACAATCAAGCTCAAGTGTTTGTGTGTGACGACTGTTGAACCCCTCAAACAAGCAGGTGACAAAAAATAGAGAAACTTATCTGATGGCAGCAAAATCAAAGTGGATTTTGTTGAACTTGTTTAGTCTTTCTCAGAATTGGACCAAGCACTTGCAGAGCAAGCAAAACGCAGACATTGTTCGAGGGTACGTCAAAAAACATTCAAAATTAGATCGAAAGTATAGCTGCTGTTAGAAATTGATATGGAAATAAACTCTGCTCCATTCATTGGAGTCCAAGCTGACGATACTACCGATGTTAGGTGTAAATGTCAGCTTTCTGTTGTTATCCATGTCAGTCAAAAGGGAGATATATGTGAGAGGTTTTTAGGATTCCACGATGTTAGTGTTGACAGAGACACTGAGGTGCATGCTGGAGTGATAATGAGTCACCCAAAGGTACAACCCAAAAGTACAAGCCAGCTACTATGTCAACATACGACGGGGACAGCTGTATGAGTGGACAGCACAGGGTGTCAGGGCCAAAGTGAAAGGCAGCGCCAACACGCATTTTTATACACTGCTACACTCATTGCTTGAATCTCATGTTAGCACAGGGGTCTAAAGATATTCAACATGCAAAGGTATTTATTGGAGCACTGGACTGTTTCCATATCTTTTTTTCTCCTTCTGCTAAAGGGACTGGTTTACTGACGGAGATTGGCTTGACCGAAGTGCCCAGATGCTCCGCTACATGCTGGTGCTTCAAAAGCACAGCAATGCAGGCAGTGCATGAGGACCCCGAGTTGCTGATTATGGTGTTTGAACGAATCATAATGCATGGCACTCAAACAGAAACATGCATGATTTCAAGTTCATATTTGTCCTGGACATTTTCCAAGCCATCTTTCGCCACACAGAGATTTTATTTTAAGTTCTCCAGACCAGGTCCCTTGATTTAAGGCGGACCTTCCACCAGATGGCTTCAACCATTGATGCACTGAAAGCCCTGCACAGTGACACAAAATTTGAGGAAAAGTATGACACTGTTCGCACAGTTGAACATGAGGCGCAGCACAGAAGGAAACAGCCGCAGGGGCCGGCAAGATTATGAGGAAGGCTACGATCATATAGAAGATGATGATGGTGTCCCAAGCATCATGCCAATAGAACCATACCACAACTTGTACTATGAAGTCATGGATGGAATCATCACCCCATCATCTGGTTGATAATTCCATCGATGACTTTGATTCAGTGACATGAAAGGCCTGGACTTTTTCCGTCTGCATTATGATTCTGATCCTGCAGCATTTGCTGATTTTGTCCAACACAGAGGCCTCCACGATACCCACCTGGCTAAGTTGTTACAAACCTAAGCGTTCTTCGATACATGTAGATTAAGGGACAAGCTCCTTGTGACCTACAAAAATGTCACTTTTCACCAAGTGCCTGGCGAGCTGCTTCAAATGATCATAAAAGATGAATTTGCTGATGACCTGCCAGAAGTGGTCAAACTGCTGAAACTGATGCAAACCATTCCTAACAACAAGCATCTCAGCCGAAAGGTCCTTCTCTTACCTGAAACAAGTCAACACCGCAACACCTGGACAACAAAGATTGACACACTTGGTGAATCATCATTATTCTTACAGAAATGAAAAGGAGCACTGTATTACAGAGTCATCTACACATTTGCTTCAAAGAAGGACTGGAGGATGGAATTCTTTGACAAGTAATGGGTGAGTCAGAATGCCTCTTTTTCCATCATTTGGGCTTACCATAGCCATTATTTCTTGCTATGTAAACAGAACATCTCGTTGAGGGGGGTTAGAATTTGTAATTTCTTAGCCAATCTAAAGGTAATAGCAATGCAACTCTTGTTTTCTAAGAGAGCCGGCATTCACCCTCGACTGATCTAAATATGCGTTGTGTTTACAGTAGTAATGTCAAAGTGGAATAGGAATTAAGGTTTTCCCTTTTCCATTCCCTTTTACTGGAGAGAGAAGATTGTTATAGCTTTCAGTAGTTGGGATGATGCGCAGTGTTATTTGTGTGTAATGTTTGATTTTGTGGGGTGACCATGGTGCATGAGCATAGTGGTATTTGTAATTTATTGTTTGTATCTTGATAGGTTTCCTTTGGGTGAAACCCATCATTGAGTGAGACTTTCTGAGTTTTTGTGTGAGTAATGCTTTGAAACAAATGGGGCCTTTTAACACCAATACCAT
Source organism: Zeus faber (assembly GCF_960531495.2). Taxonomy (NCBI): domain Eukaryota; kingdom Metazoa; phylum Chordata; class Actinopteri; order Zeiformes; family Zeidae; genus Zeus; species Zeus faber. The sequence goes on along the minus strand of NC_137194.1, from coordinate 29,390,806 downwards.
GTAAAGCATTCATTACATGTCATGTAGTGCTTATGAGGCCAGTTGATTGAGTCTGCGCTCATTTTGATGTGATCAGACTGTGATGGATGCATTTGCTGCTACAATAGACATGCATGTGTAGAGTGTGTGTAGAGTGTGTATTCATATTCTGTGTGTGTGTGTGTGTGTGTGTGTGTGTGTGTGTGTGTGTGTGTGTGTGTGTGTGTGTGTGTGTATGTGTGTGTGTGTGTGTGTGTACGTGCGTGTGTCAGGTGTGTGTGTGCTTGCACACCTTTTCCGGCAAGTCAATCTGCCCGCCTCCTCTATGAATTTTGACCACGAGCTGCTACTGGAAACAAACCAATGATGCCTGTGACATCACAGACACTGTTTCCATAGTTGCCTACAGTATATGCCCTGAACCAGCACCATGCTCAATAATCAATGGTTCTCCCCAGTGTCACCCACCTACAAACAAAAGGGTGAATATGATGACCAGTTGGTAGACACCGTGGCCCAGGATATTCTTCATCATGGTACGGGAAATCAGCGGATTGTTGCGTCCGTAGGGCTTCCTCAGCAGCAGGGCTTCCGTGGGTTGCTCAGTGGCCAATGCCAGTGAGGCAAACGTGTCCATGATCAGGTTCACCCACAGCATTTGCACAGCTTTAAGAGGAGAGTCCTGGCGGAAGAGGGCAAAACATAGTGTAATCAAGCAGCAACAATTATCAGTGTTGAAGCCAAAGAAGAGGGACAATAAGCTGTATTTCAGCTAATGGCCGCTAGATGTTGCCTACAGAAAACTACAAAAAAAAATTAATTATTGTTCCATAAAGACCAATGCTTAAGGCTTAAAGATGTGTATACTGTATGTGGGGGTGGGGTCGCCTTGATTAACAGGTCCCTTTTTTGATTTCGAGCAAGGTAGGCATGTTTCTTCCTCGTGGTCATTTGGTGGTTTCAGTCACCCCAGCTCACCACCAATACTCTGCCCCGCTGCCCACATCTGTAAAGCTCTGGCTCCATCATGTCAAGATGGCGATAAGCATAAAGCCAAACTTGAGGCTTCAAAATGTCTCTTCAGAACCAACGGGTGGCATCATGGACACCATGTTTTTTTTGGGGCGTAAAAAAGTGTCAGCACAAAAACAATGTCTCTCTGAACCTCACCCTCATTTTGGAGTGATTTCATTTTGAGTATGAGTGAAATTCCACTAGGAGCAGGATAAGTTAAATATTTTTCAACCCAGTCCTTATTAAAATGTTGGTCCCCATCACTTATAATTGTTCATAGTACAACCTTGCAGAGCGCTTTACTATTAAGAAACTAAGCACTCTGCTGCAGCACTCTGCGGACGACACAGTCAAACATCTGGTGCGTAGTTATCTAAAACTCCACTGGTTCACCACTGATTGCATTTAAATGATCAGATGAGCGCTGAGATTGCTGAAGCACAGTACGTTTTTTGGGCTGGAATAATAGTCAATTCAGTCACCATCAACACAGCAGACTTAATGGAATAGTTACATTAACAGGATGTGATATGATTGCAGTCTGGCAAGTATGTTATTATAGACACATGTGACTATAATAAGAGTTTCCTGTTTTCAAAAAGGAGATTCAATGTTTGTTTAAGGCTTAACATCCCTTAAAAGTGAATTCATTGATTTGTTTGTGAACACACACGTTAGAAATTATCATACTAGTCATACTCAAAATGGTCCCTCCCCTAACACTGGATAACAAGTAGAGCACATTAGCTGCGGCTAATGCGTAGGGTGCAGTTGTGTGCTCCTGTAATCCAGGCTGGAGGATCATTTGAGCTCAGGAGTGCTAAGCTGTAGTGCTCTAAGTCGGTTGTCCGCACTAAGGTATCGACTTCTGTATTGATATGGTGTTGGATATGGAGCCAAGATGTCTAAGGAGGGGTGCACAAGTCTAGGTCAGAAATGGAGCAGCAGTGAAATAAGCTAAGCTATCAGCCTGGAGTTTGGGATAAAACCCTGTTTTGGGAATAATCACCTGGAGTAAAAGGTGTCTTCCGTAAACTCATGCCAAGACCGTGAACTCATGCCACTAACGCCCGGAACAAAAAAGAGGGGGGGTTTGGTTATTTTAGCATTAGTTGCATGCGGGCAGGCCACGGAGCCCTGTCCTCTCCCGTGGAGGACGACCAAGCAGTAGTAGTGTGCAATTCCTTTCAAGGACACAAATCTTTTGATTCAGTTAACTAGAAAGATTGGTTCACTGATTCGTTCACTGCGAACGATTTCCGGTGAGCCTCACGTTTGCGAACAATTTGTTCAGTGGATTAGTTCAGTGAGTCCTCCCTGCAGCTGAAGTCCATGCAGGAAGTCTGCCTCCCTATAACGATGTTAAAAGAAATTTGACACTCCACTTCATTTGCCCCACCCCCAAAAATATCAATTATGGTCCGGCTATAGGCTACATATTATTTAAGAAATACAGTGGCCATTGTTAAATTTAATTAGTTTGTGCCTGACTATGATGTACTACAGCACATGAGACTTTTAACAAAGGTGACCAGACGTCCTGATTTGTCCGGAACTATCCCGGTTTTGTCTCTCTGAATCCCGACAGATATCTGTAAAACACTAAAATGTCCCAGTTTTCAGCACAAATATAATGATAAAAATAATAATAATATCATACTTGAAAATGCTGCCTTCTGCACACACTGCAAGAGTATCGGTCGAACACGGTGGAAATGCTGAGATAAAATCTAATATTAACACAGTCAAACATAAGCAGTCCAGTTTAGCCGTGTTAGATACGTATTACAGTTTTCAGAGTTTCCGTAATGCCGGGATTGGACTACACAAATTCAGCCCGATTTTGACCCAATTTTGTCGTGGCCGACAAAATTCCAGCGTGGGGCATGGGAGACTGAACGTCGGGAACAACGAACAGTGTCTTTACCTCATGTAATGTAAACTTTAATTTACCTCACCTCAGGTTGCCGCTGCGCAGTAGCAGACGGCCAAATGTTATAATAATCCATCCAATGAGTAATTTCGCCAAGTGCTACGTTCCGCCATCTTTGTTTACACTCCCATGCGTAACAACATAAAGCACTGTGTCGTAAAATATCGGTGTAAGCAGTTCTGGCAGAACACGGCACTTGGCGAAATTACTTATTGGATGGATTATTACAATATTTGGCCGTCTGCTACGGCACAGCGGAAAAATAAGGTGAGGTGAATTAAAGTTAAAGTTTATACCGTGGGCACAGTATTTCAGGGAAAGGCTTACAGTTCAAGAACCATGGTTGCTTGATACCATGGTACCTTAAAAAGGTATACCGTTACATACCTAATTACAATCGTTCCTGGATCATGCAGTATGGACACAAAATAAATATGTGGACATATAAAACTGTGGATGATGACGGCACAAAGTGGGCCGCGCCTGAAACTAATCAAATCGCCTCAACATTCTTCTTCTTCAAATTAGTGAAAAACTTTGGTAATAGTACTACTACTTCCGGTAATAATTACCGGAAGTAGTAGTACTATTACCAAAGTTTTTCACTAATTTGTTGTCTAAATGTACATCGATATTGATCAAACTCGAACGACAAGACATCTGTGTGTCCTGCAGTTGTCGTGTTTCAGATACTATTAATCCATAAAACGGCAAAAAGATTAAATAACAAAATCCCAGTAATAACAATATTGCTGGAAGCTATAACTGGGAACAATAATAATAATAATATTAATAATAATAAATATAGCTGCAGGCAGCAATACACAGACCTCTCCTGACTTTAAATCAACCATCCATGTTTGCTGGTAAACCAGAACTTCTCATTGTTATAACTCACCGCGTTGCCGTGGAATTAGAGCTTCACTCTTAGTGACGGGTGGCCGTTTGGTGCCGTGTCAGGGGCGTAATTTATTTGTTGAGTTTTTTACTTGGATTTGTTCATATTCTATTAAGCAATCAAAGGGAAAGATAAGGTTGCCACCCACCCTGTAAAATATGGAATCCCTCCTATCCTGTATTTGACAATTAAATCTTGTATCCTGTTTTAATCAATGTGGGATTTAAATCTAAACTATGAAAAATAAAAATATTAAATAAAAATATTTTAATTAATCTTTAGGTTCGTTCACCGATTCGTTCGCAAACAACTTCTAGCAGTAGCTTTTAGCGGAAGGCGAGGATTCAAACAAACTAGTCGTTACAGTTGAAGATTCAGTTCACTTTGTTCACTTAAAAGATTTGTTTAAAAAGAATGAATCGTTCGCAAATGACCCAACACTACTGAGCAGAGGGGCACCAGAGAGCGGGGAGTCCCGCAGCCAGACAGCAGTGCTTTGAGGTGAGCAACTAGAAAAGAGATACAGAACTGGGGACTGGGTTCAGCAAAGGAACATTTAAACATGGAATTTACTCCAATGTATACATTTCACGCGATTAACTTGGTTGGGCGTGGTTTCACCACTTTCAGCTGACATGTCCCCAGCATCTCAGAGCAGAGGGTAATGCTTTTTTTTCCACAATTTTAAAACCTCGTTTTATATACTTGCCGTTTTTTTCAATTATTAAAAATTGGCTGGTGGTTAATAACACATTTTTCTGTGGTGGGACAAACTCAGAACACATACATTTTTGCTTTACACATTGAAAGAGTGGTAAATTGATCAATAGTAAAGTATTCAGCAAGGTTGTGCTATGAACAGTTATAAATGATGGGAACCACATTTTCTTTAATTATTCATGACCTAGGTTAAAAAATAACAAACCAATCCTTTGAATTTGGGCCTAGCTGGGAAATAAATTGTCAGAAATGTAATTGCATACCTTAGTTCTTCGATCTTTCTTTTGAGCAAACCGGCTAGCGACACTGGCTGCTAACCTGTGTAATGCAGGCCCCAGTGAAGGCCACTATGACAGCCACAATGTTGACAGTGAGCTGGAACTGGAGAAACTTGGAGATGTTGTCATAGACATTCCTTCCCCACATGACGGCTTTGACAATGCTGGAGAAGTTGTCGTCTGTCAAAATTATGTCAGATGCTTCCTTGGCGACGTCAGTGCCCGCAATGCCCTGGGCAAAAAAGTGTAAAGCGTTCATTTTGATTTAACCTTTAACATTTGATCTTGCAACTCCAACGTCAAGTAGGTTGGGGGTTGCCTAGAGCACTGCATTGCATAGCGTTTCATTGAGCAGTCAAGAATATCATAGGTTAGTAGAGGTGTCACGATTCTCCAAATCCACAATTCGATTCGATTTTCAATTTTAAGGTCACAATTTGGTTTTCGATTGAAACATGTGTTTTTTTCCAGCACTGACGGCTATGGCATTGTTAGATGAGTCTTGTTTTGTAAAGAAAAACACTTTTCTCAATATAGCCTCTTTCCCACATGGAATCCGTAACATTGCTGGGGGCAGTAGGTAGTCATTCCCACATTGGCCTCCTCTAGGGAAAAGATCTATATGGAGTATATTCCTAGATGATGACTATTACGCATAGTATGTAATGCTTGCGGGAGAGGTGTCTAATATTGTGCGAGACTTGGCAACTGAATCCGTTTCGCTTTTAGACCAGCAATTCGCTCCCCGTCTTCCCGCCCCTCCCAGATGGACTGGGTTCCCTCCGCTGACTGAGCCCCTGTCCCCAGATGCAATTCCCGGAACCAAACGTTATTAACTGCATGTGATCATTTTCAACCTGTCCTACACTCTCTGCCTCCTGAAAAGGAACTTTCTCCATCCGTTCTACATACCCCTGTCCACCCGTTCCCTCCAGCCCTGCACTGTGGTGCAGCCGGCAGGCAAGCAAAGCGCTTGGGCCTGATGTCCCTGCAGGGTTACACTGCACCCCTTACTGTAAATGACACAGATGGGGTCTGAGCGATATTTTTAAGAAGAAAAATAATAAATTTTAAGAATATAAAAACCTGTCTCTGTAGAGACTGGATGTGTTTCAGTTTCTGTTCTTTGCTGCTGATTGCCACAGTTCGGATCGACTTGCCATTTTTCCGAATGTTTTATTTTTTCCCCCAATAATGTTATTAAATATTTGTGCAAAAAAACATTTGTAAAAACTCACTATTTGTGCTTAATTTGGGCTTTCAGCGAAAGTGGGGAGAGGGGCTTAAGCAACTTTTATTTGAATAATAAAAAATTCTAAATAATACACACCTAAACAGTATTATCAAAACTAGACTTTAGAGTAATAAACAATAAGTTACTTATTACCTTACCTTTTAAGTTACTCAACATAATAAGCGCAGAAAAATGGATGCAATGTTTGTCAGAGGGGAAATATAATTGTAAAAGGCAAATTACTACCTGTGTATTGTCTTCTACATGGACTAAAAAGCAATTGGCTCAGTCATCACCTCACCTTATGCGTCCACACGTCTGTCATTTTGAAGTGGTCTAGATCCTTTGGTAGGTGGGTGCAGTGTGTGTTGAGGGACAATATTACACACAAAAATACAGGGAGAATCACGAACCAGCTTGTGATTTCGAAGTTCGAAATCAAACACTCACTTCAATCAATATTCGATTCTGAATTGGAATCGTGGCACCCCAATACGTTAGTATTAGCATCCAGCATTAACAACAGTCAAAAAGTGGCATACAGTGATAATAGCCGTCCACAATAACAGTATTAATACGGATGATAGTGCTGAATGATGCTAATATAACAACAGTTCCAATAAGTAACAACAGTCTAAATATTTATATTGTAAGGTGGTATTATAGCGTCTCTGCGCCATATACTCCAGGATTGCAAAGTACAGTCCAAGTTTGTAATCCAAGGTGTAAGGTGATGGGTGTGTCTGAGTGTGTGTGGGGACCGTGGAGGGATGAGCCTGAGGAGGTGATCTTTGTCCTCATCTTCCCCTCTGCCTTTAACTCCAAACTGTGCAGTTTAAGCCCAACAACAGAGCTGGCCTTCCTCGCCAGCTTGTTGAGTCTGTTGGCATCACCAGCCTCGATGCCTCCTCCCCAACAGACAATGGCAAAGATGAGTGCACTGGCTACCACTAACTGGTAGAACATCTACAGCAGCCTGTTGCACACATTGAAGGACCTAAGCCTCCTCGGGTAGAACAGTGTGATCTGTCCTTTCCTATAGAGGACCTTGTTGTTGTGGGTCTAGTCCAGTTTATTGTTGGTCTGCATCCCCACCATCTCCACCGTCTCCCCCTGGATGATGACAGGGATCGGTGGCTTTCTGCTTCGGCATAAATCCACCACCAGCTCCTTCCTCTTCCCGATGTTGCAGATGGTTGTTGTTGCACTATCCAACAAAGTTTCCAAACAGACCTCTGTACTCTTCCTCGTTGTCCTCTGTGATACAAGGACGATGGAGGACACGTCAGAGAAATGGCACACTCCGGAGTTGTAGCGCAAGTCAGAGGTGTGGAGGGTGAACGGGAATGGCGACAAGAGAGTTCCCTGGTGTGCGCCGGTGTTGCACATCACCATGTCTGACTTGGTGCCCTGCAGGCGGACGTACTGCGTATTGCAGTTGTGGTGATAGGTTGTTTGACAACAGATCATCATGCGCTCAGCGAATGGATAAATGCAGTTTTTCAAGAAAGAAATTGTGTAGTGTCTTTATACAACTTTTTTTCTCCTTATAAAGACGCAATCAAATGAATCAATCAATCAAACTTAAATAACCTGGCTTTGGTGGGTTATGATATTCGAGGAGCCAAGCTAGTTAATTTCCCCTGCAACGTTGCTTTGCGCTAACAAGTTAGCGTACAGCCTGTTGCTATCTCAGTACCAGGCACACAGGTATTGATATTCTTCTTCTTCTCGTTTGAATCTGGGATAGACAAATAGCAGATAGCTAATTCTCCCCAAAAAACTGGAATATGACTTTAATTTAAGCTTTGGCACTACTGCAATTGATTGGCACTATACATAGACCGTATCAAAGTAGCAAAGATACTTTTTGACCATACTAGAGAACAATAATTCAGATTATTTTTTAAAGATAATGCCACTGTGTTCATAGTCTGAAATGTTACCATCAGATCTGATTGTATGCTGGTTTCATAAATAATGCCAATTGTCTCTTTTCCCCCCTGGTTATCTATTTGTATTATGAGTTCATATGCAATAATATTGTCTAATTATAACGGGACACAATTTTAAATCATAGACCTTACCATGGCAAAGCCAACGTCAGCTTTTTTAAGGGCGGGGCCATCATTTGTCCCATCTCCCGTCACAGCCACAACTTGTCGCTGTTCTGTTACAGTACTGTCAATGATTCCTGCAAGGAAGTGAGAGCGGAAAAAAAATGAAATGAACATGCCAGAAATCCCCAAAATATTAACAATAGCATGTTGTTGACTGCACATAGAATTGTGCATGTAAGATAATTCAGCTGTCTTTGAGGCTAGAAGACAACGTCTTAAACTTGAAGTGAAATAAGTCACTTTTGTTGTCTCCACTTTACAAGAAGAACTTTTGTGACAACTTTCTTTCTGTTCTTTAAGATCATTTCTATCACAATAGATGTTTTTTCTTTTAAGAGATCTTACCAAGGAAAAGTTAGCTCTCAACATTTTGCAGGATTCAAGTGTTCCTTTTTGTTTTTGATTCTTTAACAGAGAAGCTCATTTAGAATATTTGTTTCAATTTCTATCTTAGCTTTGCCATTTTAGATTTATAGGTCTTAACATGCAATAATAAAACATTGTCTAAAGTCACTGATATTGAGGACTAACACTGAGAGTCTCTGATACATTTTTTAGGGTTAGGGTCATGTTCAATAGATACAATTCTGGAATGACCACCTCAAGTGACCAATAAAAGAACTTCCAATTCAATAAATCAGGAGAAGACATACTTTGGCGAAAAGAAGAGTTTAGAGCGAAGACGAGGGTAATCCAGGATGTTGGGGGAAAAAAAACTTGCAGCGTAATCCACCCAAAACAGACAATCTTATGCAGTGTCATTGTATCATTTTAATTGGGAAATATCATCTTCATTGTAGTTATTCAAGGAGCATCAATTATTTATTTAACATTTTCTCCTTTTGTTTTTTTTAATTCATTTTCTTTATCTTCCCATATGTTCAAGTTCAAACTCAAGTTCAAGAAATGTGTGCCATTGTGTACATAGCATAATACAGTATTGAATGTAAAATTGATATTTTATCCCCCTTATGTCATCAATTGCTTATTGATGTCTGCCCATTATTTTAGCTAAATATTCTCTTGAAATATACTTTTTTACGTGCCTACCTTTGACCAAGGTGTGTTTGTCTGAAGGCGAGGACCGAGCCAAAACTCGTAGCTTTGGCCAGATCTTGTCAATGCGCTCTTGCTCAATCTGCAATGAACAGCAGCAAACACTGTGTTGCATTGTGCCTGACAAATAACAAATTTGCGGTGTTGCCATGTCCAAAATCACATACCACATGGTAGGATGTCATGCTGGTAGTTTTCACATCGTATTTGATGCGTACAGTACTTTGGTAGATGTGGTACACTAAACAATGTGCTAATATGCGATTTTGAGTGTGCCGCATGTGCTGAGCAGATTCACAGTTCTTCAATCTACCTCTTCTTTCTCGTTTCTGATTCGTCGATTGAAGTCCTTGCCCTCGAGGCACAGGAAGTCATCGCCCGGCTGAATGATCCCACACTTTGCCGCGATGGCATGCGCCGTATTAATGTTGTCGCCTGTGACCATGCGCACGGTAATGCCTGCCCGCTGGCATTTCCTGATGGCTTCTGGGACCTAGACGAGAGGGACAAGACAAAATAGTTATAGTAGGGCTTTCTTGGTTCAGCCAGAACATCCAAAGTCGGCTGTTGTCTTTAAAAAATTGACCGATTTCCCTCAAAGGAATCTCCAGGATTAATTACTTTTTTTGGAAGCATGATGGTTGAAAACAGCTCTCTAAAATTTAGCTCAATAATCTCACTACGACTCTCGTCCAGTCGATTTATGTCAACAGAAAGGAAAAAAGATCTATTGGTTATGTATTGGTTAAGTCTCTGGTCTGGTCATGTTTCCTACTGGTGAAAGCCATAACAGCTACTGGTTTAGCAGCGATGGGCTGCGACTTCCAAAGGCTGGGCAGCCACATTATTAGTGTAAGCAATAAAGGTCACTGCACTAGTGCAAATCATGGTGATTGGCCCGAAGGGATTCTTTGTGACTTGATCCATGGCTCCTCTGACCACCAAAATAACACAACTGTAAAAATGCCAAGCCATACTATCTCGTCACTTAAAATATAAATTATTCGAACAGCGCAGGCTCAGAGCAGCTCAATCAAGTCAAGTGTGAGTCCACATCAAGCACGCACTGTGATGAAATAAGTTTCTTCTGAACTTGTTTGGCATCTGTTTCAATTCAAATCCAAGCCATTTCAAATCAGCTATTTCACAAAATGGTGGCATAATTGTGTCCTTACAAAACAGGAATAGAAAGCCAAAAGCGATGCTGTGCTATTAAAAGTTAGCGATGATGGGAACCGGCCATTTGACAAGGCCTGGGGTTGAAAAATGGCAAACCTGCCCTTTAACATTGTCATGTGTCTGTGACTCACCTCGGGACGGACAGGGTCCTCGATGCCCACCACTGTGATGCAAACCATGTCTGTCAAGATGGCCGCCTCATTCTCCCAGTTGGGCTCCGGGACGGCGGGGAGGTCGCGGTAAGCCACACCGATGGTACGCAGACCGTCACAGGCCATTGGTTCGATGACTTTCTTGACCATTTCATCCCTGTCAAGCGGGCGAAAACTCCGCAGCTCACCCCTGGCATCCATGATGGATGAACACCTTGCGATAGAGGGTATATGTAATGCAAATTTAATTTTATCGATCTTCTCTCTTCTTTAAACCGTCCTGCATTGTTTAATTTTAATCTACAAATGTTGCAAATCACTTAAAAGCAACTCAGCATGTTCTTTTTTCTCTCTAGTAGATTCAGATTTACTATGTAATTTAGTTTGTGCCTGGTTCCAGATGCATTTGCGTGTTTGATCAAGGTTGTGTTTTTTGATGTTTTACATTTTTTTTACAGAAACCTTGTGATAAGTGTGACTGAATATACATACATATTGATGGGTTTAGTGACCATTTTATGTTGTTTCTTCAGCTCATTTGGAGCTTTACATTTATTTACTTTATGAGCCCTATAATTGCATTTGTCTCATTTGGAGTTGCATCGCATTCCTCTAAAATGTTGGCTTTCCTTTACTTCATTAATCGATATTTCTATTTCAACATGACTTCAATCAGGTCTTTTCTTTTCTTTTCTATTTTTTAACCTGTGCTGTCAGCATGCTGAGCATACAACACTCTATTTGCATCCTTATCCTGCAATGCAACTCTTTATTAATTCTTAAATCATCAAGAACTGCTGCAATAACTCTGTCCTGTCGGATCTTCTTTTCATTCCTGAACTGGTTTAAGGCTTTGTGATTTCAACATATTCCAACATTTGTCGCCAGGTGTGCCATCAACATTTTTCATTTACAATTCCATTTAAAAAATAAATAAATAATTTGAATTTCCTCTTGCATGATCAAAATCGCGAGGCTGCACAAAATCATATAATTGATCAATTAGAGCAATAATAGCAGCTCTGTGTTCATCACAACAAGAGATTGAAGACTATTTGTAGTGATGAAAGGTTCTTAACGAGTCACTCAGAAAAACGAGTCATTCGATTTTCTAACTGTTTGTTAATTTGATTCAGTTTGTTTAATGCACAGTGAACGAGGGAGGGCTTCCAGTGAACGATGAATGAGAGTTAATCATTTTCAGTTTGTGAATTGAAGATTCACGCCCTCAACCACTCTTTTGTCGGAGTGGCTACCGACTCCCATGTCATTGATAGTCATTGATTGATAAAAAATAGTTTGCTATGAACAAATCGTTCACAAGTCTTGCATCACCGACTACTAGTAGGCCATAATTATAAGCACAGTTATATATGTTTCTGACGTTTTTAGTGGTTAACAGGATATTGGTGTGCCGTGGGATTATTTCATTGTAAAATGTGTTCTGTGGCAGGAAAAATGTTGGGAAACTGGTTTACACCAGTTTAGTTTGGCTCCACACACAAAGAAGGTGATCTTGTTCGCTGATTGTGTAATTAGCCATTCCCTTAATGAATCACACCTTCATTTCATGCAGATTGTGAGTGCAAATCGCATGAAAGCAAATCAGGCCCTGGTTAACCTTCCCCACTCACTCACTTATTAAGCAGTATCTCTGAAGCCCCTTTGCTGTACAGGCGGAAGGAACGGTCGGGCAGCTGCACCACGGTGCTCATGGACTTGCGCACCGAGTTGAAGGTGTACACCTTGTAGAGCTTCTCCTCAGGGATCTGCTCGCGGATGGGCGCATAGTCCCTCTTCAGGTCCAGGACAAGGCCCATGAGAGCGCACTCTGTCTTGTTTCCCACCTGTCTGGGAAAACCTCCCTCCTTTTCTGGAGGCTAATTGGTTGAGCGGACAAGAAGCAGGACAAAGGACAATCATGCCGAACAGTCACTCAATAAGAGGAGAACATAAGTCAGGGCTATTGAATTACCTTCTGTTGGGGGCCGGATTTCCAAACATTTTCAACTGCTTGGACATTTTATAAATTACAGTACTTTGACAGAAAATGAGACGACAATGGGTAGGAGTACAGGGGAAATTGCTTATTTTTATTGGAAGACATTTATCCATGTTTTTTGGTCGTTTGTTGTTTATTGCTAATTTATTTTATTTAAAGGGCCAATATACAGTACATTGAGGTGCATCCCCCCCATTGCAAAAAAATGTTCCGGGAGAAATGTTATGCTACATTGAAGACTGCATTGCTCACCATTATTTTGGAGGTGTAGGCACTGTTAATGGAGATCGAATTGACCAGCATATCCAGCACCCTGGGATGGAGCTGCTCTGGGTCAGGGACCTCGTGGAAGTGGTGGTCGCAGATGTAGGACTGCACCGCTGTCATGCGGTTGGTGGTCAGCGTTCCAGTCTTATCAGAGCAGATGGCCGTGGCATTCCCCATGGTCTCGCAGGCATCCAAGTGGCGTACCAGGTTGTTGTCCTTCATCATTTTCTGCAGCCAAGAACAGGAGGCACTCCTAATTACAATCAAAATGACTTTGCCAAGCATATTTGCTGACTTGCATCTGACTGGATGTACTGTATCAATGCATAAATGGTAGACGTTGAAATGAAAGAAAATGTAATCAAAGCCTACACACATCATGGGTGGCAAAATTGGGGGGACATCAAGATTTTTTGTCCCCCCACTTTCAGGTAATATGGAAAACGTTTTTTGACAAGAACATCTGCGGAGGGTATTACGGTAATAGAACGTTGGCCATAACGTCTAAAGCGTGGTCCCCAACTGACAGACCCCTGTTTCACATTGGACAGTTGGGGGACTGATGGGGCGACCGTTTCTCCAAGAGAGACGGGTCCCCTGGGTACCCTGCCCTGCGGCCGTGGAGCGCCCAGCCCCGAGGAGCATGACCCAGTCCCAGGGAGCACGAGGAGACAACAATATGTGTTTTAATGAGTTGCATATACGTAAATGAGCACCTGCCCCTCTTAAGGTCCCCCCCCTCCTTGTGTCCCCCCACTACGTGGTACAATCCGATAACCGACACATATTTACGTATATTTGTGTTATGAAGAGTGATAAGCGCTACGTTATATACAGTACAAACATTACTATTTAAACCTCACTTATCTTATCTCACCCCGTTCCTGTCGGTTAATTTTCGCCAGGTACATTTCAGGAGTTTCTTCTGGTGAGGTTTGGTGCACTTGAGCACAGACCATCAGCATATTTTTTTTATAAATAAACCCTTAACAGTCTGGACAAAAGGAGAATAAAAATAATAATAACATAAAATAGGATAAAAATTAAAAATACAATTTTAATGTAAAATATATACAAATTGCCAAAAATACAAAACAGAAATAGTCAGATATTTAAGATATACAAATAAGATACTATGCACAGGATAAATTATTGTTATGGTGTATAGGTTATAGGGATGTTCATAACAACTAGTTTCCCTGACATTTAAAGGAAAGTTTAAACTTAGACTAGTCAACGAGTCTAAAAGCCCAAAATATATTAGGGGTATTATAACTATTGCGTATATTATAACAGCCATTTGAAAACATTAATCACATTCTTCAATAACCAAATGCCATTTTAAATGCCGCTGCACAGGCATAGTTCACTATCTTTCCCTGGAGGCGGGCAGGTGATGCGCAAGAGCCCCGGGGACCAGGGTCGTGAAAGGGGACGAGGAGGGGGAAGTGAGTAACCAAATCCGTGGGCCTGGGAGGCGGGGAGATCGGGGAGGAGGGGCGCTATAAAGCTGGTGGCCCAAGTGGTGGTCCAAGGCCCCAGGAAATGTGGCCGACATACGGTCCCTAACAAGGGGACACTGACACCGGGAAAATGATCTTCCATACACCACATTTCAGTGCAAATTATGTCAATATGCAATTTAAATGTGTATATTAATAAAATAATAAGAGGACCTAATAAGTTTAAACGAGTATTTCTGGTGCAGTGAGGGTAGCAACGTTTATTTGACTAGTTGACTAATCGCGCACATCCCTAATAGGTTAAAAAACATAAAATATAATATGAATTATTACTATGAGCAAACTAGATAATTACAGTATGTACAATGTAACACTAGTGTCAGCTACATTAGTTGGTGACCAGGAAATGTGCAGAAGTCTATAGGCTCAAAAGTCAAATGTGTTACAAAAATATTATGGGTCTACTTTACAGCTGCAGATGTAAGTATCATCAGATGTTGTGATGTTTGTTTCCAACAAGGTTTGATGCATTGGAGTTATGTTTATGGAGAGTAGCGGTCAAAGGCATGGGCTATAGACAGCCTCCTAGGACGGCAGCTGAATAGGGGCAGCACACCACGGCAGGATGCACTGTTATTCATTAATGTTTTATTTATTATTGTATTGAAGCAGCCTAAAAAAGTAAGTGTAATTGATTAAATGTTCATAAAATGATCACAACACCTGCTTAACATTGCCTTCCAAATGCTCTGGATATGCATTTCTGTGTTCTTCCTTTGCCTAATTGTTCAGAACTTATTTCAATCTTTCTTGAGTTAACAGAACCGTAATTTGTCCATCTGTTCCAGGTTTGTTCAACCTAGCCCACCCGCTACAATAAAATTTGTGTTTTTAACCCCATCTTCTGTGTCTCTCTGTGTCCACAAGCCACTCAGTTGGCTTGTGGTAGGCATGACTGCCAAAGAAACTATAAGAACACAAAATTTCAAGAAAAGTCGCCTGAATCAATTGTGCAGACTCCAACAGACATGAACGCAAAATGGACGACTGGCGGTAGCTCACCTTCACAGAGTAGGCCAGGGATATGGTTACAGCCAGGGGTAAGCCTTCAGGCACGGCCACCACGAGCACCGTCACCCCGATGATGAAAAACTTGACAAAGTACTGCACGTAGACGGCCGTGCACTCGTGCATCCATACCCTCCCCTGCACCACAAACGTCTCGATCACAAAGAATGCGACGAGGATGATGACGGTGGTAGCCGACATGAGCAAGCCTGGGAGAATGTCAAGGTTAGGGTTTGTTCAGAATTCATACATTTCTTGAGTTTACAGTGCACAAAGTTAGTGCTATACATGAGATTCCATGTTAAATAGATTTCACATATAATTTCATGTGATCACTTGCAATTTGTTCCAAAAAACCCACATCCATTTCAGTGGCATGTGGTTAAATGTGAAATATCACATGTAATATGATGTGAATACATGTGGTTTTCACATGTGAAATTATGTGATTTTGTTTTTGGGAAGGATGGATACTCGCATAAAACTTTAGCTACCTAAGATACAATCTTGTAAAGTTCCGTACTTCAGTAATACTATAACTTCTCACCAAACAGCTAAATAAGCAGCAAAGATTTTTAAATTAAACAAATAAGTACTACACGTGGCTCTCAGTGGCAAGACAATAATGCCCCTAATTATTTCTGAAGGATGATTTGGTATAAAAGAGCAGTAGAATTACAGAAACAAATAAATTAAATACAGATTAGATTGCTCTTCATTTATCCACTTATACTGTATGTTTTATGACATCTGCAATCAAGTCTGTACGCTACCAAGTTAAAGAACCTGAGTCCTTAAAAATGCAGACTCAAGACTAAACAAGAGATGGCATGTGAAAATTAGGTAGCTTTGAAGACGCCAACACTCGTGTCTCCAACTCCAACTGAAATTCCGCTATCAATTTCATTTTTCCCCTGAGTGGAAGTTCACATCCAAGGCATCTGGAATGATGACAGTTAAGTGTGGATGAAAGAGGAAGCATTAAATCCAATCTGCCTCACCTGCTTTCCCAATGTCCACTGCCAGTTTGGTGAGTTTGCCCTGGAGGACTGATTTTTCTTTTTTGGGCACGCTAGTCTTCTTTTTCTCTTTCTCTTCCACTTCCCCGCCTTCGGCACTCTTCAGGGGCTGCATCTCCATGGCGACAGCCTCATCCTGTTTCTTGGCTTTGGCAAGGAGAAAAACAACAAAGTTCAAAGGTCTAACAGCGGTCCTATGCATCGCATACTACTCAGACTGTCCTACACCTGGGGAAGTTGCGAAGCGTGGGAGGACTGGGAGGAAATGTCCCGCTAAAATTGTTGTTAGACATCTAATCCTGTTTCCAGGCTTTCTCCTATACAAAGGACAATGCCTGGAACAAGGACTTTAATGCCCTTGGAGCTAATAATTGGGTCTTCAGATTGGTAGCTGGTAAAGGTGTGCCACAAGGTTCAAACTTAGGTCCACTTTTATTTACTATATATATAGTATCGTTGATTTGAGTGAACAAGAAAACTGATTTTCTTGCTGTTCAAAATGTACTATTTGACTTGGTCTAATGCACAAAATATAATTGTATTAATATATGGTATTCCTCAGACATCCGTTTATCAACTTTGCCAATTGAACATTTGTTCAATGAATGGAATCTTTGAGTTGTCTTCTTATAATCTTTTGAGTTGTCTTCTTATAAATACCTAGTGGTCTGGTTGGAAGATGGGCATCCCTTTAAAACCCATGTAGAGAACCTAACAAAAAAAACGTAATAGTAAATTTGGATTTTTCGACAAAAATATTGTCCTGATTTGCTAGATTTTTTTAAAATATAATGTTAAATATGTGTGCTCACGAGTAAACAGTAAATTCAATTTGATGCCAGTCAGATCCTTAAAACAATAACGGCTTCAGACAGTAGTGGCTTCAGAGACAGAATGTAATGAATTGTACAGGTCTGGGATTGATTTGTTCAATACTGCCTCTGATATTACGCCATTATACTCCGTCTTCAACAAAGCAGACTGGGGTGTGGGGTGGTTTGGTTTAAGCAGCCACACCTGTCGTGGGTCTAGGTAGAGCCTTTAAGGCAATAAACGGGCAACAGATAAAAACCCCATCTCCACACACACACACACACACACACACACACCGAGAGACCCTCTGTCATGACAATGCTCCATCTGCTCCCGGGTTGTTCCATCTTGCTCACTCTCTACAATAAACTGGTGAGTTTGCAACATCTTTGTGTCTCTGTATCAGAGGGCCCTGAAAATGAAACTAGGGTGGGGTGTGGCAGGAGGATCTGCCACACAGACCGTAGTTTACTCATAAAAGGAAAAATGCTTTGAAGCAAAAATATCACAAAATGTGATTTCCAGAAAGCATCTCTTCGCAGCAGTTGCCACTGAAACTACATTCAACGCATAAACTTACCTTTGCTCTGATTGGTCTCTAGTGTCCCATCTGGCTTCCCTGTAAGTAAGAAATGCGGGAAATTATCCTTTCATTTACAGTTTTTGAGATTTCTCACCCAATGTCTTAGTGATGTTGAAAATGTTGTATCTGACATTGTTTTCAAGCCCCTTCTATATTGTAATTCACCAAAATGTCTGAATTGACAGATAAACCACAAATGAGAACTGAATGAGAGGGAGAAGGGCTAAAAGAAAATACTCAACTCCAGACAAACATTCTCCAGTACTTTAATTTAGGTTTCCAGCTTCTTTGTCTCCTGGTATGTCTTCCTAGCTTTAGAACTAGTGATTTGGATTATTTGGCCCCTGATGACGGCCTTAAAGGCCTCCCACCTAATACTGGCTGAAGTTTCTGTTGTATTTGTTTCAAAGTAGAATTTTATCTGTTCATCTAAGAAGGAAACAAAACCGGGGTCGGTCAGCCATTTCTGCTTGAAACGCCATCTGGGGGGATCCCTCACTAATTGGAAATCTTGATAAACTATGGAAGTTGGAACGTGGTCCGAGAGTAGAATAGCGTCATAAGAGCAATCTTTAATTTTATATTTTAAGCTGGCTGATATCAGAAAAAAATCAATACAGGAATAAGATTTATGTGTGCTGGAGTAACATGAAAATGTAAAGTCGCTAGGATTTGTCTCCCTCCAGATGTCTATCAAATTCATATCCTTCATGAAATGGTGTATTACCCCATTACTTCGAAGATGAGATTGGTCGATTCCTGAGCTTCTATCCCTGACTGGATCCAGGGTACAATTAAAATCTCCTGCAAAGATATAATTGCCGGAAAGATCGGACAAGGAGTGTCACGACCAGAACTGGGAGGGACCCAAACGCACGACACAGGGAGACAGGAGGCAGGCATGGGATGTTTATTAGCCGGGACGGTGGAGCTGGCCGGGGGGACCCGGTCGGGTGGGGATGGAGCAG
Organism: Zeus faber; assembly: GCF_960531495.2. Lineage (NCBI taxonomy): Eukaryota > Metazoa > Chordata > Actinopteri > Zeiformes > Zeidae > Zeus > Zeus faber. The sequence goes on along the minus strand of NC_137194.1, from coordinate 29,372,060 downwards.
GGCAGGGCAGGGATGATGATGACCAGGAGATGGGGTCCAGGATCCGGGTGGAGAGACGGGGAACCAGGCTGGATGGAGATGGACGGAGAGCCTTGGTCGACGAGCGGAGACAGGCAGGTAAACCGGGCTGGCTGGGCTTGGAGAGACAGACTGGGTCGACGAGAGGAGACAAGCGGGTAAGGGGAAGGCGAGACAACAAGACATAAACTCGGAACTAGGAGCTAGGAACTAGGAATAGGAACTTGGAAGGGAGCCAATAGCGATACAACTCGGGGAAAGCTAGTTGACGGTCTGGCGAGGAATGGCTAGGAAGCTGGGGCTAAATACTGTACGGGTAATTGATCCCAGGTGTGTGCAATCGGGCTTGAGTAGGGAGCTGCAATGGGGCAAGGGCGGCCTCTAGTGGTGCTGGGAGGCCGTGGGCCTAACAGTACCCCCCCCTCTACGGACGCCCCTTGGCGGACACCTGGAGCCTGAAGGGCGAGTTCGGTTTAAATCCCGGATGAGGGAGGCATCCAGGATCTGTCTCCGGGGGACCCAGGAGCGTTCCTCCAGGCCGTATCCCTCCCAGTCCACGAGGTACTGGAAGCCCCTCCCCAGCGCCGCACATCCAGCAGGCGCCGCACTGTGTAGGTCGGGTGGCCGTCGATGGTGCGGGGCGGTGGTGGGGCCTCGGCGGGGAGGGAGAGAGGGCTGGAAACCACTGTGAGGCTGGTAGTGTTGCCCCGGGATAGTGGAAGACCATGATGAAGTCCAGGGCGATGTGGGACCAAGGACGAGTCGGGATGGGTAATGGGCGGAGGAGGCCGGAGCGGTGTAGGGTGGAGGTCTTGGACCGGGCGCAGGTGGGACAGGCCGAGACGAAGGACCAGGTGTCAGGGAGCAGGGTCGGCCACCAGAAGTGCTGGCGGACGACGGCCAGGGTGCGGGTGATCCCGGGATGGCAGCTGAGGCGGGAGGCATGGGCCCACTGCAGAACCTGGGAGCATGCGGAGTCAGGGACGAACAGGCGGTGTGAGCCTGCGGGACAGAAAGGCACAGGGGTGGAGCTTACCATCGGTTGGGGAGTGCTGAGAAAGTACTGTTCCTACCGCCTTGTCTGAAGCGTCCACCTCTACCACGAACTGGAGGTTGTCGTCAGGCTGGGCCAGGACTGGGGCCGAAGAAAAGCGGGTCCTGAGGTCGAGGAACGCGGCCTCGGCCGTGGGGGTCCACTTGAAGGCCACTGCGGTGGAGGTAAGGGCTGAGAGGGGAGCAGCGATGCGACTGAAGTTACGGATGAAGCGCCGGCAGAAATTTGCAAACCCGAGGAACCGTTGGAGCTGCTTCCTATTGGCTGGGGTTGGCCACTCCACCACGGCGGCCACCTTCTTGGGGTCCATCTCCAGCCTCCCTCGGCCAATGATGAACCCTAGGAAGGAAATGGATGGAACATGGAAGACACACTTCTTGGCCTTAACAAACAGACGGTTTTCCAGGAGGCGCTGCAGCACCAGGCGTACATGCTTTACATGGTCGGAGAGGGATTTGGAGAAAATCAAGATGTCGTCGAGGTAAACAAAGACAAATGAGTTGAGCATGTCCCGGAGGACATCGTTTATTAGGGCCTGGAAGACCGCTGGGGCATTTGACAGACCAAAGGGCATAACAAGACACTCAAAGTGTCCGAGCGGGGTGTTGAATGCGGTCTTCCACTCGTCCCCTTCGTGGATGCGGACCAGGTGGTAAGCATTGCGGAGGTCGAGCTTGGAAAAGTGGGTGGCACCCTGGATGGGGACGAAGACTGAGTCCATCAGGGGCAAGGGGTACTTGTCTTTGATCGTGATGTCGGTCAGTCCCCTGAAATCAATGCAAGGACGGAGGGCGAATAATCCCGGCAGCGAGAGAGTCGCGGATGTAAGTCTCCATGGCCTCCTGTTCGGGCCGGGAGACGTTATACAGGCGACTGCAGGGGAGGGGGGCGCCTGGCAGGAGGTTGATTGCGCAGTCGTAGGGGCGATGAGGTTGTAAGGATAGCGCCCCCTGCTTGCTGAAGACCGGGGCCAGGTCCAGATATTGCGATGGAACCGAGGGCAGGTCAGGGCTCTTGGGGACCCTCTGGCGGCGCGCCCAGCGGCGGGGTTGAGGCCGAGCGGAGGCAGTGGGCATGAGAGTGTGTGCTCCAGGAGCTCACGCTGCCCGAGCGCCAGTCCATCTGAGGGTTGTGGGTCTGGAGCCAGGGGAACCCCAGAACCACGGGGTTCAGTGGGGAATCAATGAGGAAGAACCTTAAAGACTCATGGTGGTTGCCGGAGAGTAGCAGCTTGAGGGGAGCTGTCTGGTGGGTAATACGGGTCAGATGTGACCCGTTCAGCCCCTTGACCTCGAGCAGTGCGGGGAGAGGGACGGGTGTCAGCCGTAGCTGGCATGCTAGTCCCTGGTCGAGAAAACTAGCATCCGCCCCGGAATCTATGAAAGCGGAGGAAGAGCGTGTTATCTCTCCCCACGAGAGGGTAACTGGGAGCAGCGGACGGGAGAGAGGGTTGGCGCTGGAGCGACCGGAACGTAGCCCTACCGAGGAGTCGCCCTCTCGTGGACGGACCGGGCAGGTGGCTCAGAGGTGTCCCAGCCGGCCGCAATACAGACAGGCGCCGGTCTGTATGCGGCGTGCTCGCTCCTCGGGGGAGATCCGGGAGCGACCAAGTTGCATTGGCTCGGCCTCGGAGAGAGTCGGGGGACTTCTGAGGCGCCCAAGAGTAGCGGGCGCTGGAGACCGGGGCGTGGCCGCCCAGGCGGGCGGCACGGACTGGAGGCTCGCCACCTCCCTCTCGCGCTGGCGCTCCCGTAGCCGGTTGTCCAGGAGGATTGCGGTCTCTACTAGTTGTTCCAGGTCCGTGGGCTCGTCCCGCCGCGCCAATTCGTCCCGCAACTCGTTGTTCAGGGCGCGCTGAAACACGTCCTGCAGGGCTCCGTCATTCCAGCCGCTTTCCGCGGCTAGAGTCCGGAACTCGACGACGAGGGAGGCGACGCTACGGGAACCCTGGCGGAGGGAGAGGAGTCTTCTGGCGGCCTCCTTGCCGCAAACTGGGTGGTGGAAGACTCTCCTCATTTTGCGGGTGAACAGATCGTAGGAGAGACTCACGGGGCCCCCCTGACTCCAAACCGCGGAACCCCAGCCGAGAGCCGCCCCTCTCAGGCAGGAGATGAGGAACACGATGCGGGCACTATCGGAGGCGTACGACGACGGCCGCTGTTGGAAAACCACCGCGCACTGCACAAGGAAGGCGCGGCAGGTGCCAAAATCGCCGTCGTAAGGCGCTGGAGTCGGAACGTGGGGCTCAGAGGGGGCCAGACCGTACTGTCACGACCAGAACTGGGAGGGACCCAAATGCACGACACAGGGAGACGGGAGGCAGGCAAGGGATGTTTATTAGCCGGGACGGTGGAGCTGGCCGGGGGGACCCGGTTGGGTGGGGATGGAGCAGGGCAGGGCAGGGATGATGATGACCAGGAGATGGGGTCCAGGATCCGGGTGGAGAGACAGGGAACCAGGCTGGATGGAGATGGACGGAGAGCCTTGGTCAGCGAGCGGAGACAGGCAGGTAAACCGGGCTGGCTGGACTTGGAGAGACAGACTGGGTCGACGAGAGGAGACAAGCGGGTAAGGGGAAGGCGAGACAACAAGACATAAACTAGGAACTAGGAACTAGGAACTAGGAATAGGAATAGGAATAGGAATAGGAACTTGAAAGGGAGCCAATAGCGATACAACTCGGGGAAAGCTTGTTGACGGTCTGGCAAGGAATGGCTAGGAAGCTGGGGCTAAATACTGTGCGGGTAATTGATCCCAGGTGTGTGCAATTCGGCTTGAGTAGAGAGCTGCAGATGGGGCAAGGGTGGCCTCTAGTGGCTCTGGGAGGCTGTGGGCCTAACAAGGAGAGAAACAAGTTCTGAAAAAATTTTGGGTCACCAATATTTGGGGCATAAATATTTGCCAAAATAATTTTTTCCTTAAGAATATTACCCTGAATGATAAGATACCGACCCCCCTTGTCTTTAATAATCTTATTTACCTGTAAAGGAATTGACTGGTGCACCAGGATAATAACTCCTCTTGCTTGGGAAGTAAAGTGGGCTGAATATACACTGCCTCTCCACCTTCTCCTAATCTTTAACACATCATTCTGCATCAGATGTGTTTCTCGAAGGAACACTATATTAGACTGTATCAGTTTGATTCTATTCATCACCTGTTTAACTTTCTTGAGTTTTTGTAGCACTCTGCAATCCCATGAAGTAATTTTAATTTTTAGCTCACTAGACATTTAATGAATGAAACTGATTCTCCCCGACGTTTGAAGTAACTACCATAAAGGAAAAACAAAACATGACGAATACAAACTTGGATGGAACAACCAATGAACATTGTTTAAACATACCCCTTAGCCCCTTCAGGTTACCTGACCTGAATACCCTCCCCCTTAAGTCGTATGACTTCCAGAAAGCTACTTGCTGTTCTACCCTAAAGGGAAGAACAGCGTAGCTGTGCTATCAACCTTTACTTCGAACCTTAACTCCTGTGCTACCATTTGGAGATAAAACTATTTTCACTTGAACACTATAACATAGCAGAGGGATGCATTATGCCTCTTTCTCAGCAATTAAAACCACATTAAAATAAGAGAAGTGGGTAAAAAAGGAGAAATAAAAAAAGGAAAAGGGAGAAGTACTATCTCCTTTCACTGTAGTGCCCACTGGTCCAATAATGTTGTCACTCTTGTCTCTTACTGTATATAGAAAAAAAATATATATATATATAAGAAAAAAAAAGGAGCAGAGATACATACAGTATATTTGTCCATTTGTAAACAAAAGGTTTTCTCTGTAATTCCCGTTTTCCCATACAGACCTTCATATCTTCAAGTTGACATCAGTGTTTGCATTTAGGAGTATTTTTTTGTTTTTAAGAAAAAATATTAATTCCTCAATCCCGCTTGCAGGCAATTAAATATATATATATATATATATATATATATATATATATATATATATATATAGGTACTCCTCACTTAACGACGAGTTCCATTCCTACGACCAGGTCGTTAAGCTAATTGGTCGAGGGCGTGGCCATTGCAAACGCTAGTGTAGTGAATACTGACAGACTACGGGAACAAGAGTGAGACTGAGAACGGTGATGAGATGAGATGCTTGACGCTGAGATGCCGCACACGCGGCGGTATTGTACGTATTGCACAATCCAGACTGGGAGAGCTGGTCGTAACTCCGAACAGTCTTTAAACAGGTAGGTTGTTAAGTGAGGAGTACCTGTATATATACATATAATATTTTTAAATATTTGTGTATTTTTTATATATATATATAAATAGACAGTTTTATTTCTCACATAAGACATAGATTTTTTTTTCTTTGCCGTGCTCTCATTCTCTCTCACTTTAATTCATCAGGGGTTGTGGGTTAAAGTTAGAGTTTTAGCGCCAGGCTTTTTCATTTTATGCTTTTTTTTTTTTTTATTACCTTTTTTGTTTTTCTTTTCCTCTTCGCCCTCTCCGGCCCCAAGCAGCGTGAAGATGATTCCAGTTTGGGAGTTGACTCCGACGGCAGTTACCAACATCTTCCCTGAGCCTTCCATCACATGGGTTCCTGAGGCACACATTGACACGTACTATTACTATACACACACACACACACACACACACACACACACACACACACACACACACACACACTATGTTAACCTTGAAAAGTCATCTCCTGTACTTTTTGAGGTTTTGCTACGGCATTACCAGTTGCATTTCCAGTTGCAATATTACGGGGATGGTAGCTCAGGCGGTAGAGCTGGCTCCTCCTGCTAGCATGCTGTAGTGTCCTTGAGCAAGACACTTAACCCCTAATTGCTCCTGATGGCTGCGTCCGTCGGTGATTGAACAATTGTAAGTCGCTTTGGATAAAAGCGTCTGCTAAATGAAATGTAATGTAATGTAATGTAATATGTAATACATCAACGCCATTGTGTTGCTTCCAGCTGCAGACCCTGCTTTGCTGCTGCCCTGCAACGCTACTCCAAATGTTGTTAAAATACATCGCAGGTAATCTCTATTTGACACCATGCAGTCATGTTTGCCTGACTAGTATTTTGCACGCATTGCATTGGTCACAGGTTGTAATGCAGTGCTCTCATTGGTTCATGCAATTGAGATAGACTGAGGAGCTTGGTTTGACGAAACTGATCGGCAAAGATCATTGTTAAATAAGTCCAAGAGTTGTCTATCATTTGCTCCACAGCTGCATCCCGCTGCTTGGAGGTGCTACGATATAATTCGGACCTCATACACCAAAAACAATTGGGACGAGTGCTGGACACACACATACTTCACTTCACACGCACGCACGCACATGCCCACACACACACACACAGACACACACACACACACACACACACACACACACACACACACACACACACACACACACACACACACACACACACACACACACACACACACACACACACACACACACATACACGCGGAATCATCACAGGCGCACACACACACCATCAGCACCTGCATTGAACACACCCCATTCTCCTTTTCTCCCTTATTTGCTGCAATAGGCCACGTGCTGAATTGCTGTTCCAATTTTTCTGGATTTAATTAACTCTGTTTTGTTGATGCATGTTGTTGTCTGATGTTTCTATGTTCATGTTTTTCCAGGTACATGTTTATATGTTTATTTTTCTCACCCATGGTGATTCCCCTCTCTTGGAGTAGTATTGATGATTCGTTTTTTATGGACCAAAACATGGTATGATCGTACTCCAATGAGGGGGATTGGTGGGGATTCTGTGGAACAAAAAACTGTGCTCTTGTCATCCAACAGGTCGTCAGCAGGACAGAGTTGTTGCCGCAGTTCTTGGGGATTAAAAAATTGAATTATAAATGGCATTGCAGGTTGAGAAATTGAACTCCACTTGCAGCTAACTCTGTCCTAGATCCAATGGCATACAAATACTCTGTGTTGTAAGCCAAGCATGCAAGCAAAAGCAAAAAATAAATAAAATAAAGTGGACAAAGAAAACCAACAACCCACTGACTGCCCAGCCGGTGTAAATGTGGAGCCCCAACCAAACAAATACACCATGCCTTGTGACAGATATTGCTGGCAGAGAAAGTATTTTATCAGTCCCAAATACTGATTTTTCTGGTCCGGATATCACAGATGATGCCATTTCTCTCCACACGCCACTGGAGTACTTGCAGAAGTTTTCCAGAAGACATGATACAGGCTCTGACATCATTACATTTTGTAAACAACTTGACAGTGTCGGAGACAGAAAAGAATAACAAACTCTGGAAGTTCAGACATTTACATTACATTTACATTTAGTCATTTAGCAGACGCTTTTATCCAAAGCGACTTACAAGGGAGAATAACATTCAAGCTACATTGGGACAGAGACATTAGTGTAACAATAAATACTGCTAGGTAGTGCTAAGTAATTGTAGGTTAGGAGAGGAGGTACTCCCTGAAGAGCTGGGTCTTCAAGTGCTTCTTAAAGACAGAGGGAGGTCCCTGCTCTGGTCATTTTTGGTCATTCAGACCATGGCTTGATTGATTCAGGGAAAACAAGGACGCTGGAGACACTGCAATGAAGGACACACCAACATGCTATGCAGCAAGTGGAATGTTCGTTTTTGCTTTTCAAAGGAAAATAACCGTCTTTGGGATGGTCATTGCAATTTAACATGGCCGAACATTGGGACAATGATGAAATTCAGTTTTGTAAATATAAATTTTTCCTGTTTTGTTTTGTTTTTTAACTAATAAATGACTATTCATAAAAAATATGACTGTGTGATTATTATTGATAATATGCTGTTATGGGGCTAAATAAGCAATGAACCCTTATATGTTCGGTATATTTGTTGAGACAAGTGAGCACAAATACAAAAATTCTGCTCCCAACTAGGGCCAATGTTGCAATATTACATAATTTCCACAAAACTGAAAAAAAAATCAAAACTTTTCCATTTCTGCATCAGAGGCCTCCTACAACACCTGAAAGGTGAGAAAAAGTTTGCTTATTTTTCGGCTTTACGGGGTTAATTAAGAACAGCTTTGGTAGAAGAAAGTGACTGAATCTGGCTAGGTGTGCTCGGCGCGGGGCTCACCACGTGGCCTCCTTTGGTGGGGGGTGGACTCCTGTCGTCAGACTGGGCTGCCGGGGTACCTGTCCTCTGATGCTTTCGGTGCGTGTGGCACTTGTCGCTGGGGGGGTCGGGCTGTGGGTGTTGGGGCCATCTGCCGCCCTCTGTTCTGTGGTCCACATGCTCAGCAGCCAGGGTCTGACCGTGGGCCTGATGAGGGCGAGGAGCTGCCCAGCATGGTGGAGGCGCATGGCAGGCCGCTCTGCGCCCGTGGCTGATCGCTGTAGGTTGAGGGCCACCAGGTATGGGAGGTGGGCGTGCTAGGGCATTGTCGGGCCCGGGGTGGGGTCCGCATTGTCACTCCCCATCCTGCTGCGCCTCTGCGTCGATCTGGTCGCGCTTCGCCAACATACACCACACAATAGACCGAGGGCTTGCGGGATGGGTGGGGTGCGAGCAGTGTACGTAGCACACTCTGCTACGTGGATGGGCACTCGGCGCTTGCGGCCTGGGTGGGGTGTCTGGTCTGCTGCAGTGTGGTGAGCCTCGCCCTAACGCGGGACGTGTGTGAGCATGGGGGTCCCAGACCAAAACCCTGCCCGGACCACACACCCCACAGGCTCAGCCTGCAGTTTGGCCAGGGTGTCGGTCTGTCGGCGCGGGGCCTGGATCCAGGCCTGCAGTCCGTGCCTGGCGCCTGCAGCCCTGGTTCTGTGCCTGCAGCTGCGTCTTGTGCCTGAACTTGGGGGTGGGTTGTATGTTTGCGCCCCTGGAGCGCGAGGTCTCCTCCCTGGGACTGGGTTATGCTTCTCAGGGCCAGGCATGGGTGTTGCTCCGTGGCCCTCCAGCTTCTATGGAGGCAATTGGGATAAGTCCTGTACACTCACCGGTGTACACACACACACACACACACACACACACACACACACACACACACACACACACACACACACACACACACACACACACACACATACAGGCGGTCCCATCACACACACACAGACACGCACACACCACCACACCTGCTTCGAATGCACCCCAGCATCATCCTGGTTGCATTCCTTTCCTTTCCTCCCTCATTTACTGCCATAACTATGACAGGAAGAGGCCACGTGACCAATTGTATTTCTATTTTTCCTGGACCTAATTCACTGTTTTTCAATACATGTTGTCATCCAATGTTTATGTTTTTGTGTAAATGTTGCTTGGTTCTTTGTTTAATTGTCTCACCCGTGGTGAATATCTCGTCTCCCTCTTGGAGTAGTGTTCAATTGTTTATAGACCCAAACATGATAAATAGCTCTCCAAAGAGTGGGGTTGGTGGGCCACGGATACTGGGGAGTGCCAGGCCGCAGAGTCTGGGGAGCGCCGGACGGCGAGGACTGGGGAGCACCAGACAGCGGAGACTGGGGAGCACCAGACAGTGGGGAACGTGGGCGGCCCTTGGACTGAGCCCTTTCCCGGGAGATTTCTGGCGGTCCTGAGAAAAAAACGCGAGGTGCGAACCCCAGAAGGGGGACTGTTCGGGATTCTCTGGGGCAGGCACGATGCAGGCGAGTGCCGGGTTCATCGGCTCAGGCCTGGGGGCTAGGCCAAGGCCCGTCTCCAGGGTCGCAAACCCCGCATCTCATTGCCGGGATTAGGTGCAGGATGTAAGGCGTCCGATGTGCCTGGAGGGACGTCCAGGCCGGGAGGCACGCTGGCTAAAGAGCACACCCCTCTCCCGGAGAGTGCAGTGGAACCTCTCCGTCTTGGCTGGGTCCATGTTTTTTGGCCAGATCGTACTGTTAGGATCTCGGTTAGGAGGGACCCAAATGCACGACACGGAGACCGCAGACAGACCGGGGTAAAACAAAGGAGGTTTATTAGGGAACACAGTCGAGACGCCAGAGAGGGTCCGGTCGGGTAGTAATGGATCCGAGCCGGCAGGGCTAGTGGACCAGGTGGAGCAGGACAGGAGGGGACCGGTGAGGACTGGGATGGAGGGATCCAGGTGGTTTCCAGGTGGGGAGACGGAGAACCGGGCTGGATGGAGCAGGACAGGAAGACTTGAGCAAGGAGGGATGGCAGGCAGGTTAGGACATGACGAGATACTTGGAAACACAGACTTGGAACTATGGACTAGGATGGGGCCAGGAAAGACATGAACACAGGTAGGTACGCTAAAGATCTGGCGATCAGTGCCTGGGGAGCCGGAGGATTGGTCGGAGGGATGAGCAGCAGATGGGGCAAGAGTGGCCTCTATTGTCTAAGATCTATAACAGACAAAAAGTTGGTCGGACTGGCATACGGCGCCGAGACAAGTGAGCCAAAAGCAGTGCTGACATCAATGACAAAAATTTGGAGTGGTTCAAATGGGGGTCTTGTTAAGGCATTCAGATCCCATTTCGGAGACAGCGACTGCACACGCGGGTGCCTTGCATAAACTTGGATGCCAATATGTGACTGCCCGGTCTCTTGCCATTCACTCCATTATGACAGGCCGATATAGTGGCCAGGTACACCTTGAGGAGACGGTGCCAAGCCTATTTCATGCAGTATGACCCCAGTACTGGTTCGGTGTCCAGGGTCGACCACTGGTTTAACGCCTGGATGGGGGAGCGCCCCAAGCTTCACCTCCTCCTTGGTAAAATCCTCCAGCACAGGAAGGGGATGTAGGCGGGAGGCCGATCCCCAGCATCCGTAAAATATGCCCCGGCCAGCATGGAGGGAGCAGCAGGTTCGAGGGTCTGACCACGGGATTCCCAGCTTCATCACAGCTCGCTCCAGGGGCCGCAGCAGCTGGTGGAAAAGACCCTGGGATGGTTTGTGAGCAGCACTTTCTGCCTCCTCAACTGGTTCTTCCCCTTTCAACTCCTCTTCCTCCTCCACGAGCCCCCTTGGGCTGCGTGAGACTTGATTGGTTAAAAAGGGCTTTCAACTTTGTTCAATTGAGCTGTCCGGAGACAGCTTAAGGCATAGTAAGAACTCGAGTTTGAAATGAAGTAGAGCATGGATGTATTAAAATTTAAAATTCATGGGTTTAAATTTAATTCTGTCTAGCCTGGAAAAAAAAGAAAGCAGTATACTGGTTTCACTTTTTTGTGATCAGAGTCACAAAAATGTATCTATTAAATTCCGGGTGGCTTGCCCTCAGTATGAATTTCATTCATAGATACAATTTAACTGTATATAAATGTCTGCCTTTATTTCTGATATACTGTACATATCGCCTTGTTTTTGTATCATAAAAATTGTACTATTGTCTTGCTATAGAGCTCAACAGTGACCAACTATGAACAAAAACAAATTATTACATATATTGCATAATATTTACGCAATTATCTATAAACCTTTCAACCCTAGCCAACTACAAAAACTACAATTATGCGCAATTCTGTTATGCATCTTGATACAATGGCCTCAAGGGTAAGGTGGTTTTATTGTTGTAATCCCAAAAAGGAAAATAAGGTATTGGTGAAAAATGACATGCATGTGTAACTAGAGGTTAATTTGGTCAGGGAATAATTTACATATGTTATTTGCAAAGCCTTGAATTATATGCCATTTTAAGTAGCGCCCCCTATTGATACTAGGGGTTTCATGAATACTGATTTTTGCTAGTTGCCAAGTTTTTCATAATTTCAACTCGTCGTCTTTTAACTAGTATGTAAGAAAGACGCAGAGAGTTCTAAGCAATCTTGGGACCTATTGGCTATCGGTCCGATGAGGATATAGCTTTTTATTAGCTTTTTTGAAAATGTACTACAGGTACTCCTCTCTTAACGACCTACCTGTTAAACGATCGTTCAGACTTACAAGCAGCTCTCTGACCAGTCTGCATTGTGCGCTGCATACAAAACAGTGGCGTGTGCGGCGTCTCAGCGTCAAGCATCTCATCGTGCATTACCGTTCTCAGTCCCAGTCTCGTTCCCGCAGTCTGTCAATATTCATTACACTAGCATTCGCAATCTCCAACACTGAAATAACAGGAAGGGGGCTCTTTTAATTACTGAGATATCGGGCTTCAAATGTGACCTCTGGTCAGGATTCAAAGTTCAATATCTTAGTTTAGGGTCCACTCAAACTTACATATGTTAACTTAAAAGCTGAAACCACTCAAAAATGTGTTTGGTTTTGTTCTTTCTTTTAATACATCCATGGTCACCCCCCACCTCCCCGTGGTGGCGTACTTTCGTAATAAGGGACGTGGTTTCGTTTTAGTTTTTGAGAAGGTCTGAGACAAAAATCTGAAAAATCTGAGTAACCATAATACACTGCAAATCTCCAATTCAAATGCATTGTTTAAATGTTGTTCAGTCAAGCACGGAAAAATGTCTAAGAAAATCTCCCAAATGAAATGCATTGGCTTGAATTTCGTAAAATAAATGAAAATCAAGTTTAAAGTACTGTCAATTTGGTTTTCTTCTGGTCCTATTGAATCTGTTGGTCAGGATTATACGAACAGTACACCTCAAATGATTTATTTGAGCCCATTCTGAAAAATCTGTGAAAATTTACATCACTTTCGTACATCTAGATTTCATTTTTCTCCACTGAGCATTCTGCAAATATTTCACAGTATCGTATATAACTTCATCGCTTTTACTTTATACCAAACTGGTTTAATTCAGCGACAAAATTGTAATACCCCTCTGCTAGAACAAGTGTTGTGGAGGGGGAGCAGTCCGGTTGGGCAATTGTGTAGTTTCTATGGCTTCCTGTAGGAGGCTGTTTTTGTCGTTAAGTGTGCAATGTTACCGATTGTTACTGAATGTTAACTTTAAGTAACTTCCCCACATCAGAGACTGATTTCCCAGATATTTCAGTACTCAGATATATATACTGTATATACAGTATTTATTTTATATATTTATTTGTAAGTTAAATTCAAGATTCAAGCATCAAGATTCAAGAGGTATATTTGTCACATACATACACATACTATCATACATATATACAGTGAAATGTCTTTGCAACGCACCCGGAGATTATGCACAATAGCTTCGAAGCCGAACATAATAGCGAACCTAATTTCTACCAAGGTAACTAACTGAAACTAACTGATTCCTAAAATGTAATGCAGTTAGTGAATAGAATAATATAAATAAAATAAAATAAAAATTAAATAAGACTCAAAAAGGGAATACAGAGTGGGGGCCCACCTGCCCTGAGCAGTACAGTTCCCAAACCAGGCAGTGATGTTGCCTGTCAGGATGCTCTCCTTCTGCTCCAGAGTAAAGCATTTTGAGCACCTTATGGACCCTGTGTGTACCCTGCACCAGTCAGTGTGCCCCCCCATTGCGTGCTGATTCCTGGATATACACGCCAACTCACCAGACAGCAGCATGGGGTCCTTGTCGGCAGATTTTCGTACGTGGTCCGATTCGCCCGTCAGGGAACTCTCGTCGATCTTCACGTCATTCCCTTGGATCAGTATCCCATCTGTAGGCAGCAGGTCACCTGAATTGGAAGGAAGAAATCGACCCAGAGGTTGGAATTAAAGGTTAAAAGCAATGCAATTGATGAAAAATTCAGCAATTGTTCCAAAATATACAAAATATACATTAGGTAGCATGAAGCTTGTCTTGTCTAGGGCTCAACTACTCATCACTCCCAGTGAGGTGTACAGAGAACATAGACATGCTTAGTGAGCTACAAATATTGAGAGGATTGGGCTTGAATCCCCCCCAATGGATAAGAGTAGAGACCAACATAATGAATAAATATAAAAATGCTTTCACAAAATGATTTCCAAGCCGACCACTGCCCTGTGAGTTTACACAGACGTTTAAAGTACCGGGCATCACGTTTGAGCCACGCCTTCAACAAAGCTAATGGCTGGTGACTAAATTAAGAGATGATGATATACCTTCCTGTAAAAAAAGAAAAAGGATGTTTTAAGAGGAAATTTTAAAGAGGACACTGACTCAGCCGGACCAGGGTACCTGATATCAAAGGAGTCCTGAAGTCCTCATGCAATGCACATGACAATACTACACAATCCTATTTACGCTTTTCTTCGCCACGATTGCTCAACTGAAAAAAAGAAAGTGGCCACCACGCAATCATACTCTATTTTTTTAGGAAATTTGCTGAGTGTCTGTCTTACTTGGATTCAGACGAGAAGGTCAAATACCAATTTCAGCCCTGTATGTGTCCAAACTAGAAATCGGGCTGCATGCTAACTTTTGTTAGCTCAATAAGAAGCTCTGTTTGACAGTTCTGACAGTTTGTGCCAGAAGCTAGTTAGCTACTAGCTTTTGTGAAATTATGGAATACAGCTTCTCAAAAACTGAAGTGAAAGTTATTTAATCAATAAATATAGAGTCATTATGATGAGTAAAAAATAAAAGGGCAAACAAGATCAAGAAGGTTGTTTTAAATGTAGCTACATTCTGAATTATGTTTGACTATCCCTATGCTATTTCCCTGGATATGCTGGATTCCATTAGGGTTATGAAATCAGTAGCAAGTGAACAAACAAAACAGCCTATCATTTTTTTGGGGAATTTTCAGGGAAGAAAGTTGGAATTTCATTCATTACATTACAATTCCAAACATTACAACTATTAAAAATCGAATTGGTGGCGATGAATACTGAAATCAACTACAATCTAAGTTCTGTCAGACAAGTAACTGGATTCAGTCCTATCTTGGTATTACATGGGCAAAAAGATGAAGAAAGATGTTCATGTTTTAACATCAGGGGCCTCTGTATGACAAGATTCAACGCAAAGGACCTTTACTCGTAACCAAAAAACGGACTGTTTCAAACACAGAAAAAGCAGCAGCAAAGAGAGGCAGACATCAAAAGTTACATTTGTGGATAACCAGGGATGCAGAGGCAGAAGGAGGGCTGTCTTACAGGAGCATGTGAAAAACAAATTTTCCAATTCTTAAATTCTCGACTGATGATCCAAGATGTACTGTGCACAAAAAAAAAAGGTATTTGTTGTTTTGTTTTTTTTACATAATTGTCATTTTTGTTATGTTTAACATTCACAATAATATTTATATATTATATATATAATTTATATATGCACATGACATATATATGTATATGTTTGGCCAATTTAACAGCCGTTGATGATTGGAACGTTTAATCTAGTTCAATCTCACTGCTGTCCATTTTCCTGCTGCTATCATGTACAGCTCTTTGGATTTATGAATTTGGATTAGTGATTCTGCCCTATTGTGTATAAAGTATGTAAATGAAAAATTAGTACATTTAGTTGATAATTTAAAATTATTCATTTTTCAGCTCGACAAAGCAAGTTATCACATTTCTGGACTGCAAAATTCCGTGGCACGATATATCTGTGTTGCATCTCTGGAGCCGCATGTGGCTCTTTGATCCCTCTGCCATGGCTCCCTGTGGCTTTGAGAAAATAGTGTGAATAAATAATGGCTATTTAATTTGAATACATTTTATTCTACTTAGTTAATTTTTTCAATGTAATAGTTATGATTCTGGAGATTTAGTTGATCTTGTAACATTAAAATAAAACGTGTTTTAATATTTTGTCGATCAAAATATGCATCGCACCTTGTATGCGTCACCTGTTACCGACAGGCTGGTGACTTATTTTGAGCTCTCGAACCCCGGTAAGCTAACCATGGATACATCCAAAAAAATAAAAGTTTCTGAGGAAAATAGAACGTTAAAGTTCGTTTCATGGAATGCGGAGTGGAATCGAGACATGGAATGCCATTCCCGACACCTACAGTGGTGCAAAAAAGTATTTAGTCAATTGTGCAAGTTCTCCCACTTAAAAAGATGAGAGAGGCCTGTAATTTTCATCATAGGTACACTTCGACTATGAGAGACAGAATGAAAAAAAAGATCAAAAGATCACAAGAACGGTGAGCAAACATCCCAGAACCACACGGGGGGACCTAGTGAATGACCTGCAGAGAGCTGGGACCAAAGTAACAAAGGCTACCATCAGTAACACACTACGCCACCAGGGACTCAAATCCTGCAGTGCCAGCCGTGTCCCCCTGCTTAAGCCAGTACATGTCCAGGCCCGTCTGAAGTTTGCTAGAGAGCATTTGGATGATCCAGAAGAGGATTGGGAGAATGTCATATGATCAGATGAAACAAAAATAGAACTTTTTGGTAAAAACTCAACTTGTCGTGTTTGGAGGAGAAAGAAATCTGAGTTGCATCCAAAGAACACCATACCTACTGTGAAGCATGGGGGTGGAAACATCATGCTTTGGGGCTGTTTTTCTGCAAAGGGACCAGGACGACTGATCCGTGAAAAGGAAAGAATGAATGGGGCCATGTATCATGAGATTTTGAGTGAAAACCTCCTTCCATCAGCAAGGGCATTGAAGATGAAACGTGGCTGGGTCTTTCAGCATGACAATGATCCCAAACACACCGCCCGGACAGCGAAGGAGTGGCTTCGTAAGAAGCATTTCAAGGTCCTGGAGTGGCCTAGCCAGTCTCTAGATCTCAACCCCATAGAAAATCTTTGGAGGGAGTTGAAAGTCCGTGTTGCCCAGCGACAGCCCCAAAACATCACTGCTCTAGAGGAGATCTGCATGGAGGAATGGGCCAAAATACCAGCAACAGTGTGTGAAAACCTTGTGAAGACTTACAGAAAACGTTTGACCCCTGTCATTGCAAACAAAGGGTATATAACAAAGTATTGAGATGAACTTTTGTTATTGACCAAATACTTATTTTCCACCATAATTTGCAAATCAATTCTTTAAAAATCAGACAATGTGATTTTCTGGATTTTTTTTTTTTCTCATTTTGTCTCTCATAGTTGAGGTATACCTATGATGAAAATAACAGGTCTCTCTCATCTTTTTAAGTGGAAGAACTTGCACAATTGGTGGCTGACTAAATACTTTTTTGCCCCACTGTATTTGAACATGAACAAGTACACATTTGGGGTCCTGTCCATCTTTGGATCAACATACTTGTGCGAGCAAGTGTTTTCCACCATGAACTTCATTAAAAGGAAAAATAGGTCGCAACTCACTGATGACCGCCAACAGTCATGTGTGAAGCTCAAAGTGACATCATACAACCCGGATATTGAAAGCTCTGCAGTGAAGATATTGCATCGATTAAGCAGGGGAGAGAAACGAGCTATTAATTTTGCAAATATAGCTATCTATATCGGACCCTGAACTGATGTAGTTGTGTTTCATATTCAGGTCAACGGTTGACTGCGACACGCGACTGAGGAAATAGTCGTGATAAAACATAAAGTAACATTTTTTTGCCCTTTATAATTAAAGTGAATATTCCTTTTTTTCAAATCCACAAATAAGTGAAGGACCTGCATTTTGTATTTTATTTCAAAGAAAAATGATACGTGCCAGTGTTCTTTTTTTTTTTAGTTCAAAAGAAGTTTGTAGTTCTTTTATTTCATAAATGTAACAAACTACAGTTCTTATATACAGTACATAGCATTAGTGTAATAAAACTATACTGTATATCTGGTGTTATCTTCATTATAGCGGTCAAATAGGTTTTGCGGCTCCAGGTGGGTTTTATTTGGTGGGAATCACACCCAAATGGCTCTTTTAATGCTGAAGGTTGCTGACCCCTGTTCTAGGCCAAAAGGACCTTTCCAGCAATTGCAGATTGATTTTACACATATGCCAAAAGCAAGAGGATATTCATATCTCTTGGTAATCGTAGATAGGTTTTCAAAATGGCCAGACGATTTTACTACTAGGAAAGAAAATGCACAAACTGTGGTGAAATGCTTAATGGAACATGTTAGTACTAGATTTGGAATACCTGTAGGCATTGATTCAGATAACGGAACACCATTTACTGTATTTCTTGAGTGATGAAACAATTGGCAGCACCGCTAGGAATTAACTGGACTTTTCACATTCCATACCATCCACAAAGTTCTGGGGAAGTAGAACACACAAATAGAACAATAAAAGACAAATTAATAAAAATACATCAGTCAAGACAATTTAATTGGCTTGAGGTGTTGCAACTAACGCTCCTATCAATCGGATCAATGCCCAACAAAATTACTGGTTTGTCACCACATGAAGTACCAAGGGGTCATCTGTTTCCTTTGGGCGTTGATAAACCTGATGAACGAGAAACCAGCAGTGGATCCACATCTAATCCTGTGTCCGTCATCCCAGTCTGAGTGTACTAACCATACTCATCAGTATGTGTATGTTACAGTAAATGACCTAGTGAATATTGTCCAGCCTGTTGAATTTCTTCCTATACATGTTAGTGCAACAAGGTCTAAGAGAGACCTCTCAGTTATTGCAGGTTACATACATCTTAAGAATGCAGACTCTGTAAATTTGGCTGACAAATACTATGCATTAAGGGAGGCTTATCTGATTTTTACACATGCTGACTTTGTTTTGAAGACTTTATTTTGGAATACAGACTTACAATATGCCAATCATTATCTTATAGAACTTACTCACCATGATGTAGCTCTAGCGGCTAATGCTACATCATGGGTTTCCAAGCTCTTGATGGTCAATTTGTAATTGATAATCGTAGAGCCTTGGAAGCTGTGATGGCTGCTCAAGGTGGGGTATGTGCTATTGCAGGAGAGGTGTTGCACATATCTCCCATCAGAATTGGAAGGTCTTGGTAATATAACTATTGCAATTTGAAACATCAGAGAACAGAGATTAAGGAGAAACCGAGGTTACCAGAACTCAAAGACTTGGGGAACCATTTCTATTTTTTTTTCAGTGGTAACCCTACCATTGCAGGGATCAGAGTGTTGCTGGTCCTATCCTTGTTGTTGTTTTCCTAGTCGCCGTAGTAATATGTTCCGATTGTCCATGCATTCATTTTGAGATTTATCTATTCTATTACTAACATGACCATGATCTAGAACCTGGTCAGGTATGTAACTATGCCCAGTCCAAACGACAGAGTTCGGATTCGACATCGATCTCATCACCTGACTCTTCTATAGCTTCCATTGATAATGTGGACTTAATGTTAAAGGAAGGAACACCATGGACAGTATATACTAATTGCAATCTTGATTTGGGTCTAGTAAACTGAAGAACCGCTTCTGAGTACCGCAGAACGGTTTGCTATCCACCCCGGCCCCTTTCACCCAGCAGGGGGAAACTCTGAGGAAAGGAGGGGTTGGTTACCAATAGGGCCCTCGTCTCTAAACTTAGCAAAGAAACCAACCAAGCCTGCTGCCCTGAATAGAGGAGGAGGGAATATGAGTCATGTTCTGGGTAGCAGGATGCTATCAATAAGATGTCAACTTTTTTCAATTGTGTATAATTTTCCTACATACCATCAGCAACAACATTAAAACCACCACTAATAACCATTAATATTATGTAGCCAAAACAGCTCTGACCCGTCGAGGCAAGGACTCCACAAGACCTCTGATGGTGTCCTGTGTTATCTGGCACCAAGACGTAAGCAGCAGATCCTTTAAGTCCTGTAATTTGCAAGGTATGAGGATCTCCATGGATCGGGCTTGTTGTTCCAGCACATCCCACAGATGCTCGATCGGACCCTAACCTCGGCCATTCACATGATGTAGAAGAAAATGTGATTCATTAGACCAGGCCACCTTCTTCCATTTCTCCATGGTCCAGTTCTAACGCTCACATGCCAATTGTAGGCGCTTTCGGTGGTGGACAGGGGTCAGCATGGGCACTCTGACTGGTCTGTAGTTACACACTCCCATACGCAGCAAGCTGTGATGCACTGTGTGTTCTGACACCTTTCTATCATAGCCAGCATTTACTTTTTCAGCAATTTGCTACAGTAGCTCTTCTGTAGGATCAAACCAGACGGGCTAGACTTGGCTCCCCAGGTGCATCAATGAGCCCATGGGCGCCCATGACCCTGTTGCCAGCTCACCAGTTGACCTCCCTTGGACCACTTTTGGTAGGTACTAACCACTGCATACTGGGAACACCCCACAAGACCTGCCGTTTTGGTGATGCTCTGACCCAGTTGTCTAGCCATCAGAATTTGGCCCCTGTCACATTCACTCAGATCCTTACGCTTGCCCATTTTTCCTGCCTCCAGCACATCAACTTCAAGAACTGACTGTTCACTTGCTACCTAATATATCCCACCCCTTGATGGATGCCATTGGAAGGAGATGATCAATGTTATTCACTTCACCTGTCAGTGGTTTTAATGTTGTAGCTGATCGGTGTATATCAATTGTGTCTTATACTTGATGAATGATTGTAATGTGTTGATGATTATTATTACTCTATTTCATTATGCATATGTCAGTATTTCTACTTGATGATTTTGTATATTGACGATTGCTTTACTTTACTTTACTTTACTTATATGCTAGAGATGTACGAAGATTCCCATTAGACGTTCTCGTTGTTTGAGTCAATTATTGTAATAGAATTTTGATTGAATACTGAATATAAGTTACTAATCACATGCTATGTTTGAATTAATTAGTTGTTTAATCTTTGTGTATTCATGGAATGGTACTGATATTACACATATAAGAATCAAGTATAAAAGTGTCTCCCTCCCTCTATATATATATATATATATATATATATATATATATATATATATATATATATAAATACGGTATATATACGTAAATAGAGAATGGAGGCAATACTGGGTTGTGTCTCTGTATTATTATTAAACCTGCATAAAGAAATCTATTCTGTGGTCAACGGAAAATCTTCATATCTGGGCAGAATCCATCTGAATGAGAAACACGTAATTACAACAGAGATAGTAAAGTTTAGATATACTGTAAGTCTAGAAATGGTTAAGTGTAAGGTTAGAGGTGGTAAAGTTTGGGTATAAGTGTAGAAATGGTTCAGTTTAAGGTATAAAGTTAGACATGGTTAAGATCAGGTATTAGGCAAGATATGGTTAAATTTAGTCATAAGGATGGCGATGATAGAAGTTCAGGTTTTGGATTAAAGATAGTTAGGTTTAGCGTGGCTGGGTTACGGTAAGCATGTGGTAGGGCAGTTACCAAAGCAAAATCTCTCCGAATGTCAAAGATTTAGGGAGTCCCCATTGCATCCCATAAAGACGTATTTTGTGAAAATATTGAATTACCAAGCCTGGTATGCATCAATGACATATTAATTAATCAATTATACTCAGTAATACACATTAGACCACACAGGTCCTAACGTGGATAACTGAGTTTTATTGACAAACAAATACATTTCCCCCCACAACAAATTAAGTAAAGAAAATAAGTAAGATGATCATTAAGTAAGACGGCATTTTTCTAAGTAAAGAAAATATTATTATTCCAGCAGGAACAATAATATCACACCCTACAAATATCACGCCCAGGAATAGAATTTAGATTTTACTTCATACTTAGGAAATTGTTTTGTGGCGGACAAAGGGGTGTGGTCAAGCACCTGCTGCGGACGACAGCACGGTTCCCTTTTCCCGCGGCCATCAAGCTGCCTGGAATTGGCCCAATCAGCGCCCGCACGGTGCTGATTGGTCCTAATCAAGGCAGGGAGCTTTCTTAACGTTTTGTCTGTCTTACAGCGGGGATGGGCGCACGGGCTCGTGAGCAGCCCAGGGACGGAATGGCAATCCTCCTGCCACAAGAGGACTACTGTATTAGCAACCCTTTTGTAATAGATCCTCAGAGATATAATTGTGGCCTGCTTGCCTGACACTTAAATGGACAATAAAACTCAAGCCATGTTGGCGCACCATGGCCAAAAAGACAAAAAGACAAAAGTCTTCCTCCCTGAACCCACATAGACTTTATTGGTCGCTGTCAGCAACACAGAGGACAGTCTCTGCTTGGAGTTGCTGCTTGGAGCTGCTTGGGGTGACAGTAAGAAATATTGATAGGCTTGGGGAGGGGAGTAGGCGAGTGACTGAGAAAGTCTCCCCATTAGGCACAGGGCTTTTTTTGTTTCATTCAACTAGAAAACTGAGGAAAATAAAAACATCTACAATAAAAAAACACAATTTTAATTTGTTTTGTTTGGAGAAACTGGGAACAGGGAGCAGGGGAGCAGAGATCGCTCTGATCGCGGAGGGGAGATTGCTTTTGAAATTTTTTTTTCTCTTTTGACTGGGTAGGCAAGATCACGTTTGGTTGGGCTGATGCATATGTAAAAGAGTCTGGTGTTTTGGTTCCCAAGTAGGCCAAGGTCATTATTTATTTATTTTTTTACGGATTATGAACATTCTGATTGTAAGATTTTAAATTATGTGTCATGCATTAAAATCAGAAAATATTTTAATGTTGGTACACCTAAACTCATCTCGCAGAGAAAATCCCCCTCAAGATCCTGAGATTTCTTTAGGCATGTAATGGGTGGGAACAATAGCTAGTTTACTCCACCTCAAACCACTCCCCCATTAGTTTTCCTGTCATTAACTGTCAGTGGGGTAGTATATCTTATTTTAAAGGCTTTTAAGCCAAATGTATTTAAGCAAAATGTATATTATGTTTTTAAGCCAAACGTAGGATATTAATTCTTTGTAATATATTATAAAAAAACACCATTATATATTACATGAATAGGACAGTATAAGATAAGATAAAAAAAATAAAAAATAAACAAAAACAATAAAATAAAATTTAAATTTAACCAACCTAAATAAAATGTAAAAGGTGAAGTGTGTAAAGTATTTAGAGTATAAAAGAATAAACCAATCACAATGAACCAAAACTGAACTAGATGCTAAGTGACGTAGAGAACGTACAGTACACATGTGTTGTAAACAGTCCAGAGAGAAGGGGGCAGAGCCAGGAGTAGAGCTGACGTGAAAGGGGAGAGCCACCTCAGCTAGAGTGGAATCTAAAATCGGACAGTCTTGTTCTGAGATGCTTGTTCAGTCCGGGTAGGGCTTGCACAGGAGGACTATCTATGGAGGGATGGAGATCAGCGTTGTGCAGCAGCTGAAACACGACTGGTTCTCCGTCACAGTGTTTTGTAGGCACAACCACACCAGGTCTCCAGGCATTAAAACTGTAATGAATCAGAAGGAAGACTACATTTAAAATATTGCCCACTGTAACAGAAACGCCATTTTCAAGAAATACTCCCATGTTCATCAATTAGATACATTGAAAATCAACATCTGCCTCACATAGTAGTGTGTTCAGTAATCAACGGTGTAATAGGATAAAATTATTCTCACCTGTTGTATAAAATCAAAACTGCAGTGCATTGTGATCTTCCTGCTTGTAGGTCTGGAGGGGCCTAGAGACAGTTGCAAATCCTCACAGGTTTTGGCACAGGCAGCAATCATCTCCTGAAAGAATGACCGCTCCTTTTGAACAAGGTTGAGATGTTGTTGTTGCTTCTTCAGCTTGGCTGATATCACCATATCTGGCAGGTTGGCACTTCGGCGCAGCTGGTAGTTATTCCTCTGGCACTGCCAGCGCAGATCTGTCCAGGTTTTGATGCTTGTTATCTGGGGGAGCAATGACTTGCACAGCAGGAAGCTGCGCAGACCAACAACAAGCCCCCCTACAAAGACAAAATATTTTGTATGAGTATGAGATTGGATTAAATAGCGGTGTACAAACATATCCTCAGAACATTATCATAAACACACAGAGTCATATACACAACTTGTACACATACCAAGCTTTTCCACAGCATCTTTTTCGAGATGCCACACTGAAGAATTAGTGGCATTAATTGGCAGCAGCTTCACACTTCACACTCCCTGTGACCAGGCAAAATAATGGTGTGGTCTTCTGCCTAGCTCGTTATGAATGCCACAACTCTTTTAATGTCCTCAGTATTGAGGAAGTTCACGTTTGTCCGTGGACATTTCCTCCTCTAGCATGGTACTGCACCATGCTCCTTGTAGGACCGGGTAATCGAAAATTCCTACAAAAGAGCAGTTTAAAAGAATCGGATCGTGGGTGAACGACCGAACACTACAGAACAATAGCAGTCCCGTTTCGCTAAACTACACATAACTAGATATAATTACATAGACCCGAAACATAAACAAGACCAATGGTATGACAGATATCCAACGTCCTCGAGTAGAAAGCAGAAAGTGTTGCGGCAGGCGATAGTACTGTGAATCGCTTATGTTGTAAAAAATATATGTACATTTTCAATGCCCACAGCCACTGATCCATGGTCATCGTCCTCCTTGTCTTCGTCAGAACACAAAAAGTCACTGAAATCCAGATAGATCCCACTCATATTAGCTTAGAACACATACAGTCGCACACCAATCCTACTCCAAACAACACTCCACCGGACCAGGGTCTGTGGCGCAGGAGGGGTGCGAGTGATTCAGGTTTGACTTGCCTGAAGGACTCACACCCCCAACCCCACAATTTTAACTACAATTTCCAACAGCACACATTGAGCACTGTGGTTTTCCAGGGTGGCCGGTCGCTGGCGGGTCGGTGTCGGGGCGTGGCTGGCTGGGTGGGCCCCCTGCCGGCTGGGCTGGAGTCCTGGCGGTTTGCACCTGGTGGCTTGCGCCTGGTGGCTTAGGATGTACTTCGACCTGCTTCGGAGAGCGCCGCCAGGTCCCTTTCGGGGCCCATGGGGGGACTGCTTGCTGTTGTGGGTGTGGGTTGGGGTGTGGGGGGCAGCTGTTGGCCTTCTGCTTCTGCTGCCAACAGCTGCACTGCAGTTTTGATTTGCACAACAGGTGAGAATAATTTTATCCTATTACACCGTTGGTTACTGAACACACTACTATGTGAGGCAGATGTTGATTTTCAATGTATCTAATTGATGAACATGGTAGTATTTCTTGAAAATGGCGTTTCTGTAACAGTGGGCAATATTTTAAATGTAGTCTTCCTTCTGATTCATTACAGTTTTAATGCCCGGAGACCTGGTGTGGTTGTGCCTACAAAACACTGACGGAGAACCAGTCGTGTTTCGGCTGCTGATCTCCATCCCTCCATAGATAGTCCTCCTGTGCAAGCCCTACCCCAACTGAACGAGCATCTCAGAACAAGACTGTCCTTCTCTGAGGCCGGCGCCCCGGGTGCTGGGGGTGGTGGAGAGCCTGTATATCTGGCGACCTGCTGGCATTGGCGGGGGGGGACTTCCAGGTGCCCAGCACTGAGCACACGCTGCTACGTGTATGGGCACTTGGCGCTCACGCCGGGTGGGGCGTCTGGTCGGCTGCGGTGGGGGGGGCCTCCTCCTTGCATGGAGCGTGGGTGGGCATGGGAGTTCTGCCAGCACGCCCGCGGGGTGGGTGGTTCGGGCGGGGTATCAATCTGTCGCCGTGGGGCCGGGATCCGGGCCTGCGGTCCGTGCCTTGCACATGCGGCCCGGGTTCTGTGCCTGCGGCTGCGTCTTGTGCCTGCACCTGGGTGTTGGTTGTATGTGTGCGCCCCTGTGGGGTCTCCTTGTGCTCTTTGGGACTGAGTAATGCTCCTCGGGGCTGGGCGTGGGGGTTGCTCCACAGTCCTCTGGCTTCTCTGGCGGGCCGGGGGTCTTCTGTGGCCGCAGGGCAGGGTGCTTGGGGCTTTCCTGCAGCTGTAGGGTGTCTACAAGGCTGCGGAGTTCGGAGGGCTTCGGGGCCCTTTCCGCTGGTTGAAGGCGCCACGACATAATACCAACCTTCTACACCAGTACCAATGAGGATAAGTCATGTACACTCACCGGTGGACATCTTACACACACACACACACACCCACACCCACAGGTGGTCCCATCACACACACCACCACACCAGCTTCGAGTGCACCCCAACACTCTCCTGGTTTCATTCCTCTCCTTTCCTCCCTCATTTACTGGCATAACTATGACAGGAAAAGGTCATGTGACCAGTTGAAGTTCCATTTTTCCTGGACCTAATTCACTGTTTGTCAATACATGTTGTCATCCAAAGTTTATGTTTTTGTGTAAATGTTTGTTTCTATGTTTATTTGTCTCAGCATGGTGAGACTCCCCCTCTTGAAGTAGTGACCAGTTGTTTATAGACCCAAACATGATAAATAGCTGACAGCACAGGTTAAAAAAAAAAAAGAAAGAAAGAAATCCAGATAGAGATCAGAAATGTTGTCGTCATCTTCGCCATCTTCAATTCAGAAACTGAGTCATTGCAACCATGCATGTAATCCATGAAGAAGGAGTCCATAAATTCTCCATTGTCGATGGTTCTACCAGCAGATTCAAGTTTGTTTATAGCGGTCGCAACTAGAGCGTCCATAGCCAGTGCCGGTTTATGGGAGGGGTTCACCACCACCACACAGCATGCCCAGACATGACTAAAACAAGCGTACTTTGTTGACAAACTAAAGTATTTAGTGTTCCGAACACTGTTGTTTGTTATATTGAGTGGATTCTTCAGTATTTAAACTTTCGTAATATGAAAAAAAAAAAAGACAAACACAAAAAAAAAACATTGCGTTTGCTGACTTGGTGCACCTTTCACCAGACGCTGTGTAGCGATTGTATCAGGGTAGCCGTGGCCCATTCCGGCCACCCCTTGGCAGTGCCATTGTCTGTACATGTAATGACCGGAGCTAGGAGGGACCCAAATGCACGGCACAAAGAGACGGGAGGCAGACGAAGGATGTTTATTAGCCCACACGGTGGAGAGGGGCCGAGGGGAGCCGGTCAAGTAGGGATAGAGCAGGGCTGGGCAGGGATGATGATGAACGGGAGGAGGGGTCCAAGATCCGGGTGGAGAGATGGGGAACCGGGCTGGCTGGAGAGGGACGGACAGACTGGGTCGACGAGAGGAGACAAGCAGGTAAGGGGAAGACGAAACAAGGAGACATAAGCTAGGGGCTTGAACAAGCGCTAGGAGCTAGGAACTAGGAACTAGGAACTAGGCCAGAAGCAGTACAACTCGGGTAAGCTAGTTGACGGTCTGGAAATGACTGACTGGGGAGCGAATAAATACTGTGTGAGTGATGAAGGTAATTGATCCCAGGTGTGTGGAATTGGCTCAAGGAGGGAGCTGCAGATGTGGCAAGAGCGGCCTCGAGAGGTGCTGGGAGGCTGTGGGCCTAACAGTTCCCCCCCCCTCAATGGACCCCCCTTGGCGGACATCAGGAACCGGAAGGGCGAGTCCCGGATGAGGGAGGCGCTGCCCCTGGCGCCGCACGTCCAGCAGGCTCCACACTGTGTAGGCTGGGTGATCGTCGATGGTGTCTGGGGGTGGTGGGGCCTTGGCAGGGAGGGAGAGAGGGCTGGAAACCACCAGCTTAAGCAGGGACACATGAAAGGTGGGGTGGACACAGAGGGTGGGAGGGAGGGAGACGGAGGCGTGCGGCACAGGGGTTGATGATGGATACAATGGGGAAGGGACCAACATACCGGGGAGCGAGTTTTCGGGAGTCCACCTTGAGGGGCAAGTCCTTCGTGGAGAGCCATACCATCTGTCCGGGGACGTATGTGGGTGCGGGCGCACGGTGCCGGTTCACCTGCCGCTGGGACCTGGCGGAGGCCTGTAGTAGGGCAGAGCGGGCCCTCCTCCACGTCCTCCAGCAGTGACCGATGTGGGCCTGGATGGTGGGTACGGCAATATCAGCCTCCTGGGCAGGGAACAGCGGGGGTTAGTAGCCCAGGGAGCGTTGGAAGGGCGACAGGCCGGAGGAGGTGTTGTCCAGGGTGTTGTCCAGGGTGTTGTGGGCGTATTTGGCCCACGGCAGCTGGTCGCTCCAGGAGGTGGGGCTGGTGGTTGTCAGGCAGCGGAGCATGGCCTCCACCTCCTGGTTTGCCCGCTCCGTCTAGCAGTTGGTCTGGGGGTGGAAACCGGAGAAGAGACTGACCTGTGCCCCCCAGGGCCGAGCAGAAGGCGCGCCAGACCTGGGAGGGAACTGGGGACCTGTGTCCGACACCACGTCTGCCGGGATGCCATGGCGGCGGAACACCTCGGCCACCAGCAGGTCCGCGGTCTCCCTTGCCGATGGTAGTTTGGGCAGGGCGAGAAAGTGTGCCGCTTTAGAAAAGCAGTCCACTACCGTGAGGATGGTAGTGTTGCCCCGGGATGGTGGGACACCGGTGACAAAGTCCAGGGCGATGTGGGACCAAGGACGAGTCGGGATGGGTAACGGCGGAGGAGGCCAGAAGGTGTCGGGTGGAGGTCTTGGACCGGGCGAAGGTGGGACAGGCAGAGACAAAGGACCGGGTCTCAGGGAGCAGGGTCGGCCACCAGAAGCACTGGCGGACAACGGCCAGGGTGGGAGTGATCCCGGGATAGAAGCTGAGGCGGGAGGCATGGGCCCACTGCAGAACCTGGGAGCTTGCGGAGTCAGGGACGAACAGGCGGTTAGGGGCTCCGGTAGCTGGGTCGGGCTGGTGTTCCTGCGCTCGGGTGACAAGGGACTCGATTTCTAAGGTGAGCGTGGCGGCAAGGCAAGGTGGTGGAAGGATGGGATCTGGATCCCCTGCATTCTCCTCTTGCGTGAACACACGGGACAGGGCGTCAGGCTTGGTATTCTCCATCACGGTGGACACCTTCTTGGGATCCATCCCCAGCCTCCCTCGGCCAATGATGAATCCTAGGGAGGAAATGGACAGAAAAATGAAGACACTTCTCGGCCTTGACGAACAGACGGTTCTCCAGGAGCCGCTGCAGCACCAGGCGTACGTGTTTTATGCGGTCAGAGAGGGATTTGGAAAAAATCAAGATGTCATCGAGGTACACAAAGACAAACGAGTTGAGAATGTCCCAGAGGACATCGTTAATTAGGGCCTGGAAGACCACTGGGGCATTTGACAGACTGAAAGGCGTTACCAGATATTCAAAGTGTACGAGCGGGGTGTTGAATGCAGTCTTCCATTCGTCCCCTTCGCGGATGCGGACCAAGAGAGGGGCGCTTGGAGCCCTGGTGGAGGAAGGAGGGAGGGCCGTAGGAGCAGGGGGGGCCAAGGGAGCCAGAGGAACCTGCAGGCTGCTGACGGCCACCGAGATGGTCCGGAGGTGGTCCGCGATGTCCAGGAGGGCCTGGTCATGTTGACCAAGCAACACTCCTTGGTTCTGGAGTGGGCGGCGGAGCCCCTCTGTGTCAGCTGGGTCCATGTTTTATGGCCAGACCGTACTGTCACGACCGGAGCTAGGAGGGACCCAAACGCACGACACAGAGAAACGGGAGGCGGACAAAGGATGTTTATTAGCCCACACGGTGGAGAGGGGCCGAGGGGAGCCGGTCAAGTAGGGATAGAGCAGGGCTGGGCAGGGATGATGATGAACGGGAGGAGGGGTCCAAGATCCGGGTGGAGAGACGGGGAACGGGGCTGGATGGAGAGGGACGGACAGACTTGGTCTACAAGCGGAGACAAGCAGGTTAACCGGGCCGGCTGGAGAGGGACGGACAGACTGGGTCGACAAGAGGAGACAGTCTGGCAATGAGTGACTGGGGAGCTGTCGAATAAATACTGTGTGAGTGAGGAAGGAAATTGATCCCAGGTGTGTGAAATTGGCTCAAGGAGAGAGCTGCAGATGGGGCAAGAGCGGCCTCTAGTGGCGCTGGGAGGCCGTCGGCCTAACAGTACACCTACTTATTCATGCAGTGCAATGCATAACATCATGCAGTTACGGGTCAGCAGCTTAAGTTAATGTTCACATCAACCATCAGAATTGAGATTCATGCACAACAGTCTCTAGAGTGTACTCAGAATGGTGCGAAAAACATCCATTGTGAGGCAGGTCAGTTCTGTGGATGGAAACACTTGTTGATGAGAGAGGTCAACGGAGGATGGCCAGACTGGTTCAAGGTGACAGAAAGGCTGCGGTAACTCAAATTACCACTTAGATAACTGTACAATTGTGGTGACCAGAAAAACATCTCAGGCACAACACGTCGAACCTTGGGGCAGATGGGCTACAACAGCAGATGACCATGTCGGGTTCCACTTCTGTCGGCCAAGAACAGAAAGCTGAGGCTGCAGTGGGCACCGGCTCACCACCTGGTCTGACGAATCGTGATTTCTGCTGAGTTACACAGATGGTAGGGTCCGAATTTGGCGCCAACAGCATAAATCCATGGACCCAACCTGCCTTGTGTCAACAGTCTAGGCTGGTGGCGGTGGTGTAATGGTGTGGGGAATATTTTTCTTTGCACAAGTAATACCAATCAATCATCGTTAAATGCCACAGCCTATTTGAGTATTGTTGCTGACCATGTGTATCCCTTCATGGCTACAATTTACACATCTTCTAATGGCTACTTCCAGCATGATAATGCACCATGTCACAAAGCAAAAGTCGTCTCAAACTGGTTTCATGAACATGACAATGAGTTCAATGTTCTTCAGTGGCCTTTCCAGTCACTGGGACTGAATCCAATAGAACACCTTTGGGATGCAGGAAGTGGGTGATGCAGTCATGTCAACAAGAAATATATCCATGTACAACAATATATCCATTGCATGTTTTTTTCATTTAATAATCAAACCACAAATAATGAAAAATAATCAGAAAACACTTCCATACAGAAACAGCTCAATAAATACACATAATACATTGTGAAACTCTGTTTGCATCATCCTCTGGTTAATGGGACGAACTCACCGCTGCTGTCCCTGCCCTCTCCTTCGGACCCAAGGAGAAGAACCAGCACCGCATTCCTCCTGTTAATAGCCACAAAGTATTTATAGATTATTATTTATTCCAGCGATAAAACGTGTTGTATTCAAGCCAGAAGCTAGCGTGTGAAATGTAAACAATGAACGCTAAACTCACGAACGAATCCAACAATGTTAATAAACAAACAGACTCCAAATGCAAATAAAATTAAAAACAAACGGTTGAAAACAAAACCAAAGATTCACTTACCATTTAAAGGTTGATATGTTCCACAATTTGTAGTTTCAGTAGAAAGTCTGGAGAGTGCTACTTTCGGTATCGTGTCATAGACGGAATGAAGACGGAAGTCGGTGTGAATTGATGAATCGACAGACACGTGACGTGACGTGACGCTTTTGGTGTGCATTTGCAGGAGGGCTCAACTGATATTGTCAATATTGAGTTGAGCTTCTTCTTTTAACTATGCAAATATGAAGCATGACCTGGTTCATTAAACAAAACATACTGACCGTAATTGACCTGCGCCACATCGCCCACCACCATGTCCGCCACCGGGATCTGGATGACCGTGCCGTTGCGCACTACAGCGAAGCGTTGCTCCTGCTCGATGCGGCTCTGCAGACCACGGAACTGCTTCTCCTTGCTCCAGTCGTTAAAGGCTGTCACCAGGACCACACAGATGACTGAAAGAAGAATGGCCGCGCCCTCGATCCAGCCAGCCTCTGCCTCGCCTTCGCCCTCAGCTCTGCTCACCCCGTTTCTGCATGCTGTTCGGAAAAGGGGCAAGGGATTGATGGAGTGTGAAAGAGAGTTTGCAGGTTAGAGACAAGTTCCGAGGGTTTGAACAGGAAATTAAATGTGGTCAGACATTTTGGTTGAAAATGTGAAAAGATGTCCTCAGGTCAAGGCAAAATTCCTGGAATATGAACGTTGGAACAAATGAACGTTTCGGAGATACTTATAGGCATAACAGTGGTCGTTCTGATTTATTTTCCACGACTATATTTCACTGTTGACAATATTTTCGAAGCTTAGGCATGGGGAGCAACATCTTATTCAGATAAATTACCTGGGCATAAAATTGTCTATATTTTCCAGATGAAGATAGTAATCAAACTTACATCTAGTGCTCGCTGGGGTGATTATCGGGCTATATAACTATAGCCATTCAAGCGAGGACCATTAATATGGTTAAATTTTTCAGTACTTACATAGCCCTACAAAAAATATTTTTGTGAAACATAGACTAAATGCAAATGTTAATATGATTAGAAAAGCAATAGAATAAAACATTTAACTTAAATTATTTTTTAAATAAATACAAACATGAATATGGTTATCTTTCACCTTTTGTGTTTTTCATATAGAATACAACGTTTTTGTGTTTCTATTAAGCACAAATTTACAGTCGGCTGGAACATGGGGCTGAACATCAGCTTCATTACAAAACAAAAATTGGCCTCTTAGATAAAGCCTTCCCATACAGTGGACCTCCTCTTCCAAATATTACTGATAAAATAAAATCACTGGTACCTGATAGCCTACTTCTTTGTAAGATGCAAGTTTCTGCCACTCACTGTCTGTCCTCTCACTGCCCATGCACCATAATGTTGCATGAAGCACATAGATATTTGCGTGCCATTTCAACCAGTGCTCAAAAACGCTGATTATTTCTCCAATATCCGAGTACAGTCTCATTTCTGGGAGTGCGGGCCTCTGCAAAGAAACCATCCAGTTGCAGTGATGCCCTCATCCTTTCTAGTCCCTTTTCCTCCAGAATCTCCTCAAACATGTCATGCAGAGTGGGCCATGCCCCGTCTGTTCATGCGCTCATGCTCTGTGGGTGATCAGCTCTTTCTATACCGTGCGTGTCATCTCCAGCACCGCCAGCCAGCCTATCCATCAGTTGCTCGTGCGCGTTTAACATTCTAATCAAAGTTCTTATCTGGGATACAATGAGGGTGCAACGCAGAAAATTGAATCAGACTCGATTTGATCGAAGCGTTTGTTAAACCCTCTAATAATTTGGTCTTTGCTGTTTTAACACCATAGTCTTTGTCAGCATCCTTGCTTAAAAGATGTCTCAGGGCTCTCACAGAGCGTATCACGTCAGCAGTTGATGCCTCTGATGAGCTGACTTTTCTTGTCAGTTGTTCAAACGGGGAGAGAAGTGTGATGAAGTTTTCAACCAATCCCCATTGGTGCGCAGTGAGGATTGCGGGGAGGTCCTAGTCTGTGACATATGTAGCAAGTGTGTGCTTTTGTTCCAGAAGCCTTCCCATCATATACAGTATAATGTACTATCACACTGGGTGGCAACATCTTGCTGTAGCCTTTTTGGTTTAATCCCAATTGGATCTGCATAGCAATGCAGGCGTGAGTAGGCAAGGGGTGAGTTTGTTTAAGGTGTCCGTCTATCTTTCGGCCTATTGCAGCCACATCCAAGATGCTCGCTGGCTCAGAATGCCATCATGGACAGCCGCAGGATGTGTGCCGTGCAGCAAAAACAAGAACACTATCCGTCATAGATTTTGTCATATATCTGGAAATATCTCTCAAGAAAGCATGCACTTTAGAATTGTCTATCTTCCATGTTTCAAACATTTTCTGAAATGGCTCTGAGATAGCGGATGCTGAGTGGGAGCCCGCAAACTCCTGGGAGTGAAACATTGCTTTTATCGAGTACATTTTTTTTGTCAATCCACTGTGCCGTGAGGCTAAGCATGCTGCTAACAGGGCTAACATCCGAACTCCATATATCAGTTGTAAAACTGATGGCAGGGATGTCACAAGCCAGTAGCTCATGAATGTGTCTGGCCACAATGTTTCATTTCAGCATGTAGTGGGGCTCCATCCACAAGGCTTCAAAACCCCACGTATTCGACAACGGAGAAAGGTTGGTCATCTAATGCGATGAACTCCATCATCTTGTTCGTGAGCCCTTCAGCTTTGACGTTGTCCGTAGGGAATTTTTTCCCTTTCTCAAATGCTATGGCCTTATCAAGTATTGCTGGTGGTGGTTTGTGCTTTTTTGGTGTCCAGTTAATTTCTATGTTTTTTATCGGCTTTAAGGTAATCGTTGTACACTTCTCAGTG
The DNA here is from genome assembly GCF_960531495.2 of Zeus faber. Lineage (NCBI taxonomy): Eukaryota > Metazoa > Chordata > Actinopteri > Zeiformes > Zeidae > Zeus > Zeus faber. The sequence goes on along the minus strand of NC_137194.1, from coordinate 29,338,370 downwards.
TCTGCTTTTTAAATGGCTGATGAGAATGGATGTGTTCAAATTCTTGCTTGTAGAACCTCCTCTTGAAATGTGACTGGAATACGTCTTACAAATTTCATATCAATGATCTTTCTCCGAGACAGTGAAATACTCCCACTGACATTTTCACTTCACTTCATTTCACTTTTATTTGAAAACAAACCATAGTAGCTGTTATGGGTGGTATTATAGTACCACTGATTGGATTTTCTCTGAACTTGCAGCTGGGTGGGCTACTATTGTCCGAGTTAGAACGCAAATAAAAAAATACACATACAGACATATATATCACTATAAATCAAATTACTCAATGTAAAGTTATACTAAACCTTGTGATTTCCAAAATACCAAACGTTTCTGAATCTTATTAAACAAATACGTTATAGGATCATCCTATTATTCTATCTTGTATTAATTAACATTAAAAAAAACTAAAAACTGAATTGGCTCTCAGACGGGAGCCGGCTCTCATCGTTGACTCATAGAGCTCATAGAGCAGACCAACACATCAGTACTTTACGTTATCTGCATATTGAAGCGAGTGTAAAACAAACATGGAGCAACGTGGTGCTTCGGGGCGCATTGGATAGCCTTTTACAACACTTCCCGGTCTGCTACCGCGCCGTACCAAAAAGAGGTGAGGGTGACAACCGAGCTAAAACCCAAGCAGCTTTGTGTTTGCTGACCAAGTTTTAGTTCAAGGTTATATATATATATATATATAATTTTGCTTCTCCTGTGAATTTGAGAGCCCCGGCAAATGTCTTCCCGTGCAGCGCCGCATCACAAAAAGGCTATACCATGTGTTTTTTATTTTTTTTATATAAGCTATTTATTAATTGAATATACAGAGTCCAATACCAATCAAATGTGCTATATCATGGTATATATCATTATAGAGATATGAAATTACCTATATCGGCATAGAACATTTTGGCCATATTGCTGCAAATAAGCAACACATTTAACCAGCAAAAATTGATGCGACACAACAGATAAAACAGGATGCGACTTATGGTCAACAGTGAAAGAAACTCATTGTGATGAAGATCAATGTGTATGATCTGGAAATACTTTGTGTTTTTTATGGTAAGCCAACAGTGTAAGAAACCCATGGTGAATGTTTATGTGTATGTGTATGAGATTCTAGGAAGTGGATGAGAAAGAAACTAGTAATTATGAAGAAAGAATATGCAGGTAAGAAAAGTTAGCACATGGGTTTAATTTTATTTAATACTGTGTATTTTGGGTGTCATGATAGTAAAATCCAAGACTCCAATAAGAAAATAATTTGCTGAGGAATGCTTATTCTTACCCTTTTACTCTTTTAATATATTTCATTATTTTAACTATATTATTATTCTACTTTGTAACTGCATTTTGCTTTGCTTTTATTGTTACTACCTGATGGCCTTCTTTTAATGTAAAGCACTTGGAGTTACACATTGTGTATGAAAGGTGCTATACAAATAAAGGTTATTATCATTATTATTATTATTATTATTATTTCATTACAGGGAATCATGAATGGGATCATAGGAGTTTTGTTTACCTTAGCTAAAGAATGTGTATTCAGTGAGAGCTGGGAAGAAAATAATCATACATTGTGATATATGATTGAGATGATGAGACTAGATATCATCTGGAAATCTTCACAACATCATAGTTACAGTTAGAGTTAGTGTTACAGATGAAACTTTAATGCTGCATTACAGTAAAGTAACACAATTTTCAGAACTTCATAGACTGGCTCTTCTAATAAATGTCTCTTGCTTGGTTATACTATCCAAATGATGATCTTGTGTGAAAACATCTTATGAAAGTAGCAATGGTCATCCCATTATATACATACATATACAGTATATATATATATATATATATATAGCCCTAAAAAATATTGTGATATTTGATTTTGTCAATATCACCCAGCGCTATATTCAATAAAGAGTCTAACTCTAGCCATCTTTTGAGAAACCAAGGTGACTGTCGTGTGAGTGATCTTCCTGAGTGATCCAAAGGCTTATATTCCAACAAAACAAACAAAAAACTGGTTCAGATGCCTTAAATCAACCCGACAATGAGAAGTAAGAGAAGTACAGAATGGCGGCAGACATACCTTCACTCTCCTCGCCGGGGGACTGATAGAAAGAGAGGCCCAGAGAGATAATGGCGGCAATTTCCAGGATGATCAGCGTTACATCCTGGAGCGCCTCCCATACCAATTGCAGGAAGGTCTTTGGCATCTTTGGCGGGATTAAGTTTTGTCCAAAAACTTGCGTGCGCTTCTCCAGGTCTATGACATTGTCTGAGAGCCCTTTGGGGTGAGAAAAAAGAATGAGTTATGGGTGTTAGAAGGTGTCAGGTCTACATTGTGTATGGTCATGTCTTTGGTGGTTTTAAGGTTATACATTTTTGGATATACATTTTTGCAAATACATTATGCGTAGCTTGCGCAGCTAGTGCTATCAGACAGCTCGACGGCGCCACATGTTTCAACCCTTATGAGTCGGCCTATTGAAGCCAATCCCTCCTCCTCTGCCTACTTTGCAACTTTTGCTGCGTTGATGCACTCCCTCCACCTCCCCTGCATCCACCCATTGAGCCCTACTCTTCAATCAAATGGGGGGATTCGAGCTCATCACTCCTATATTTCTCACTCGCTAAGTATGCCTATGTTTGCTGTACACCTAACTGGGAGTTATGAGCAGTAGAGCCCAGACGCAAAAAAGTTCACAATTTCAAGCACTTGTTAAAATGGTATTGTATTGTTTGATTATCGAAGCTGCTACTCATCAAATGTTTCTGACAATTTATATTGAAGGAGTTGGATACCTATAAAGAAATATCCTCCACCTCAAAACTTGAGTTCACTTTAACACCACCACCATCAATTATTGACTAAAAATTGCACTAAATGCAATTGCCAAAGATTATTTCAATAACTCACTTTTTAGATTAAACTGGACGAGCTTTAGCTCATCCTTTATTATCACACACACATTGAGGCTTGTCCTTCCTCCAGGGGGAAGGCCAGGAATGGTGGGCAGCCTACAGCGCCCAGGGAAAAACTTCCATTGCTGGTCAGACAATGTTTTTTGTGCATGTTTTTAGTGGGGGTTCTTATATGGAGAAAAACCCTGTGTGCACAGGGAGAACATGCAATCTTCACACAGAAAGGCCCCTAATTTGGAGATAACCCGACAGAGCATGGTGCCAGCAGCACCTACCCTAACCCTAACCCTAACCCACATCTTGCTGTGAGGCAGCATTTGTGAGGCATGCACTGTGCCACACCGTGCCATGTGTTGAATGTTATGGGCCTACTAACACACAAACTGTGAAATAAGACAACCCAGTCAGTTTTTTTGTGAGCTGCGATCAAGCACTATTCAGAATTCTCAAAAGAAAATGGGTAAAATAAACTCTCACCATCAGTGGGGGATGTCTTCAGCCTGTGACACAGACTTTCGATATCTGTGTAAGCCTCCTGGATCTTCTGACAAGCTTCAGCGCCCCTCAACTCCATAAGTGCCCTCAACTCCTCCACAGTGGCCCCAAAGTCACCGGCGTGATTGACCTCCATGGCTCCCACACCACTGGGTTGCTTCTTAGGGTGGAAATCCACTGAGCTGTTGGCTAAATCCCCCATGGATGGATGATAAGGGGAGGGGGGTGGCTCTATCTTTGATCAGGGCTTCTGCCCTTGGGTAACAGTTTAGGCTTAGTGGGTTATGAGCTACGTTTGACAACTTAACGCCTGTTCTAATTTTCCCCGTTGTGTCTTCCTCTTCCTGTTCGTCTTGGATTCTCCATAGGGAGCAGACCAGGTCTTAAGATAATGTCTTGGTCCATTGATATTATTGTTAAGTATGTGCAGAATCAAAATTTGAGCCCTTGCTTTTTTTCACCAAATGTATTTTAAACATATCTAAGTGACACGAGGGGCGATAAGAAGTCTTATTGACAATATATGTGGTGAAAATAACAACCCTCTGCTAGAAACAGACAATTTTGGTGATGATAATCTGGAACAATGACCGTAGCTGCAACGATGTCTGAAACATTCATCAGAAAAAACATCACATCAAAGTACACTTAACTTTGATTTGGCACACGTTTCAAAACATCCGGATTTTGCTTGTTGTATCATTAGACGAAACTGTACTTATTACAGGTGTGATGTCAAGGGGATCCTTCCTTCTTTTATTAAGTAAATGGGAGAATTTGATGGGTAGTCGTAGTGCATTTGTGAATGTAGCCTTTAACTGATCCAGAAGGCATCACCTAGACACTGGGACATAAAAGAGAGAAAAAAATACTTGGTTAATGTAATTCATACATCATCAAGAGGCAATGGTGGAAAGCAACACAGTACAAGTACTTAAGTACTGTACTTAAGTGCATTTTCAAGTATAGGTACTTACTTAAGTATATTCAGTTTCAAAGACTTTCGGCTTTGACTCCACTACGTTTCAAAGCAAATATCTACTATATACTTTTTCTCTCCAACTTCTCTAAATATAGTTTTAAACATATGGATTTATAGCCATGTACATTATTTAAATCGGGATTTATAAATATATCTATCAAAAGCAAAACAAATCAGGATATGCAGAGCACTCATTTGCAGAAAATAGGTACGGTAGCACTTTATTCCCTATCATATATTACTGTCATATTTACTTCTGAGTCCTTATATTGACCTGTCTTACAACGCTCACCTGCAGTGATGCTGCTTACATGTATTGTACTGTCATGTATTGTATTGATATTATTTATTCTGCTGTGTATATGTTTTTAGGAACCACAGAATTCCATCTAGTGGACAATAAAGTTTGTCCTATTCTATTCTATTCTAGACTGAATATGATAGGTACTTTTACTTTTAATACTTTAGTACATTTCTCCATCTATTTTCATGCCCCTTAACTAGGTCCGGGTCATGGAGGCAACAGGCTTAACAGGGTGGCCCAGGCCTCCTTTTCCTGAGCAAATTCCTCCAGGCTTTCCCATGCCAGCTGGAAGATATAAATTCCAGCGGCTCCTGTGTTGGCCCCGGGTCTCCTCCCAGCTGGCCGTGCCTGGGGGGCATCCTTAACAGAGCCCGAACAACCTCAACTGGTTTATCTCGACGCAAAGGAGCAGCGGTTCTAATCTGAGATCTTCCTGGATCGCTAAGCTCCTCACCCTATCTCTTAGGCTGAGCATAGCCATCCTACAGGGGAACCTCATTTTGACCGCCTGTATCCGGGACCTTATTCTTTCAGTCATGGCCCCAAGCTCATGACCATAGGTGAGGGTTGGAATGAAGATTGACTGGTAAATTGCGAGCTTTGCCTCTCGGCTCAGCTCTCTGTTCATCATGACAGTCCGGTACGGTGCCTGCATTACTGCAGATACTGCACCCATCCATCTGTCAATCTCACACTCCTTCTTACCCTCACTCTTGTATAAGACACATGTATCTGGCGAATTCTCGTGACCAATCAAGGATACCTGAGAAGTTAAAGAGTTGGTCTACTGTTCCATGACCAGGATGAGATCTGAATTATTCCTCTTGTATCCAAAGTTGACTATCGGTCATATCCTCCTTTCCAGTACCCTCGCATAGGCTTATCCCAGGGAGGCGGAGCACTGAGATCCCTCAATAGTTGGAACACACCCACCGGTCCCCCTTTTTAAAAATGGGGACCACCACCCCTGTCTGCCAATCCCCTGGTACTGTTCCTGACATCCACACCACGTTACAAAGGCATATCATCCATGACCGCCCCCCAACTGCTGTTTGGCGCCACCCCTTGTGGTCGCCTGCGCGAATGCTCTGTGTGATTACGCACATTTTAGTATTTATTTTTGTTTTACATCACTATGTCCGTCAAAAACTAATCAGCAGTGATCTCCAAGGACTGCAATGCACTCGTGGATATAAAGAATTCCCTGAAAGAACAATTTTGGGAAATTTTATCCACTAATCCAGAGTGGTCCATGCTCCAACATGATCCACAATGACAATAACATCAATGCACTCCCTGTTCCACGGGTGGTCTGATGGAGAAAACACTGCAGCAAGCAAGGCGGCATTCGGAATAAGGATGCAACCTTACCGTCAACCTCTGCCCAGCATCCTTCTTGCCAATGTCCAGTCCCTGAAAAACAAGATGGATGACCTCCGGGCAAGAACTACATTCCAAACGGATACAAAAAACTGTTGTTTCCTCTGCTTGACGGAGACATGGCTGAACCCACTAGTACCGGATCAAGCCATATGTCCAGCCGAGGGGTCTCGTATTCCACAAGGACAGAGCCGGGGAGTAGGGGAAGTCCAAGGGTGGAGGCGTCTGTCTCATGACTAACAGCAGCTGGTGTAACCCCAACAACATCAAGAATCTCTCCCGCTCCTGCTCGCTGAACCTGAAACAGCTGACCATCTCATGCCGTCCATTCTACCTCCCCCGAGAATTGAGCACGGTCCTCATCACAGCTATTTATATTCCACCGCAAGCGGACACTGACACAGCACTATCAAGCCTATCTGATGTTGTCGTGTGTTGGGTTCAAAATAAACATTGCAACGCCGCTGAGGTGGTGGCTGGGGACTTTAACAAGACGAACCTTAAAAATGTTATGCTTAATTTCCATCAACATATCACATGTGCCACCAGGGGAGATAGAACCACGGCTTAAGTAAACGGCTACAAGACTCTCTCGCTCCCAGCTTTTGGGCAATCGGACCACACCACCATCTCGTTGCTTCCTGTTTAGAAGCTTTGCATCGTATGTGGAACGGTGGTGACGAGGGATGTAAAGCGGTGGCCGGACCAATCAGAGGCTGCGCTTCAGGACGCTCTGAGTGACGTCGACTGGGACATGTTCCAATCAAGTTTCAGTGACGTCAGTGAGTTAACCGAAGTAGCTATGAGATTCATTGTATTAGGAGGACTCCAAATTTTATTTATTTTCTCAAGCCATAAATATTCACAAATCTTGGCATTCGTCGGACACTATAAAACAATGTATGAGTGATCTTGCTCTTGGGGATTGTTGGCTATCAAATAACCCACATTCTAGAGAATACACATTTTATTCAACACCCCACCAAAGTTTCTCTAGAATCAACAAAGAACTCTGCACTGCCCAAAATCACTAATCTAGAAATCCACCCTATTATAATTTCCGATCACGGGCCGATTAGTTTCAACCTGATAAATGAAACAAACCGGAACCCTCCCGGCAGGTGGCGGTTTAACACCTCACTTTTGACAGATAAAGAATTTAACCATTTCTTTTCCAGAGAATGGACTTCCGTCATTGAACTGAATGACTACCCAGAAATATCACCATTCTACTTTGGGAAACAGCTAAGGCAGTTCTTAGAGGTAGTTGTAACGGGTGTGGTTAGGACCCAATTGCAGCACAAAGACAGGCAGGGATATTTGGTCTTTTATTTGTAGAGCAGACGGAAGACAGGCAGGGAGCAGGCAGGATACGTCGTTGGGGACAGGCAGGTCCGATAACGAGGAGTGCAGACAGAAGACAGGCGGGGGGGCAGGCAGGATACGTGGTCGGAGCGAGGCAGAGTCGGTAGCGGGGAATCAGTCCGGAGAACGCTGGAGAATCTGGTGCAAGCATCGAAGACAATCTGGCAATGCGTGACTGGTGAGAGAGGCATATATAGTGGTTAGATTGCAGATCTGGAACAGCTGTGTGCGCAGATGATTAGAGTTGGGCTAATGGGACAGGTAAGGAGAGGGAGGGGAAAGTAGAAGAAGGCGGAGATCATGACAGCTCAAGGGACGGCTCCTGACGTCCCAAACGAACGAGGAAAAAAAAAAAGAAGAAAATAACACCAAAAGTCCATGCAGGGTGGGAGGAGGGGGTCCGGAGGAGGGCTAGTACTCGTCGGAGACCCCATCCATCTCCACGTCCTCCGCTAAATGGGCCACGTGATCCTCATCGGAGTAGTTGGAGACCCCGTCCATCTCCTCGTCCTTCGCTAAGTGGGCCACGTCCTCATCGGAGGAGGGACCGCCAGGGTCGACATCCTCCGCCTCTGAAACATCGCTGGAGGACGCAGACAAGAGAGGTGGTGGGGTCTGCGGTCAGGAGGGTTGACCCGGTCTGGAGGGCTGGTCAGGATGGCGCTGAAGGAACCTCCTGATGAGGGTGTGGTCCAGAATGTGCCTCGCAGGGACCCAGGACCTCTCCTCCCAGGTACTGCAGGCCTCTCCCACGCCGGAGGGAAGGTAGGAGACGGCGGACAGAAAAGGCAGGACCCCCATCAATGAAGTGCAGAGGAGGCGGGGGAGGCTCCAAGGGGACCAGAGCACTCTCCCGGACTGGCTTGACCTTGGACACGTGGAAGGTGGGATGGACGCGCATGGACCTGGGGAGCTTGAGCCGCACTGCCACCGGGTTGACGACCTTCTCAATCTTGAACGGGCCGATGAACCGAGGAGCCAGCTTCTTAGAGTCCCCCTTCAGGGGGAGGTCCTGGGTGGAGAGCCAGACCTTCTGGCCCGGCTGGGGCCTGGGAGCGGCGACGGTTGGCACAGAGGCGTTGCGGCCAGCGGCTCGTAGGAGGGCGGCCCGGGCCCGGGTCCAGGTCGTGCGACAGCGGCGAATGAAGGCCTGGACGGACGGGCAGGAAGCCTCCCTCTCAAGGGCCGGGAACAGAGGTGGTTGGAAGACATAGGCGCACTGGAAGGGGGAGAGGCCTGTGGCCAAACTGGTCAGGGTGTTGTGGGCATATTCCACCCACAAAAGCTGCTCAGACCAGGACGACGGGTGTTGAGACGTCATGCAGCCAAGGGCCGTCTCCATCTCCTGGTTCTTCCGCTCCGTTTGGCCATTGGACTGGGGGTGGTACCCTGAGGACAGGCTGACGGTGGCCCCTAGGAGTGAACAGAACTCCCTCCAGAAGACCGAGGCGAACTGGGGACCCCGGTCGGATACAACATCTACCGGGATGCCATGGAGGCGGAAGACGTGATACAACAGTAGCTTGGCGGTGCCCTTGGCCGACGGGAGCTTTGGTAGAAGCACGAAGTGAGCCATCTTGCTGAACTGGTCCACCACGGTCAGGATGGTAGTGTTGTCGCTAGACGGTGGCAGACCGGTGACGAAGTCCAAGGAGATGTGAGACCAGGGGCGATGAGGAACCGGCAGTGGGTGTAGGAGAACGGCAGGAGCAAGAAGAGAGGGTTTGTGCTGGTTACAGGTGGGGCAGGCATTGACGGACCCTCAGACGTCCTCACCCAGGAAGGGCCACCAGAAGCGACGCTGGACGACCTCCTTCGTCCGCTGGATCCCGGGGTGGCAGGTGAGTCGGGAGTTGTGGGCCCACTGAAGAACCTCGGACCGGAGGTCAGGCAGGACGAACAGACGGTCGGGCGGACATGCGCTGGGTCCAGGTTGGTCCTGGGCGGAAGCTCTGACCTTCTCTTCCACCTCCCAGGTGAGTGGGGCAACTAGACGGGAGGATGGTAGAATGGTGTCAGAGTCAGCAGCGTCTTCCCCCTCCTCCTGGAACTGCCGGGACAGGGCATCAGGTTTGACATTGCGTAACCCCGGCCAATAGGAGAGGGAGAAATTGAACCTGGTAAGGAAGAGCGCCCAACAGGCCTGACGGGAGTTCAGTCTCTTGGCGGAATGAATAAACTCCAGGTTCTTGTGGTCAGTCCAAACCAGGAACGGCAGGAACGGGTTCCCTCTAGCCAGTGTCGCCACTCCTCCAGGGCCAATTTGACGGCGAGAAGCTCCCTATTCCCAATGTCGTAGTTCCTCTCGGCCGGGGTCCACTCGCTCAGTCGAGCCTGGGTGCGGAAGTCGATCGCGTAATCGACCACGGAGCGGGACCCTTGACTGAGACCCAGGAGACCACCAGCAGCATCGGGACCCCGTGATGTAACCCCGAACACCTTGCGGAGCTCGGCGGCGAAGGCGTGGAAGGAGGAGCAGGCTGGTGTGCGTCGTTCCCACTCGGCCGTTCCCCACCTCTCCTCAGTTGACCGACCACTGAAACACCAACAACCCATTTTGATCCCCTTAACAATTGCCAAGAAAACAATATTACACAACTAGAAAAAGAGAGATAATCTCACCACATCCCAATGGTTGCAGTTATTAATAGATACATCTCAATGGAAAAACTATTGGCAATATCTTAAAACTAGGTTGATTCATTTAATGAAATATGGGCTATTTTTATCACTGACATAACTCCATCATTTAATACTTGAGTCGTCTTGAGTCGGTGCAATGTCGTGGTGCTTTGAGGCATGTGGGGGTCCTCCTGGTCTGCCGGGGCTTTGCGGTTGGGTGGATGCCCCGGGTGCTCTGGGGACATCCGTGATGCGTGGGCCTGTGTTCTTGGGGGATCCCGTGGCCCCACGGGGGAGTTGGGTGGTCTGAGTGGTGGCACCCACTCCTTTATCTGAGTTGAGCTGGCCTGTCTCCGGGGGTGGGGGGGGGGACGTGCTCCAGGGGAGTACCTGCAGCTGGGGTCCGTGTGTTGGTTCAGGACGTGGTTGTGGGTTCTGGGGCTCAGGTTGGGGGCAGGGGGTGTGGGTCGCTGGTTCGGGTCTCGGCCCTGTGGTCAGCAGGTCGGTGCGCCGCTGTGGTCGTCTGGGGTGGCTGGGCTTGTGTGTCCTTCTGCGTCCAGTGGGGGGGCTGGTTAAGCATTCCGTCTGGTCCTGTCAACCTGGGTCCTGAATCTGGCTGGCTGTGCTAGACGCGGGGGTCACCATGTGGCCTCCTTCGTGGCGGGCGGTCTCCTGTCCTGCCGGGGTACCTGCCCTCTGGCGCTCTCGGTGGGCGGGGCGCTTGTCGCTGGGGGGTTGGGCTGTGGGGGGCTGGGAGGGGGTGCCGTCTGCCGCTCCCTGTTCTGTAGTCCGCATGCTTGGTGGCTGGGGGATGACCAGGGGCCTGATGGGGGCACGGAGCTGCCCGACATGGCAGAGGTGCATGGCGGACCGCTCTGCGCCCTTGGCTGATCGCTGTAGGTTGGCTGCCACCAGGTACGGGAGGCACTGGGGCACGGTTGGGTCCGGGGGGAGGGGGTCTGTGTGGTTGCTCCCCGGCCTGCTGCGCCCCTGGATCGATCCGGTCGCGACTCGCCTATCTCTCTCAGTGCCAAAACTCATACTCAGCACATACACCACACAATAGACTGAGGACTTGCGGGATAGGCGGTGTGCAGGCTATGTGGGTGGGGATGCGGCGGGATGCCATCTTGCCTGTCACGCTCCTGCCCAAGCGTGCTTTTTGTCCGTCCAGAAATTTTAATCCCACTCACATTAGCTTAGAACACAGACACTCGCACACCAATCCTACTCCGAACAACACTCCATCAGACTAGGGTCTGTGGGGCAGGAGGGGTGTGAGTGATTCCGGTTTGACTTGCCTGATGGACTCGCAGCCCCAACCCCGCAATTTTAACTGCAATTACCAACAGCACACAATGAGCACTGGAGTTTTCCGGGTAGGCCAATTGCTGGCGGGTCGGTGTGGGGGCGTGGTTGGCCGGGGGGTGGTCGGGTGGGCCCCCCTCCCGGCCTGGCTGGAGTTCTGACAGCTTTGACAGGAGTTCTGCGACGGGGCCCTTGGGGGAACTGCTTGCCGTTGTTGGTGTGGGCGGCGGCTGTTGGCCTTTTGCTTCTGCGGCGCGCCCGTATACCTGGCGGCCGGTCAGCATCGGCTGGGGGGTAACATCGTGGTGCCCCGCGCTGGGCACACGCTGCTACATGTATGGGCACTTGACACTCACGCCGGGTGGGGCGTCTGGTCGGCTGCAGTGGGGCTGGCCTCCCCCTTGTGAGGGACGTGGGTGGGCATGGGGGTCCTGCCGGCTCGCCCGTGGGGCGGGCGGCTTTGGGCTTTGGGGTGTCAGTCTGTCGTCGTAGGGCCGAGATCCGGGCCTGCAGTCCGTGCCTTGTGCCCGTGGCCCGGGTTCTGTGCTGGCGGCTGCGTCTTGTGCCTGCACCTGGGGGTTGGTTGTATGTGTGCACCCCTGGGGTGTGAGGTCGCCTCATGCTCCATGTGACTGGGTCATGCTCCTCAGGACTTGGCGTGAGGGCTGCTCCACGGCCCTCTGGGTTCTCTGGGGGCCTGGGGGTTTTCTGTGGCCGCAGGGCAGGGTACTTGGGGCTTTCCTGCAGCCATAGCGTGTCTACAGGCCTGCGGAGTTCGGGGGGGCTTCGGGGCCCCTTCCGCTGCTTGGAGGCATAATACCGACCTTCAACACCAGTACCAATGGGGATAAGTCATGAACATTAACTGGTGGCCATCTTACACACACACACACACACACACACACACACACACACACACACACACACACACACACACACACACACACAGCACAAGTAAAAGTTTTTTGTTTTTTTTTAAGTTTGCTGACGACACTGTCATGGTGGGCCTGATCACCGATGATGACGAGAAGGCCTACCGTGAGGAGGTGGCTGACCTGTCACTCTGTTTCCAGGACAAGAGCCTCCTCCTGAGCGTCAGCAAAACTAAGGAGCTGATTGTGGACTTTAGGAGAGGATTACAACCGAGGACGCACGCGCCGTTGGCTTCAAGTACCTGGGAGTTCACGTCACGGAAGGCACAACATGGACTATACATACACTCTGGTGAGAAAGCCGAGGCAGCGTCTTTACCACCTCAGGCAGCTGAAGAGATTCAGGGTCTCGTGAGGATCCTCAAGTCATTCAACTCTGGAACAGTGGAGAGCATCCTGATAGGCAACATCAATGCCTAGTTTGGGAACTGTACTGCTCAGGACAGGCGGGCCCTGCAGAGGGTGGTGCGTTCAGCCGAACGTACCACTGGAACTACCCAGGATGTGTAGTAGCAGAGCCATAGGATCATAAAGGATCTTCACCACCCCAACAACAGGCAAACAACACAGAGTATTTGAATGCCATTGCATCTTGCACAGAGTGAGTCTGCAAGTGAGGTTCATGGATGGGGAGTCATATCATGGGTACAGGGACAATGGAGGATCTTTTAAAGCAGGTGGGGACCATGGATTCAGCCATGGAGAGGTTGAAAATTGTGGTGAACACAGGAGCAAGCTGGTTAGCACAGGTCTTCAGTACCCTCCCAGATATTCCATCCAGGCCAGCAGCTTTCCTTGTGTTCATACACAGCAGAGCCCTCCTCACCTTTCCCGGAGAGTGCGTGATCCGCCCCAGGTGAGGAACTCCCTTCAGCCACACTAGCCAGCACGCTAACGATGTTGTTGTTCCGGTAGTCCATAAGAGTCCGTAGTCCCCGCCATAGGCTCCTGGTGTCGTTCAGCTCCATTCGTCTCTGCATCCTGCCCACGTAGTTCTTCTTAGCGGCTTTCACCGCCTTCTGCAGGTTGTAGGACTCCGCTTTATGATCCTCCATGTTACCGGATGTCAAGCCGGAGTTGTAAGCAGCATTCAGTGCGGCGCGGATGGATTTGTCAACCCATGGTTTCTGATTAGGAAAAAGTCTAATCTTAACTGATGGGACGATGCTATCCACTAGCATAGCTATGTAAGCAGTGGTTACTTGGGCAAACTCGCTGACATTGCTGGAACATTACTGGAACATATCCCAGTCGATGTCACTCAGTGCATCTTGTAATATCGACTCTGATTCGTCGGACCACCGCTTTATGTCCCTCATCACTACCGCTTCGCATACACTTTTTTGTTGATACACTGGAATCCAAAAAATTACGGTGTGGTCCGACTTACCCAAAGGTGGGTGAGAAACAGCCTTGTATCCATTCTCAAATGGAGTATACCATTGGTACAGAGTTCTTTCCCCCCGGTGGCACACGTAATGTGTAAACGTTTTTAAGGTTCGGTTCTCGTTGAAGTCCCCAGTTATTATCATCGCAGCATCAGGGTGTTTGTTTTGATGCCAACACAGCACATCGTGAAGAACTGATAACACTGCCACGGTGTCTGCCTGAGGTGGAATGTAGGCCGCCGTGATGATAACTGAACTGAACTCCCGGAGTTCACCGAGCTGACATCCGGGTCAAGGAAATCCTCACAACGAATCTAGCATCTTTTGAATGTATTTGATTTTCACTCTCTGGGTCTCCTCAACTCCAGATTGTCCTCATATACCGCCCCCCAAGGCCTCTACCACCATTATGTCTGAGCTTACCGAGCTATTGTCCTCTGTCTGCTCCAAGTCTCCATCTACCCTCCTGCTGGGAGACTTCAATATCCATGTGGACTCCTCCAGTTGCAGCTTTGCTGCTGAATTCCTGTCACTGTTGGACTGTTTTAACATCATGCAGCATGTCCAAGGCCCCACCCACGTTTAAGGTCACACTTTGGACCTAGTCTGCTCTACCGGTACTCCTCCCCTCCCATCTGCAGTGCCTGGCAGTATTGGACCATCATGCCGTCCTCTTCACTGTCCCTGTCCCCCTGCCCATGCAGCGCCCTGGTCGTACCATCACCTTCAAGAATATTAAGTCAGTGAGTGCACCAGCTCTATCTGACTTGCTTGCAACCCTCATGGCCTTGGCTCCCCCTGACACGTTGCCGGACAACCTAGTCGCCCACTATAACATTGCTCTATCCAGTAGCCTGGACACTGCCGACGCCCCTGACATCTGCAACAAGTTCCTGGACTTTTTCCAGGCTAAAGTGGACACCATTCACCAACAACTCCTGGTTCCTGCCCCCTCTCCTCCCAACGTGTCCCAGATGCTGAGGAGTGTGCCCTCAGCAGCCCCACTCCACCCCAATGCTCTCTCTCTTCCTTCTCCCTAGTGGATGCTTCACTAGTCTTGAGGTTGGTGACCAAAGCCAAAGCCTCCACCTGTCCCCTGGACCGTATGCCAACGGCATTGGTGAAAGCCTGCCTTCCTACCCTCTGCCCCTCTATCGCAGACATAATAAACTCCTCCCTAGCATCTGGTACAGTTCGCCCCAGTCTCAGAATCATCTCCATCGCTCCCATCCTAAAGAAGCCTGGTCTGGATCCCGACGATTTTAACAACTACCGGCCGATCTCCAACGTTCCATTCCTCAGTAAGGTCCTGGAAAGAGCAGTGGCCGCCCAGCTCCATCATCATCTGTCCGACCATGAGCTCTACGAACCCCTGCAGTCAGCCTACAGAGCACACCACAGCACAGAGACCGCCCTAATGAAGATCACCAACGACCTCCTCCTCGCTGCAGACTCTGGTAACATCAGTATCCCCATCCTCCTGGACCTCTCCACTGCTTTTGACACGGTTTCCCACACAATCCTCCTCAAACACCTATCCAACCTCCTTGGCATCACCTGTACAGCTCTCTCATGGTTTCAATCATATCTATCAAACAGAACTTAGTTTGTCAACTTCAACGGCTCCTCCTCCCCCAATGCCCCAGTCAACCATGGCGTCCCTCAAGGCTCTGTGCTTGGTCCAACACTCTTCGTCATCTACCTGCTCCCCCTCGGTCAGATCGTTCGTCACCATGGTTTCAACTTCCACTGCTACTGTGATGATACACAGTTTTATCTCAGCACCTCACCATCCACTCAGTTCCCCTCACAGTCTCTGGTCAACTGCCTCCACGGCATAAAAACCTGGATGACAACAAACCTACTCAAACTCAACAGCAATAAGTCAGAGCTCATGCTTTTGGCCCCAAAGCCGCTGCTCCGGAAGGTTGGAGATCTCCTCCTCCTCGTCGACAGCTGTTCGATCAAAACATCTCCCGATGTCTGCAACCTGGGTATTATATTGGGTTGCTGTCATAACAGGCACTGACCACCTTCTGACCACATCTCTTAGCAGCTGCTTCCAAGATGGCAGCTTTGAACATGGTCCAATTGGACTCCATTTCCTCAGCCTCCTTCAGGATGTGGCAGAAGCTTTACGGAGTTGGTAGTTGTCGCTCTGGACAGAGTCCTCTTCCAGTCCTTCCCAGCAAACCCTCACTTCCTGTTTGGGCTTCCCAGGTCTGTCCGGTAGTCTTTTCGGCCATCTGATCCAGCTCACTGCCAGGTAGTGATCGGCAGACAGCTCTGCTCCTCTCTTCACCCAAGTATCTAGAACACATGGCCTCAGGTCCGATGATATGACTACAATGACGATCATTGACCTTCGTCCAAAGGTGCTCTGGTACCAAGTACACTTATGAGCTCCCTTGTATTCAAACATGGTGTTTGTAATTGACAGTCCATTGCTAGCACAGAAGTCCAATAGCAAACTACCCCTCGGGTTCAGATCAGACAGGCCATGTCTCCCAATCACACTCCCCCAGGTGTCCCCATCCTTGCCCACATTAGCGTTGAAGTCACCCAGTAGAACTATGGAGTCCCAAGGTAGAGCAACCCCCCCGCCCCACTGACTCCAAGAAGGTGGTGTACCCAGAACTGCTGTTGGGCGCGTACTGTATGCGCAAACCACAATCAGAGTTCCCCCTTCCTGCGACCCAAGTCACATTGAGGCCACCCTCTCATTGAGCCTTGAGCCGGGGGCTGCCAAACTCCAGACTCACCGGACTCCGACTCGTCCCTACTCCCTCTCGTAGCCGGCTGTGAGAGATCGTTCTTTTGAGGCTAACACGACTTCATCACGACGATGCGAGCCGCCCTCTGCAGCCAAAACAACCCTAACCCTTACCCAACAATGGGTAAGTGACGCGCGTTGCAGTTCCAGATGCTGGCGCGTAAATAGACAGGAATATCCGTGTATCATTCCATCATTTCATATCCCATTCAGAATCCAAAATCAGATGTTATTGACTTTTTCCCGCACAGGGGACTATGAAATGTTGTGAGTGTGGGGATCTCACCGTGGGGAGCACAGCGTAGAACCCCCACGCTCCCTACCGGGACCTCCAGCATCGCCCCAAGCCGGTCCCAGCTTCGCAGCTGGGCCCACTCTGCCTCTGCCTCTGCCTGCTGCTCACTGGGCATCGCACCCCTGACCACTGGTTCCATGTGTCACCCAGTCACCAGGTGCTCATCTGCGAGCTCCACTCCAAGGCCTGGCTCAAGAGGTGGGTCCTGATCTCCCTAGCCCAGGCGAGGTTCTCTTCCAGCTGTTTTTAGATGTTGTCTCATAGGATCATGTGTTTATTTGTACTTAAACTTAAAGTAAATGCGCTGAGTACTTCTTCCACCACTGCCAAGTGATAAATAAACACTTTCTCCAATACACTACTTTCAGAGAGTAGAGCATCAAAATACCTAGAATTTGGAATTTTAGGAGGACTGGCATATTTTGTCCAAGCTAGATGTATACTGTTAAAAAAAATCTCAATGTTCTCACAGTTCTCAGTGTCTCAAGCTGGCAAAACATATACTAACACCGCTTGTACTGAATACGGGATTGTGAGTTGTGAGTGATTTGGAGTTCACTGACATCTTGCAACTGTGAATTCAGTTAAAGGAAGTGGGTCCATAACTTATTTATGTGATTCCGTGTTGATCTTTGGACTTAATTGATTCTGGATGCCTCCTGCATCAAACAATACCCCGATGAGTTGTTTCTCATCCTCTCAAATAACACCCCAAATAGCACAGAGGCCACAAAAAGAAATAGATATATATCATTTTTGAATGCCCTCACTTACAGATCTAGTTACCTAATTACAGAAATATGTTTAGTTTGTTCAAGAGAAAGATAATAGCTTCTTGAAAATAGCTTCTGATGATGAAGTAAGACGTCAGCAAACTGCCAAACAGCAGGGTCGTCTTTGCATCTAAGTTTTCATATGGCCACAAGCTTGCGTCAAACAGCCGAGTCATGATACTGACTTGTCATCTGTAAGTCATTAAATGAAATTAAGACTTAACAGATACAGTAGGTTCCCTATATTTCAACCCACTGCGCTTAAATGTAGTCCAATGGGGCAGATGTTTTATGGAAGGCATTCTGTGACGCAAGTCACAATTGGGGTTGGAGTGGATGCACGGACTGGATCTTGGAGGGGAGGGTACTCTCACTATGCGTAGATGTAAAAGGTTACCAAAATATATTCAACATTATCCTGCTTAGTATACGGCTACTTATCTAATAAAAAATATATACTGAGACAAAATATTTATTTTAAAAATATTTGATAACTAGCTAGTAGGTCTAGTTGTATTACGAGTGTGAAACTTTTTTGAGATTTGATTCTTGATGATTCAGAGAGGGGCCCCTACCGGTTCCACTTCTCTGTATGTGCAACTTAGTAATTGCAATTTATTAGTAATAGTAACTATTCCAATAGTAACTATTGTCACTAGAAATATTTTGCATTGTTACTAGTAACAACTCCGATAGTGACTAGAATCTAATAAATAATAACTAGTACCTAATACATTTTGACTAGTAAACTTATAATAGTTACTAGTAACTGTTGGAATAGCAACTAGTAAGTAAAATATAAGTACTGATAACTATTTTTTTTTAATGTGAATAGTTCGTCCTATAGATTAAACGTTATGACGGCTTGCCACAGCTCGGTGCCCATGTGCGGCGAAACAGCCAATCGGATGCGAGAGTCCCTTGTTTTTTTGTGTGCAGCAGAAAAGGCGCACAGCCATGACGCGGCCGTCGCGCCATGAGATCCTGTGATGCTGTTATAAAGTGTTGGGGGGTGGACTCACTTTCGCATTTTTATTGTTAATACTCCGGCCCGGAGAGAGAAAGAGAAGAGAGTAACCCGTGCACCCGGAACGAGGAGCAAAAGTGTTGAGGATGAGATTCCACCTATGCCGCGGCCGCGGCAGATGCGCTTACCTCTTTAACCTTCACGTTGCGGTTGTTAACCTTGGTCCGCACGCACGGGCATCCTTGCACGGAATTGCGGCGACGCTCCTAAAAGAAAACCCCACCCCGCATCGTTTTGAGGTGTTCTTTATATCCTAAGTATCTTATTTATACATTTTGGTGGTCGGTCGGTCGACGCAAAAGGGGTGAGAGAGATAGGTCGGGGGGACACTTATGCGAGACAGTTCTTCTAAGAACAACACGCCGGGGGACGCTGCTGCAAGGTTATTTGCACAAATGCACATTATATTTGC
Organism: Zeus faber; assembly: GCF_960531495.2. Classification (NCBI taxonomy): domain Eukaryota; kingdom Metazoa; phylum Chordata; class Actinopteri; order Zeiformes; family Zeidae; genus Zeus; species Zeus faber. The sequence goes on along the minus strand of NC_137194.1, from coordinate 29,319,344 downwards.
CCTGCCATGGTTTTCAAGCGGGGCAAATAAGTAAGCAACTAAGTAAAGCGGCGACCAAAGCCTGCTTTGCAACACAGCAGTCCCTGCAGCTGCAGAAATCGAGGCATCCCCGAGCGCCAAACACTGGTTGTCATTGAAATAAATAAATATATATGTATATACAGTAAATATATATAATACAAAAATATATATACAGTATACATTTATATATATATATTATGGCACATATATAAATATATATATGTGCCATAATATTGTGTGTGTGTGTGTGTGTGTGTGTACTTTAAGGGGCCAAGAAACATTAGATATCCCTGCGGCAGCTGATCCATGACGAACACATGACGCTCATCAAACATGACTACTACTACTACCTGGTATTATTACTAGTACTATCCTGGTAGTAGTAGTAGTAATAATAATAATAATAATAATAATAATAATAATAATAATAATAATAATAATAATGCTATGCTTTAACACACGGGGCAATTGTGACATGTCAGAGTTAAATAATGAAGGTAACACTAGTCACTTTGAATACTCCCCAGGACATGGCCGACGACGGAGGTGAGTTCAGAAAAGCATACAGTAATAATAATAATCAGTATAATGACAATAAACATACTACTTACCTTTTCGACACCAGCTTCCGTCCATCCGATACAGTCCAAAACGTGCACATATATATGCGTGCCCGAGCGATGCAGACGAAACGACGTGATGTCCCATCTGTTGTTTCTCAGCCCAGAATGTGTAAAAAATTAAAAAAGGAAAAAAAAAGCGCATCACAGAATATAGTTAAAAGAGACGCCCCATTTTTTATTCCCAGGGACCATTTAATAAATGCTGCAGATGTGAGCGCGTTTTTTACACATAAAAACGAATGCGCTAGAACTTGTTTGCAGAGCGACGCTTGTTTTGTTTTATTTTTTTGTTATTAATATTATTAATGTTGTTAATATTTTTTTATTTCCTGCATTTTTATTACAAGTAGATATCCAAACAAATCGTTCCCCCGAACGGGTGGGCTAAATCTTCTTCTCTTTATTTGAGCCTCTGGCAACATAAAGAGACATAACATAAGCGCTGCTCTATGCGACGGATATAAGGGGGAAGGAGGTTGATGGACGCTGTCCCTGCTAGTCATCCTCCTCCTCCGCAGCGCCCCCCCCCCCTCTCAATCGGCTAGCCTTGGTATTACACCCGCGACCACTGGAATGGGGGGAAAAAAAGTTGTTGGATCAACTTCTAATGGCAAAGAACCGTGCGAGTAAAAAAGAGATATAAATAAAAATTGAAATGAAATATATGTACACACACAAACAGAAGTTAACAGGGGGCAGCATTTTTACCACTGACTATGTTCACTTGTAATGGTAAATTGTGAATAGTAACAATAGTAAGTATAATAGATACAGTAGTATGATATTAATAGCGGTAAGTGGTGTTTGAAATATGCTATAGTACGGTAAAATAGCAGTACAGTAATAATAATAATCAGAATCACAATTGCTTTATTTTGCCAGGTGCATTTACATGTACTAGGAATTTGGCATGATGATTATTGGTTCATGTCTACAGACGATTAGCATTACAAGCTTTACAGTATGAGGAGAAAGGAAAAAATAAAATACAATTTGAGTAAAAAGTTAGATAAAATAAAATTTGCGAAATAGCCGAAAAAAGCAAAACTAAAATATTCAAATAAATAAAATATACAAATATACAATGCGATCCTCTGCACAGCATATGTTATTGGTATGGTTGCAAATTATGAATATAAATAATTATATGTATTTACTAGGTTGTTACAGTTTGTTCAGTGTTGTTGCACGTACATGTATGCTATTGTACTTATTACTATTGTAAGTATTTGAGTGAGTGGATGAGTGAGTGAGTGAGTGAGTGAGTGAATGAGTGAGTGAGTGAGTGAGTGAGTGAGTGAGTGAGTGAGTGAGTGAGTGAGGGAGTGAGTGAGTGAATGAGTGAGTGAGTGAGTGAGTGAGCGAGTGAGTGAGTGAGAGGGATTATAGAGAACATAATAACAACAACAACAATAACAATAATAGTACTTATGGTAATAATAATAGTAGTAATAATTATACTACTACAAACTAATTTAATTTTCCTGAATTTAAAGTGTCATCTTATCTTGGCTTAATAATACTACTGCTACTAATATATTATTGTAACTGCAAAAAGGTCATCTTACTGAGGGGGGAGCTATTAAGTGCCTTAATAGTCACTTAATTAACATAGGCTTTTTTTATATATGAACACCCCCCCCAAAAAAATCCCTTTTAGAGGTTTGTACACTAAGGATAAAGAAGGGTTCGCCAGCTTGTATGGGGGATACACTGGAACCTCACCAGTGATGTAGATCTCCCAGCTTTCTATTGTAGTTCTGCTTAATTTTCCTGAATACACAGGGGACCAAGCCCGGAATCGAGATTGTGCCTCTGGAGGAAGATGGGAGAAACAGTGAGTGAGTGTCTGGTGATGGTGATTTGAAAGAAAGAAAGAAAAGCCGTTAAATGTTGGAGCCACCATTTGAATGGGTTTGGGAAAATGGTAATGTCCTGGAGCTCCACCAGCGGACTCAATTCAGGAAGAGGGTAGTGTAGTTTCTTGATGAATTTGATGTGTTGATGAAGAAGGAGAGACCGCTGACGCTGACTTGAGTAAAATAATAGATTTATTACAAAAGAACAGCATCAGACCCAACTTGCCTAGGACTCTGTCGAATGAAACTCGGGAGGGTTATTTTATGCTTGCCCAAAGACAACGCTGACCATTTGGTTCCCCTACATAGGTCACAGGTCACATTTCACCTCCCTTATCACCCCTGGTGATGTGCTCTCTCTCTCAGGACCCCTGGCACCGTCTCTTAGTAATTATCTTATACGATGGGGCTGTCTTGGGATGCCACACATTCCAAGACACCTCAGTAGTCAAACATCCTGGCTACTGAGTACTCAATTTTTAGTTCCCCCAGCTTTTCTACATTCGTCATCCCACCTGAGAAAGCCAATAATGACTTCCCAAATTCCCCTTCGAGACTACACAAAGTCTCGACAGAGATAAGAGTCATTGAACTTGCGACATTAATTGGCTTAATAGAAATAAACTACTAACAAACAAAATGATTATAATATACCCTTTTGAACATGCTTAGTGGTAGCAATACAATACATTTGTGGAGTGTGAGAGCGAAAAATCTGGCAGCTTCCTTTCTTAGTTCTTTCAACAACAATCAAGACAGGAAAATTCTCTCATGGTTCCTCTGCCCCAGGCAACCACCTATTGCTCTCCAAATCAATTAACCACAAAGAAGAAGGGTTTAGAAAACTGTACAGGATGTTACATATAAATGCAGACATTCAGAACCTTTGAAATAAATCAAAAATTTTGTCCAAAGTCAGGCTGGTCGACCCATCGGACCTTCCAGTGAACCTGTCCATGCCTATCATAAATGTCCCTCAAAACCCCGCAAAAAACACCCGAGGTCCCAATACATCCATTTCACCCTGTTACAGAAAACTTAAAAGAAAACAATACTAAATCAAAGTAATATGTCTTGCTAAAAATATTTACTTTAGAGTACAGACTTTTCATCAATAATACAGGTTACATTGTAATACACAAACTCCAACATTATAAAAACCTGCATAACACATATGTATGTATTGAACTGTTGCTTTTTAACACCATCAACTTTTAATGATATTTCACTCGACACTCCTGATCATGATGTCCTCATTCAGGGTCCGTCGTCCATTTTCATCCTCCATTTTTGAATTTCCATGTTTGAGTGTTCAAGTCCATTAGGCTGTTAGGATCTCCGGACACAGCCAACTCAGACTGGTCCTGAAAGAAAAATTCACTAGCCAGTATCTTGCACACACATCAAATACAGTGTAATAATTTCACTTTTGCATTACGCTTTAACATTATTTCAATATATGATTAACATTTTCCTTTTCCCCCCTTTGTCCATGCATTTTCTCAGTTAAAAATAGACTTGAGTCTATGACGGAATCAGATATTCAGAATGGATATTTCTCTACTAGTGTTAGCTCCTAACTACACACCTCTACCCAGTTCAGACTTGTATGCTGACAAATTTTAACAATGCGATTTTTCAGCACACCATTTATTTATTTTTGTTCACAAACACCTTGGCTTTGCGGATGATGAACAGCTCCTAGATGTTGTTTAATTCCCAATTTTTGCAGAATTAATTTTACTGTTTTATCCACAAACTCCTTCCCATTATCTAAAGATATGCGATGTGGAAGTCCCCACCTGCTTATGACCTCACGACACAAAAACTTGGCTTGGCAACTGACTGAGCATCTTTACGGTTTGTTGGACATGCTTCAGTCCCCCGTGAAAATCTATCCACGACGACTAACATGTATCTTTTACCTCCAACTGGTCTTATCATGTCAACAAAATCCACGACCAACTCACGCATGGGACCTGTCGGAGTTGGAATGTGATAGGGTGGATTCATCACACCCCTCCGAACATTGTTTTTAAGACCGATTGTACATCTGCCTATGACATAATCAATTTGCTCAAGCAAGTACGGTGCCCAAAAACCCTACTCTTTCGTTATTTTTCTTCTTTCCTCTGTTAGGCCCACGGCCTCCCAGCACCACTAGAGGCTCTTGCCCCATCTGCAGCGCCCTACTTGAGCCCAATTGTACACACCTGGGATCAATTACCTGCATCACTCTCACAGTATTTAGTCTCAGCTTCCCAGTCATTCCTTGCCAGACCGTCCACTAGCTTACCCGCGTTGTACAGCTACTGGCTCCCTTCCAAGTTTCTAGCTCCTAGTGCTTCTTTCAATTTCTAGTTTATGTCTCTTTGTTTCGTCTTCCCCTTACCTGCTTGTCTCCTCTCGTCGACCCAGTCCGTCTGTCCAACTCCAGCCAGCCCGGTTTACATGCTTGTCTCCGCTCGTCGACCAAGGCTGTCCGTCCTTCTGCATCCAGCCTGGTTCCCCGTCTCTCCACCCGGATCCTGGACCCCTCCTCCTGGTCATCATAATCCCTGCCCTGTCCGGCTCCATCCCTACCTGACCGGGACCCCCCGTCCAGCTCCACCGTCTGGGCTAATAAACATCCTTTGCCTGCCTCCCGTCTCCCCGTGTCGTGCGTTTGGGTCTCTCCTAGCTCTGGTCGTGACAACCTCCCCCCTTGCAACATGGGCTAACCCATGTGCTTCCTGAATCATCCGACCTAGAGTTTCCTGGTCCTGTTCCTTCTGGTCATGCTCCTTTTTCCTCCTCTTTAGCCTACATCCCTCTGACTGCTGGGTCGTATTATCCAATAGCTTCGTCAGAGTCACTCGTGCTCTCTTCTCCTATTTCCAGGCTTCTGACTTGTTGCCTGCTTCCAAAACGGTTCCTTCTCTTGGTACTGTTGGAGCTCTGATACATCTTTATGGTTGTTGTAGCCTTGCCCATCTCTATTATTTGCTCATCCTCGTCTTTGAAGAGATAGTTGCCCTCTGTTGTCATCACTGGGAGCTGGGGATAAACATCAGTAAACTTCACCTCCGTCTCATAAGGCGGGGGCTTCTTTACAGATGCTGTATGTGAGAAGGGTGCGGTAATCTTCTCCATCAATTTTTCTGCTTCCTTTTCATTTTTCTTTATTTCTTGTCTACTTTGTTCTCTTTTTTTCCTTTGCAGCTTCGAACCATGTCTGTCCCTCCTTTACGAACAGCTAAAGAATGCCAAGTTCTGTTTGTCTTTTCTCCGTGCGTCTCTTTCCTCTTTTTCTTTTCTTTTGATTTACTTTATATGTGGACACAAGCACCTGCATTATTTTAATCACATCCGGGTTAAGAGTTCCTTCAGCTGGCCATGGTTGTTCAATGTCAGGTCACCGCTTGCTCCATTTTCCTGATATTTTTGCAATATCTTTCATAACAGGATTATTCTTTCGCACTACATCAATAGGAGTGATTACTTTTGTTATTTTTGTATCCATTTATTTTATTGTATATTAAATTGATTTATTTAAAATTATTTATAAAGCACCGTGTAATCACACTCAACCAAAAACAACTGAATTTACCAACCCCAAAGGAGACCAATAGCTTTCCACTTATGAAAGCAACTTCACTTGTTCATGATCTGATACATCTGATCATACTCATTTATCATAAATTATCAAAATGTCCATCAATGTTCACTTCTCAAAACAGCCTCAATCAAGGTAAACCATACTCAGATAATGAAACCAATATTCACAGCACTCAACCGTATTTAAATTAAATCAGTTTTTACGCATGTGATCAATCAAATCAATAATACTCCATTAATAAGGCGAATGCCTTGATTAGTCAGTGCATTGCTAAGCCTCTTACTAACTAATTGCAAACGCAATATAAGAAAAAGAACTACTGTAATCCTATATGTGTTAGGCCCACGGCCTCACAGCGCCACTAGGAGCCGCCCTTGCCCCATCTGCAGCTCCCAACTCAGACCCAATTGCACACACCTGGGATCAATTACCCGCACTGTATTTAGCCCCAGCTTCCTAGCCATTCCCTGCCAGACCGTCAACTAGCTTTCCCCGAGTTGCATCGCAATTGGCTCCCTTCCTAGTTCCTAGTTCCTAGTTCCTAGTTCCTAGTTCCTAGTTCCCAGTTCCAAGTTCCTAGTTTATGTCTTGTTGTCTCGCCTTCCCTTCACCTGTCTGTCTCCGCTCATCGACCAGGACTCTCCATCCAGCCTGGTTCCCCGTCTCTCCACCCGGATCCTGGACCCCATCTCCTGGTCATCATCGTCCCTGCCCTGCCCTGCTCCATCCCCTCCCGACCAGGTCCCCCCGGCCAGCTCCACCGTTCCGGTTAATAAACATCCCTTGCCTGCCTCCCGTCTCCCTGTGTCGTGCGTTTGGGTTCCTCCCTGTTCTGATCGTGACAGTACGGTCTGGCCAGGAAAACATGGACCCAGCCAACACAGAAGGGCTCTGCCGCGCACTCCGGGACCAAGGAGTGTTGCTTGGGCAACATGACCAGGCCCTCCGGGACATCGCGGAATACCTCCGGACCATCTCGGCGGCCGTCAGCAGCCTGCAGGGTCCTCCGGCCCCCGTGGCCCCCCCTGCTCCTCCGACCCGCCCTCCTTCCCCCACCAGGGCTCCCAGCACCTCTCTTGTCCCCCCTGAGCCCCACGTTCCAGCTCCAGCGCCTTACGACGGCGATTTCGGCACCTGCCGCGCCTTCCTTGTGCAGTGCACGGTGGTTTTCCAACAGCGGCCGTCGTCGTACGCCTCCGATAGTGCCCGCATCGCGTTCCTCATCTCCTGAGAGGGGCGGCTCTCAGCTGTGGTTCCGCGGTTTGGAGTCAGGGGGGTCCCGTGAGTCTCTCCTACGATCTGTTTACCCGCGAAATGAGTAGTCTTCCACCACCCAGTTTGCGGCAAGGAGGCCGCCAGAAGACTCCTCTCCCTCCGTCAGGGTTCCCGTAGCGTCGCTTCCCTCGTCGTCGAGTTCCGGACTCTAGCCGCGGAAAGCGGCTGGAATGACGGAGCCCTGCAGGACGTGTTTCAGCGCGCCCTGAACGACGAGTTGCGGGACGAGCTGGCACGGCGGGACGAGCCCACGGACCTGGACCAACTAGTGGAGACCGCAATCCGCCTGGACAACCAGCTACGGGAGCGCCAGCGCAAGAGGGAGGGGGCGAGCCTCCACCGTCTGGGCTAATAAACATCCTTTGCCTGCCTCCCGTCTCCCCGTGTCGTGCGTTTGGGTCTCTCCTAGCTCTGGTCGTGACAACCTCCCCCCTTGCAACATGGGCTAACCCATGTGCTTCCTGAATCATCCGACCTAGTAGGTCGGGGGGTGCTACCATCAGTCCTTCATGATTTCTCCTATGTGCTTCTGCTCAAATCCTTCAGCCACCATTAAAGTCATATGTGGCACACTTTTCTCAATGTCACGCTCTTTATCAAGATAATCATCAGTGTTTATCTTCATAGCTGCTCCTTTACTTCCTCATTCCACCACCAAGAATCCTCTTCTTTCGGCTGCTCCCGTTAGGGGGCGCCGCAGTGCATTTTCTACCTACAATACCTTCTGTTCTGCTCATCTATTAACCTTCTCTTTAGCCTTCTTATCCTCATTCTTCTTATCCACCAACTGTATTTGGTTGAGTTTTCTGAGAGTTTCCTGGTCCTGTTCCTTCTGGTCATGCTCCTTTTTCCTCCTCTTTAGCCTACATCCCTCTGACTGCTGGGTCGTATTATCCAATAGCTTCGTAAGAGTCACTCGTGCTCTCTTCTCCTATTTCCAGGCTTCTGACTTGTTGCCTGCTTCCAAAACGGTTCCTTCTCTTGGTACTGTTGGAGTTCTGATACATCTTTATGGTTTTTGTAGCCTTGCCCATCTCTATTATTTGCTCATCCTCGTCTTTGAAGAGATAGTTGCCCTCTGTTGTCATCACTGGGAGCTGGGGATAAACATCAGTAAACTTCACCTCCGTCTCATAAGGCGGGGGCTTCTTTACAGATGCTGTATGTGAGAAGGGTGCGGTAATCTTCTCCATCAATTTTTCTGCTTCCTTTTCATTTTTCTTTATTTCTTGTCTACTTTGTTCTCTTTTTTTCCTTTGCAGCTTCGAACCATGTCTGTCCCTCCTTTACGAACAGAAAGCGGCTGGAATGACGGAGCCCTGCAGGACGTGTTTCAGCGCGCCCTGAACGACGAGTTGCGGGACGAGCTGGCACGGCGGGACGAGCCCACGGACCTGGACCAACTAGTGGAGACCGCAATCCGCCTGGACAACCGGCTACGGGAGCTTAAGGTTCTTCCTTATTGATTCCCCACTGAACCCCGTGGTGCTGGGGTACCCCTGGCTCCAGACCCACAACCCTCAGATGGACTGGCGCTCGGGCAGCGTGAGCTCCTGGAGCACACATTGTCATGCCCACTGCCTCCGCTCGGCCCCAACCCCGCCGCCGGGCGCGCCGCAGCGGGTCCCCAGGAGCCCTGACCTGCCCTCGGTTCCATCGCAATATCTGGACCTAGCCCCAGTCTTCAGCAAGCAGGGGGCGCTATCCTTACCACCTCATCGCCCCTATGACTGCGCAATCAACCTCCTGCCAGGCGCCCCCCTCCCCTGCAATCGCCTGTATAACGTCTCCCGGCCTGAGCAGGAGGCCATGGAGACTTACATCTGCGACTCTCTCGCTGCCGAGATTATTCGCCCCTCGTCTTCTCCGCTAGGCGCAGGGTTCTTCTTTGTTGCGAAGAAGGACAAGACCCTCCGTCCTTGCATTGATTTCAGGGGACTGAACGATATCACGATCAAAGACAAGTACCCCTTGCCCCTGATGGATTCAGTCTTCGTCCCCATCCAGGGGGCCACCCACTTTTCCAAGCTGGACCTCCGCAACGCTTACCACCTGGTCCGCATCCGCGAGGGGGACGAGTGGAAGACCGCCTTTAACACCCCGCTCGGACACTTTGAGTACCTTCTTATGCCCTTTGGGCTGTCTAATGCCCCAGCGGTCTTCCAGGCCCTAATTAACGATGTCCTCCGGGACATGCTCAACTCCTTTGTCTTTGTTTACCTCGACGACATCTTGATTTTCTGCAAATCCCTCTCCGAGCACGTAAAGCATGTACGCCTGGTGCTGCAGCGCCTCCTGGAAAACCGTCTGTTTGTTAAAGCCGAGAAGTGTGTCTTCCATGTTCCATCCATTTCATTCCTAGGGTTCATCATTGGCCGAGGGAGGCTGGAGATGGATCCCAACGAGGTGGCCGCCGTGGTGGAGTGGCCAACCCCAGCCAATAGGAAGCAGCTCCAACGGTTCCTCGGGTTTGCAAACTTCTACCGGAGCTTCATCCGTAACGTCAGTCGCATCGCTGCTCCCCTCTCAGCCCTTACCTCCACCGCAGTGGCCTTCAAATGGACCCCCCCGGCCGAGGCCGCGTTCCTCGACCTCAGGACCCGCTTTTCTTCGGCCCCGGTCCTGGCCCAGCCCGACGCCAACCTCCAGTTCGTGGTAGAAGTGGACGCTTCAGACACGGGGGTAGGAGCAGTACTTTCCCAGCGCTCCCCAACCGATGGTAACCTCCACCCCTGTGCCTTTCTGTCCCGCAGTCTCACACCACCCGAGCGCAACTATGACGTGGGTAACCGGGAACTACTGGCTGTCAAACTAGCCCTGGAGGAATGGCGCCACTGGCTTGAGGGAGCAATCCACCCCTTCGTCGTCTGGACCGATCATAAGAACTTGGCCTATATCCGGACGGCGAAGCAGCTCAACTCCCGGCAGGCCAGGTGGGCGTTGTTTTTTGGCCGGTTTAACTTCTCCCTATCCTACCGCCCAGGAACTAAGAACACCAAACCCGACGCCCTGTCCCGTGTGTTCGCACCAGAGGAGAAGACGGGGGATCCTGAACCCATCCTTCCACCCCTGTGCCACACACCTGGGAGATCGAGTCCCTCGTCACCCAAGCACAGGAGCACCAGCCCGACCCAGGTACCGGACTGGCCAGAACTTCTGGTGTCCGACCCTGCTCCCTGACACCCGGTCCTTCGTCTCGGCCTGCCCCACCTGCGCCCGGTCCAAGACCTCCACCCGACCCTGCTCCGGCCTCCTCCGCCCATTACCCATCCCGACTCGTCCTTGGTCCCACATCGCCCTGGACTTCGTCACCGGTCTTCCACCATCCCGGGACAACACTACCATCCTCACGGTGGTGGACCGCTTTTCTAAGGCGGCCCACTGCCTCGCCCTGCCCAAGCTACCATCGGTGAGGGAGACCGCAGACCTGCTGGTGGCCGAGGTGTTCCGCCGCCATGGCATTCCGGCAGACGTGGTGTCAGACAGAGGACCCCAGTTCACCTCCAAGGTCTGGCGCGCCATCTGCTCGGCTCTGGGGGCACAGGTCAGTCTCTCCTCCGGTTTCCACCCCCAGACCAACGGCCAGACGGAGTGGGCGAACCAGGAGGTGGAGGCCATGCTCCGCTGCCTGACAACCACCAGCCCAACCATCCTGGGGCGACCAGCTGCCATGGGCCGAGTACGCCCACAACACCCTGGTGAACGCCTCCTCCGGCCTGTCGCCCTTCCAATGCTCTCTGGGCTACCAACCACCGCTGTTCCCTGCCCAGGAGGCTGAGATCGCCGTACCCTCCGTCCAGGCCCACATTGGTCGCTGCCGGAGGACGTGGAGGAGGGCCCGCTCTGCCCTACTCCGGGCCTCAGCCAGGTCCCAGCGGCAGGCGAACCGGCACTGCGTGTCCGCACCTACATACGTCCCCGGACAGATGGTATGGCTCTCCACAAAGGACTTGCCCCTCAAGGTGGAATCCCGAAAACTCGCTCCCCGGTATGTTGGCCCCTTTCCCATTGAGTCAATCATCAACCCCTGTGCCGTACGCCTCCGTCTCCTTCCCTCCCTCCGTGTCCACCCTACCTTCCATGTATCCCTGCTCAAGCCAGTGGTTTCCAGCCCTCTCTCCCCCCCCGCTCAGGCCCCACCACCCCCCCGCACCATCGACGGCCACCCGACCTACACAGTGCGGCGCCTGCTGGACGTGCGGCGCCGGGGGAGGGGCTTCCAGTACCTCGTGGACTGGGAGGGATACGGCCCGGAGGAAGGCTCCTGGGTCCCCCGGAGACAGATCCTGGATGCCTCCCTCGTCCGGGATTTCAACCGAACTCGTCCTTCAGGCTCCAGGTGTCCGCCAAGAGGCGTCCGTAGAGGGGGGGGTACTGTTAGGCCCACGGCCTCCCAGCGCCACTAGGGGCCGCCCTTGCCCCATCTGCAGCTCCCTACTCAGACCCAATTGCACACACCTGGGATCAATTACCCGCACTATATTTAGCCCCAGCTTCCTAGCCATTCCCTGCCAGACCGTCAACTAGCTTTCCCCGAGTTGCATCGCGATTGGCTCCCTTCCTAGTTCCTAGTTCCCAGTTCCAAGTTCCAAGTTCCTAGTTTATGTCTTATTGCCTTGCCTTCCCTTCACCTGTCTGTCTCCGCTCGTCGACCAGGACTCTCCATCCAGCCTGGTTCCCCATCTCCTGGTCATCATCGTCCCTGCCCTGCTCCATCCCCTCCCGACCAGGTCCCCCCGGCCAGCTCCACCGTTCCGGTTAATAAACATCCCTTGCCTGCCTCCCGTCTCTCTGTGTCGTGCGTTTGGGTTCCTCCCTGTTCTGGTCGTGACAATATGTGAGAACAAGCAATCATGTAGGTTATAACTAGATGTACACACATATAGGTAAATGCAGGTGTCTATTGAAAAGAGTTTGTTGATAAACCGCACTGGCCTTATCCAAACTGGATTCAGAATTCTTATGCGCTGTCATCCGCAAGCTCCCGGTGTCTGTGAAGAACTGCCAGATGTCTTGTCATCTGCCCCTTGGATGATCCAATACAGACACATTCCATCTTCTCTGTCTTTCCCCCAGCTCTCACTCAGCAAAGTAAAAGAGAGGAAGAAAGAAAAAACAAAAAGAACAACACAAGAGTTTAGTGTCTTAAGACCACTCTAAATTCTACATACTATTATACAATTCAATGAGACATACATTATCAGCTTTTTTATTTCTCGCACATTTGAAATAAAGCAATGTTTACTTTTATTCATATGGTGCATTTAAATCTAAAGAGTAGATTAGTCAATCTAATATCACCTGTTATTAATTATTTTTCTTCTATATTCCAATTTTATTTTATTTCATTTTTATTTATTTTATTTTAATATTCATTTATTTATTTATTTTATTCTATCATACTTCTTCTCCGCCTCTCTTGTCAGGGGGAGTCAACCAAGTTCCACTCTGTATGAAGCACCACCCCTTGCTCCACCTCTTAAATTTAGGCACAGCTTCCAGTTTGCTCTGGTCGTCAGCGAGCGAACATCCTGTTTTAGCTCCCCTAGGCCACGCACAGTCATAAATCAAAGCTGGTTCCTTGCACAACTTTCCCTCCTATTTCACCAAGACTATCTGCTACTTTAACCAACAGGACTCACAGCAAGCACTGTCACACACTCCAAGCACAAAGAGAAAACACTCACACACCAACCAAACAATACACAAATCCTACCCATAATTCAGAGCAGAAGATTTTCTTTTCTTTTCTGAATGTGTACATGCACGTGTAGGCAGACTGTTTCTGGTGATTCTAGTCTTCTCTCAAGAAGGCTCATTTTGTTATCAAATATATAAAGTCCTGTGAAGGTCCATATCCTTTATCAAATGTATAAAACGTCCTTGAAAGAAAAAGGCTCATATATATTTATCAAACGTCCTTTAAAGAAAGGCTCATAATCTTTATTATCAGCTTTACAAAGTCTGTCAACAGGCTCAGTTTATCAAACACAGGATAAGATGTAAATTCCTTGTGCAAGCACGTATATACATATTTATCGTACGTATATATTTATCACTAAAGGGGCAAGAAATGTTTCTTTTATGTATTATTTAACTGCTCACCACATATGTATACCTATTTAATAACCCATGCATTCTATATATAATTTATACATATACACGAACAATACACAAATCTCTTCACACCTCTTTAGCCGGCACACAGATACACACACACACACACACAGGCACACTCACACACCAAAAGGAAAAAGACATGTCTGTCCAGCAGCACATCTGATTCTCCAAAAATGTCAACAGCGCTTAACTTTATACTTTAATGCCAACTCATAAATACTTTTCAAGATTTTCACTTTGGCCAGACTTTTAAATTTTCACTTTGGCCAAACTTTTAACCAATTATCCTTTTAATCAGATTCTTTCAGCATGCACTCATTCTCTTAGGCTGGTTTAGCCCTGCTTTTCCCCATTTTTTCCTCAAACTTTATTTTTCATCTTTTAAGTCTTTAACTTTTAACTCTTTTTGCTTCCCTTTTTTTTATCTTTTTCATCTTACTTTAGGCTTTTAACTTTTATCTCTTTTTCACTATTCATCTTTTTCATCTTACTTTATATAATTTTATATTGAGTCAATACCCCTGGCCAGGGTTATTTCCTCTTTGTTTTTCCTACCTAGATTTGACTATATTATATTTTCATTCGACCAACTTTCACTCAGCATTTAATTGGACGTCTTACTGATTAAGGAGATACGGGCCCTGTTTTCGTTAATCTTGCATGGTTATTTAAATAACTTTTGGCTACTAGTTCTGCCATTCTACAATTACTTTTTACTTCTCCTTTCTCCACATCTTTTAAGCCTTTAACTTTTACTTTTAACTTCATCTTTTATTTCTCTAGTCTCTATTCTCTATTTAAACTTAATTCTCTTTTTCTTCGTTTATTATTCTCTTATTCCCCTTATTTATGTCTTTTACTACTTAATAAACTCCAATTTAGACGGAAACTCACTTCACACATCAACACATCACCTCCATCGCCGCACAATCTGCTCTTGTCCATGCAGTCTATCCGCACAAAATACTACCGCTTCAAAAACCACACACAGCTCAATTTTATGAGCGGGCACTAACCCTGAGAGTGGCAATTCGCTGGAGCAGGCAGCATTGGCAGATGAGGCCCAACAGATCCTGTCCATGACACCACGTAGTTTCTTGATGAATTTGATGTGTTGATGAAAAGGAGAGACCGCTGACGCTGACTTGAGTAAAATAATAGATTTATTACAAAAGAACAGCATTAGACCAGACTTGCCTAGGACGTCCAGGAGAGAACCAAGCCGGATGGATTCTCTGTTGAATGAAACTTGGGCGGGTTCTTTTATGCTTGCCCAAAGACAACATTGACCATTTGGTTCCCCTACATATGTCACAGGTCACATTTCACCTCCCTTATCACCAGGACCCCTGGTGATGTGCTCTCTCTCTCGGGACCCCTGGCACCGTCTCTTAGTAGTTATCTCATAAAATGGGTCTGTCTTGGGACGCCACACATTCCAAGACACCTCAGAAGTCAAACATCCTGGCTACTGAGTACTCAATTTTAAGTTCCCCCAGCTTTTCTACATTTGTCTTCCCACCTGAGAAAGCCAATAATGACTTCCCAAATTCCTCCCTAAGCCATTTTTTTAACATGATCATTGAGGGAGGGCCCTCTTTAACCAAACTTGGCTCTCCCTGCAAGGAATCCGCATTGTGGGGATCACCGTTGGTTTGTTCTTCAACTTCCTCATCATCAACATGATGAGAGATTTAGAGTGAGCTTTGACGGTTCAACAGTGAGACAAATTGCTCCTGTAGGGGTTGCAACTGAATACTTCCTCCTGGCTGGTCTTCCAATGTCAATATCTGACTCTGGCCTGGATGATTTTGCACATGTGGCGAGGAACCTGCCATTTAATTTATTTTGCTCATATATATTTACATATAATAAGTCAACCATATATTACAAATTTTGAATCATACTTTTAAAACCAATACAAGAATTACTAGGGCCAGAAATTTTTTTATACTTTTTCTGCCCCTCCCCCAATTTAAGCACCTTATCCAAATCAATCTTTATTAAGCGTTTGTGTTTGTGTGTGTGTATATACACGAATCAGCCACAACAATAAAACCACCTGCCTAATATTGTGTAGGTCCCACTCGTGCCATCAAAACAGCCCTGACCCCTTGATGCATTGAGGTGTCTGGAAGGTTTGAGGTGAATAATATTAACTATGTTACTATTAAATTTATTGCTTCCATGTCATACGGAGAACGAGAATAACAACGGGTCTGTTCAGAGGCCCTATGGGAGAGGAATTTTGTTGATTCCTCCAGCTCGACCAGAGGAGGAAATGTTTAGATTTATGACAAGACAGAGGGTGAGCGAGCACCTATAGGTCGGGACCAGAGTTGGAATGTTATCTCTGGACAGCTTTAAAAGCGAGTGCAGAGCGTCGCTTGGCAGAGATTCCATCCGGCTCGGGTCTCTCCTGGACGTCCTAGGCAAGTCTGGTTTGATGCTGATTTGTGTAATAAAACTATTATTTTAATCAAGTCAGCATCAGCGGTCACTCCTTCATTATTCAACACATCACATTCATCAAGAAACTACAGCATAGACTCCACAAGACCTCTGAAGGTGTCTCGTGGTATCTGGCACTAAGACGTTAGCAGCAGATCCCCTATGGATTTGGCTTCCAAAGCAAAGTCAACACCTTGAGCTTGAGCTCTTTGTCATGTTCCTCAAAGTATTCCTGAACAATTTTTGCAGTGTGGCAGCTGAAAGAGGCCACTATAGCGTTGGCATGTGTACTTGGAGTGTATGACCAATTCCCCAGGGAGATCAACGACCAACAGAATGTGCTGTACCCCATACAGAAGGAGAACCGGCAGAAGGGTAAACGAGTATCGCTGGTTGTCGATAAACTATATACAGTTTATCAACAGTATATGTATGTATTCTGGTAATTCTGGTAATTATAGTATATGAGAGATGTGGAGATGTAGAAATTAGCATCCTATCTATGTCAGGATTTAAAATATTGCTTACTCTCATCATCTCACCTCCCTAATGCCTCCCTCCCAACTTCTCTTATCATTCTCACTCTATTTAGACTCTCCCTTTATGTATGTCCAACTCTGCAATGTTCTGCAATGTTCTAAAATGTTTCTCTTTGTCTATTTGTCATTTGTTTGTGTAAATATGTATCCCTACAAACTTCCTGCAATACTAGCACAGTAAAAAGGAATGTAAAGGAGGAAAACTCAGACTTATCTATTGGAAAACATGGGCATGGTAGTATAGCTATTGCCTTGGATGCACTGTGCCATCACCCCCTAACTAACCTCAATGACACCCATTAAGTTTGTTAGTTGGAATATGAGAGTCTTGGGCTCACCAGGTAAACATAGCAAAATCCAAAGTCACCTCACCAGATGAACCCCAGCTTCTGTCTACTGCTAGAAACTCATCTCACTGCATCCATGCACCTCAAACTCAAAGCTAAATGGGTTAATCCGATGTTTTCTGCATCATACAACTCAAAAAAAGAGGTGTATCTATATTGATCAATAAAGTATCCCATATCAGAATAAAACAACATAATGATTAACAGAATTTTAGGTAACCTCAAATTAACCATAGCTAATATTTATGGCCCAAATGAGACGACCCAAATTTCTTTCACAATATGTTTTCAAAACTCTTAGAATACTCTGACTCAATTAAAGTTCCCCCAGCTTTTCTACATTTGTCTTCCCACCTGAGAAAGCCAATAAAGACTTCCCAAATTCCTCCCTAAGCCATTTTTTTCACATGATCATTGAGGGAGGGCCCTCTTTGACCAAACTTGGCTCTCCCTGCAAGGAATCCGCATTGTGGGGATCACTGTTGGTTCGTTCTTCAACTTCCTCATCATCAACATGATGAGAGACTTAGAGTGAGCTTTGAAGGTTCAACAGTTAGACACATTGTTCCTGTAGGGGCTGCAACTGAATACTTTCTCCTGGCTGGTCTTCCAACGTCAATATCTGACTCTGGCCTGGATGATTTTGCACGTTGGGTGAGGAACTTGCCGTTTAATTTATTTTACTCATATATATTTACATATAATATGTCAACCATACATTATATATATTTCTACATTCGTCATCCAATCCCAAATTTCTTTCACAATATGTTTTCAAAACTCTTAGAATACTCTGACTCAATAATTATACTTGGAGGAGACTTCAACACAGTACTTGATCCAAGTTTAGACTGTTCACAAACCAGTATTAATCACAAGCCCTGGCGTTCGTCGGACAATACAAAACAATATATGAGTGATTTTGCTCTTGGCGATTGTTGGCGATCAAATAATCCAGATAATAGAGAATAGAGTGGTACTTAGACTTACGAGTTTAATTCGATTCGTGACAGAGCTCGTAATTCAATCTGCTTGTAAAGCAAATCAATTTTCCCCATTGAAATTAATTTAAATGCCATTAATCTGTTCCAGCCCCCCAAAAAACACCCCAATTTTTTTTGTTACGTGTTTTTAAATGTTTAATTGTATTTATAAATAACAAATATTGTATAAAAACATAATAAAACATAATAAAAGATAATGTGTAGATCATTTTTGCCTTCTCGCAGATGATACCCTTCGTCACGCAATCTCCTGCGAGTTGCTTCTCCGTCAACCACACCAACAGCAGATTCTCCATCTTTTCATGGACATCGGTCCGCAGCTTGGACATTATTTTAACGCCCTTGGTTGGTGTAATACCCTTTATCGTCTCCTTCTGCTTCAGTATGGTACATATCGTAGAACTACTATGCTCGTACTGCCTCGCCAATTCCATCAAATGCACACCTCGCTCATGTTTTTCTGATATTTTGCGCTTTAAGTCAATGGACATCATCCACTTCTTCTTCTCAGCACCAAAAATTGACAAAATAACTGCACAAAAAGCACAAATCGCGAGCACAAAACACAAAAGAGATGCTTCCACGCTCAGGTAACCACGCGAAGTGAAGGAGTGAGACGCGGGATGCTGGCCGCAGTGGCTCGCCACGCCCAACAGCGGCGGTGCACCTGAAGCTCGCACCTTCGTAACTCAAATTTTTGCTCGCAAATCAATACAAAAAATCAACGGAACGACGGCTCGTAACTCGGAAAACTCGTATGTTAGTGCACTCGTAACTCAAGGTACCACTGTACACATATTATTCACCACCCCACCAAAGCTTCTCTAGAATCGACTTTTTCCTGACAAGTAACTCTGTAATGTCCAAAATCACTTATCATGAAATCCACCCTATTGTAATCTCCAATCACGGGCTGATTAGTTTCAACCTCATAGATGAAACCAACCAGAACCCTCCCAGATGGTGGCGGTTTAACGCCTCACGTTTGACAGATAAACAATTGAACATCATATTTTCCAGAGAATGGACTTTCTTCATTGAACCTAATAACTCTCCAGAAATATCACCATCCTTACTCTGGGAAATGGCTAAGGCAGTTCTGAGAGGTAGTGTTATTTCATTCTCCACTCACAAGAAAAAGAAATGACAAGAATGCCAAAATAAACTCGAACAACGATTAAAAGACTCGCACTCCCAACAAGCCCACTCACCCACTGAGCAAATCCGAAATGAGATCCCTACTATTACAATTTCATCCATCAAAAGACACAATTCCTCATGCAAATATATCAATCATTAACTCATTGCTCAATAATATTGACCTCCCTAAACCTTCCACAGAGCAGGCTACCACTAGATCAACCACTTACTCTAGAAGAACTCAGTAAAGCTCTCTTCTCTATGCCCAACAATAAATCACCTGGATCAGATGGCTACTCAGAGGAATTCTATAAACACTTCTGGCCACCATTATTCATCGGAAAGGTTAGAGAGTACATGAATACTGCTCTCATTTTGTTTTTTGTCAAATCCAATAAGGACCCAACCTTCATCTCCAGTTATAGACCCATAAGCCGAATTACTTGCGATTTAAAGATTATATGTAAAAAACAAAGCAACAGAATTGAAAAATTAATTCCCTTTATAATTCACCCAAACAGGCTTGTCAAGGGCAGACACTCATCCAGCAATATGTGCCGTTTATTCAGTCTGATAGCATATCTCAAAGGAACAAGTTAAATACAGTTATTGCCTCTTTATATGCCGAAAAAGCGGCTGAGGTACAGCACCGGCCGGCCCACACCCTTCACCTCCTGGGAGAGAACGGCTCCAAGCCCCATGTCCGATGCGTTTGTCTGCAGACAGAAAGGAAGAGCAAAGTTAAGGGTATGCAGTACAGGCTCCCCACAGAGAGCTGCCTTTAATTCAAAAAATGCCTGATGGCACGGCTCTGATCACTGGACCGGATCTGGAGCACCTTTTCGATTCAGTCGGTCAAGGGTCTTGACAGTGCCGCAAATTCCGGCACAAACCTCCTGTAGTAGTACTCTTAGTCTTAAGTCTCGGCGTATTCGCGACTGCGGCTGTCTTATCTACCTGCGATCGGAGCAGGCCCCCCCCAAGTGGTACCCCAAATAGTGTACCTCCCTCCACCCACCGCGCACTTCTTTGGGATGGCGGTGAGCCCCGCACGCCTCAGGGACGCTAGCACTGCGCCCACATGCTGCATATGCCACTCCCGCGTATCACTATGAATAATGACATCATCTATATATGCAGCGGCAAATGCTGCATGGGGACGCAGAACCCTGTCCATGGGTCTCTGAATGGTCGCAGGGGCACCAAACAATCCGAACGGAAGCACTTGGAATTAGTAAAGGAGTGGAGAAGGGCGATTTTTCCTTGGACTGCTCGGTCAAGGGAATCTGCCAGTAGCCCTTGGTTAAATCCAACATCGATACGGCTGAGAGCGCACTTTCACCCCCAGGGTCGTCTCCACATGGTGGCGTATGAGGGGCGTACGGCCTGGCAGGGAAGAGAACACGTCAGCAAAGCGCTGCTGCAGCACCGTGACGTCTGCGCTCTGGCCAGGAGAGAGATGGTCACTTAACAGGGCCGCAGTGTGATCTGCCGGCTTTGGAACCTCTGGCCCCAACTCGTCCCTCTCAATTGTCCACGGGCACGCCTTCCCTCCATTGTTTTAGGAGGTTTAGGTGGTAAAGTCTGTGCGTTTGACCTCATAATCGACCTGCCCCATGCGTCTTGTGACCACAAGGGGCCCTTGCCACTTTGCCAGTAATTTCAAGCTGGACGTAGGGAGTAGTACTCACACCTTGTCTCCCAGTGATAACAGTCTTAACCGGGCCCCCCTGTCGCACAGACGGCGCTGACGTTCCTCGGCCTGGAGCAAGTTCTCCCGTGATTCCTGCCCTCAGGCGTGTAGCTTTGCTCTCAGGTCCAGGACGTACTGGACCACCTGTTTTTTCGTGTCCTAGGTGACAGGCCATCGGGTTATAATGAGCCACCTGGTAGACTAAATCCCAATGGCTTTTAGGGACTAACAATTGGGTAACTTCTTCTCCTGACTGAGCGTCACAGTTCACTCGATATAATCTATCCCTTATTACCACAAAATATGGGTGAGTGAGCGCAGCCTCTGGATGCACTAACACGCCATCAATTTTATCTACCCGCTCAAAGGCCCCGCGAAGCGTATCGTCCTGCGATTGTTGCAGAGGAAAGTCCTCCATGGGATGGACTGAGGTTTCCGGGGAAATTCCCAACTGGGGCTGCCCCTCCTCTGCTCTGGTGACCTCTGCCGGTGCGACCATCGCGTCGCCGTGCGCCGCACCACACTCACATAAAAAGAAACTTCGGGTTCGCAGGCTGATATATATATATATATATATATATATATATATATATATATATATATACAAATTGTTCTGGGTTATAGATGGATCGCTGGATCACCAGCTGTCCGTGTCAGATCGTGCCTCTCAGGCAGACTCGCCTGCACGCCCATCCTTCTGGGGGGAAACACACACAATTATAACTCCCTGTTTTGGGGATCAGGGGAATCAGCAGAGTCCCTCCGCTGATTAGGCTGATCCCCAGCAGCTGAGCAGCCCCAGGATGGGAGATTGCACCACCCTACTGTAGTGGCGGCTTGGACCCGTGCCCTTGGTCCACCACACCACTGCTTGGAGGTGCCACGACACATTACCGACCTTATACACCAGAACCAATTGGGATAAGTCCTGTACACTCGCACGCACGCACACACACACACACACACACACACAGAGAGGCGGTCCCGTCACACACACACACACATACACACACACACACACACACACACACACACACACACACACACACACACCTGCTTTAAATGCAGCCCAGCACCCTCATGGTTGCATTACTCTCATTTCCTCCCTCATTAACCGCCATAACTATGACAGGAAGAGGCAACGTGCCCAATTGCTGGTCCAGTTTTCCGGGACCTGATTAACTCTGTTTTTCAATACATGTTGTCGTCCGATGTTTATGTTTTCCATGTACATGTTGTTTGGTTGTATGTTTTATTGTCTCACCTGTGGTGAATCTCCCCCTCTTGGAGTAGTGATGTCGTTTTTTATAGACCCAAACATGGTAAAATAGTTCTCCAAAGAGGGGGATTGGTGGCAGCTCTGTATAACAAAAAACTGTACTCTTGTAATCCTATACGTCGTCCACAAGACACATTGTGCAGTTCTTTATGATTTTTAATAAAGAGTTGCATTGCAGGTTTAGAAGTTAAACTCGACTTGCAGACTAACTCTGTCCTAGATGCAATAGCATACAAATACTCTGTGTTGTATGACTAGCATGCTGACAGCACAGGTAAAAAAAAAGAAAAAAAAACAAGGGTCTGCAACAATGTTTAGGTAGGTGGTACGTGTCAAAGTAACATCCAAAAGAATGTCAGGCTTCTTAGCAGAACATTGCCCAGAGCATCACACTGCCTCGGCCGGCTTGCCTTCTTGTTCATAGTACATCCTTGTGCCATCTTCAGCCCAGGTTAATGACACACACGAACCGGGCCAACCACATGATTGGAACGTGATTTATCAGACCAGGCCACCTTCTTCCATTGCTCCATGGTCTAGTTCTGACACTCACGTTCTCATTGTAGGAGCTTTCGATGGTAGAAAGGGGTCAGCATGGGCACTCTGACCGGTCTGTGGCTATGCAGCCCAATACGCAGTAAGCTGTGATGCATTGCGTGTTCTGACACCTTTCCATCATAGCCACCATTAACCCATTAGAACGAGATGAGCAATGTTATTCACTTCACCTGTCAGGGGTTTTAATCTTATGGCTGATTCGTGTGTGTATGCATATATATTTATATATATATATATATATATATATAAATTACAGAATATACAGAATCCCTGGCATGAACTTGTGCAATAATTAATTATAATGAATTACTTTTTAAAGCACATTGTGTGTTTCCAGGACAAGTGACATGATAAACCCATATCTGTCGACAAGGATATATAGCTATACACTTTACTTTGATAATACATGTTAAGACACGTGCTGTTGGAATATTTTGCAATCGGCACAGAACAAATATTTCACAATTCAGCTATAAGCGAGAGAGGTAATTAATTTGAAAATTACCAGTGATGGTACATGACTTTTCCAAAGGTTCAACTCCAAACCCCAGAACCCTAAAGATATCCATAGAAAAGAAAGACATCAACAAGCTCTCACACTCCCATACACACCCAGTGTATTTTACTTTGTATCTGGAAAAGCACAATAGTTCTCTTGGATTTGTGGCCGTGGCAATGTTAGGCAACAGCTTGAAAATGTGCAACTCATTTGCAACACTCATTAAAATTTGTACTGCAACATGGGCAGTGTGTGGTTTTGGGGGCGGGGGCAAATGAATTAAAAACACATGCTTCCAGTATGTTGTACATTCTTTGCCGGGTTATGTCAGATATGTGTCAAAGTTCAAAAATCTTCTGCAGTGGAGTCCTTACAGTGGACAAAGTGGAGAGGTGTTTTAAACTTTAGGTTGAAACAAAAACAAGGTTTTCAAGGAGTTTTAACCGGTGGACAACACTTTGGGATGATTTGAGTGTGTAAAAGAATTACGGATTGGAATATAACGCAGGTATATGAGCACATCGATCAAGGTGAGTTGCATTGTTGATGACATTTTGAGAATATGTGTGTAGGTATTTACATGCAGACAAATTTTTTTTTTTTAATCGTCTCTGCGTTTTTCAGGCTAAATCTATAGGAAATATGACAATGGCAGTACACAGAGACATGGTTGAGGTTTCATTAGAACCGGGAAGTTTCAGACATCTTGTCGTTCGAGTTTGATCAATATCGATCTACATTTGGAGGAGAAAAAACACATGCTTCCAGTAGGTTGTACATTCTTTTCTAGGTTATGTCAGATATGTGCCAAAGTTCAAAAACTCTTCTACAGTGGAGGTCTAAGAGTGGACAAATGGGTGAGGTGTTTTAAACTTTAGGTTGAAACAAAACAAGGTTTTCAACAACTATTTCCAAGAAGGATTTGCAGACTTTTGCATGCAACAAGGAGTTTTAACCGGTGGCCGACACTTTGGGATGATTTGAGTGTGTAAAAGAATTCCGAATTGGAATATAACTCAGGTATATGAGCACATCGGTCAAAGTGAGTTGCATTGTTGATGACATTTTGACACGTTGACACATTTTGTGTGTGTAGGTATTTACATGCATGTGTCAAACACATAGTGTTGTGAAAAGTTTATAATTAGGGTCCACCCCATAGGTCTGGATCCCTGTTGTTATTGGGCTGACTTATTTTTTTTTTTTTATATTCTCTGCGTTTTTCGGGCTAAAACTATAGGAAATATGACAACGGCAGGACGCAGAGACATGGTTGAGGTCTCGTTAGAATAAAAAGAATAAAGAGGTTATATCTGAACTATACTGTTAAACTGGGACAAATGTTTTAAAGTGGGCCTATTATGCTCCTTTTTACACAAGTTAATATACCCCCATCAGCTACAACATAAAAACCACCTGCCTAATATTGTGAAGGTCCAGATCGTGCCACCAAAACAGCTCTGACCCGCCTAACAATGCTCCCATTGTTCCATGGTTCAGTTATGACGCTTATGTGCCCATTGTAGGCACTTTCGGCAGTGGACAGGAGTCAGCATGGGCACTCTAACCGGTCCGTCTGCAGCTACGCAGCCCCATATGCAACAAGCTGCAATGCACTGTGTGTTCTGACACCTTTTTTATCATAGCCGGCATTAACTTTTTCAGCAATTTGTGCTACAGTAGCTCTTCTGTGGGATCAGACCAGATGGACTAAACTTCGCTTCCCACGCGTATCAATGAGCATTGGGCGTGTGACCCTGTCGCCAGTTTACCGGTTGTCCTTCTTTGGACCCCTTTGGTAAGTTCTAACCCAGCAAGACCTGCCATTTTGGAGATGCTCTGACCAAGCAGTCTAGCATCACAATTTGACCCTTGTCAAAGACGCTCAGATCCTGAAGTGTGCCCATTTTTCCTGCTTCCAACATTCCAATGTTATTCACTTCACCTGTCATTGGTTTTAATGCTGTGGCTGATCGGTATATGTCTCTGAGCTCCCCAAACATGTTTTTGAAGTTTTTTACTGGAAAATACCACTTAGATTATGCATTAGAGCCATTCTAACGTACCTCTATACCCATTGTGTTCCTGATGCTCTGCTTCAGTGGGTGGAGTCACCCTCCTCAAGCCATAAGTTATGTGCGGAAATGGGGTGTGAGCATGGCAAGAAATAAGCAATCCACTTGCTGAATCTTGACTCAAATTAGATCTACAAGGCCTAACTTAAAAGTTTGTTCCCACTTTTGTTGCTATGCTCCAAGCTTGTGGGGGACACTGCACCGCAACTCTCGCACTCTTGTAATATATGGCTAAAACGTTCTAATTTACAGAAAACTGTAAAATATTATAGAAATATATAACATACTGTAGAACTCAGCTAAACAGCTAATCAATTTAAATCATCTTTTTTTTGCCAGAAAAGATAAAGCAATGTGGACAGCAACACCCAGGATTCTCCGACCTTTAGCCCCACTTCTCCTTGCAAGCATCTGGTGGAATTTACCAGCCGACACCCAGGCTGGCAAGATTCTTGTGTATCCTGTAGATGGCAGTCACTGGCTTAACATGAACATCCTCTTGAGAGAACTGCACAAGAGGGGGCACATCATAACTGTCGTGCGCTCCTCCTCTAGTTGGTACATTTCAGAGGAAGCGGCCCACTACACCTCCGTGACAGTTCCAGTCCCGAGGGCCAGCAGCCTGGAGGACCCTAAATACATGGCCTCTTTCCTCAAAAGAAACCTGGAGATTTGGACCTCACAGTGGTCCATGTCCTCCTTCATTGCACTGCAGCAGGAGATGATCAGCTTACTGGAGGAATCTCACAGGGACAGCGCCGAGCTGGCCAGATTGATCATTGAGAATAAGAAGTTAAACGGGCAATTAAAAGCATCAAAATTTGACCTGATTCTGACTGATCCTGGATTTGCAGGAGGGTTAGTTGTAGGAAAATATTTGGGGCTCCCAACAGTGCTCAACGTCCGTTGGATCACCAATGCTGAAGGCCACTTTGCCATAGCTCCATCACCTCTGTCTTATGTCCCAACTCTTGGGTCTCTGGTCTCAGACAAGATGAGCTTAGGCAACAAGCTGAAAAACTTCTTGCATTACGGTATCGGACTTTATATCGATCACATTGTGGTGAGGCCCCTTTACCAAAGATTGTGTGATGAGTACATCAGCCCGGACTCCAACATCTACTCACTCATCCAAGGGGCAGACCTGTGGCTCATGAGAGTGGACTTTGTGTTCGAGTTCCCACGCCCGACAATGCCCAATGTAGTTTACATGGGGGGCTTCCAATGCAAGCCATCCAAGCCGCTGTCAGCAGAGCTGGAGGCCTTTATGCAGAGCTCTGGGGAGCACGGCGTCATCGTCATGGCTCTCGGGACTCTGCTAGGGAGTCTTCTCCCAGAAACATCTGAGGTGGTGGCTGCTGCATTTGCTCGTTTGCCTCAGAAAGTCGTGTGGAGGCACCTGGGAGAGAAGCCTTCGACGCTGGGCAATAACACGCTCATTTTAGATTGGCTGCCACAGAACGACCTGTTGGGCCATCCTAAAACCAGGGTCTTTGTCACACACGGGGGAACAAATGGGATTTACGAGGCTGTTTACCATGGGGTTCCGATGCTCGGACTCCCTCTCATCTTCGACCAGTTCGACAACATGGTTCGTCTGGAGGCCAGGGCCGTGGCCAAGGTTCTGGACGTAATGGCGCTGGGCATGGACGACCTGACGGACTCGTTAAAGGAACTCCTGGACCCGGAAAAGCCCTATCAGCAGAACATGCAGAAAATGTCCCGGCTTCACCATGACCAGCCTATCAAACCAATTCAAAGGGCTGCGTTTTGGATAGAATTTGTGATGAGGCACAAAGGAGCAGCACACTTACGCACGGAGTCCTATAAGATGCCCTGGTATTCTTATCATAGTGTGGATGTCCTGCTATTTCTCCTCAGTGGTGCAGTGGCTTCCCTGCTGGTGGTCTGGATAAGTTGCAAAGTTTTTTATTGCCTAATCATGGGAGGAGGGAAAGTCAAAGTGCATTAAAGGATAGATCCGCCCATTTTTCAACCCAGGCCTTGTTAAAAAGCTGGTTCCCATCATTTATAACTGTTTATAGCCTTGCATCGCCTCTTGAGAAACGTAACACTTTGCTGCAGCTTCTCACTGTGCTTAAATACAGTACAAAGGGGCAAATGTTTAAGCCTTTAAAATAGGGATGCTAATTTAGAATTATTTTTCTGACCGACAGCCGACTCTTGTTAACCGATCAATAACCATTATCAGACAAGATTAAAATATAAGGGCACTGTCCCCTGAAAAAAAAAAAGGTGGTCTTTTATTGGACTTTACAAATTAAAATTATAAACAAGGGGATTCATAAATATATTTTTATATGCGAACACAGCTCTCTGTGTGCCCTGATCGCGAAGAGCCGTGCGCCTCACCACCGAAGTCGAAAATTCGCATTGAAAAGCCAAATCCGATTAAACTGACAAAATTCTGAGTCAAGTACTGCCTGAGAAATAATTAACAATAATGGGGCACATACAAAAACGTCCCCCATATGTTTAATAGACTGTCCCTCCCCCTTGCATAAGGGGGTAGGCGGTAATGTTGTAAACCCAAGTTGCATCTGTTGACCCCATTTTTTCTTTTACCATGCAACTTTTTTTGTAATTATTATTATTATTTTTTTATATATATTTTTAATTGTTTAACTGATAGCAATAACGGTCAACATTGTTATTATCTGTTAACGGTTAAACGGTTAATTAACATCCCTACTTTCAAAACTTGAAATTTTCCTGACAAAAAGGGGAAACTTCCATTGAAATCACGTGTTTGTGTATTCTTGGAACCTATTTTTTGAACAGTTATATAATTTAAATAATATTACTGTAATTCAATTATATTTTATTAAAATCTACTTTTTGCAATTGCAGCAGTAGTAAGCAATTCTTCTTGTTTGTGGTATCTTACATTAGTGCCGATGTAGCCAAAACAGATGGATGGAAGTGATTGTGGAAAAAGATTGTGGAAGTAGAATCAGGTCAAAACCATGAACTCCCTTGTGAACATTTTTTTTCTGGTATAACATATTACAACAAATATTGTGAGCATCCTGTTTTCGAAAAGGAGATTTAACTGTTTTTTTGTTCTTAAACGTTTGTCCCATTGGACTTTTAAGGACAATGGGAAGTTGCAGCAGAGTGGTAAGATTTTCAATAATAAAGTGAGGTTGAGCTAAGTATGGAACAACATCATAAATTATGATGATCCAATATTTTAATATGGCCAAGGTTGAAAAATAGAAAACCTTTCCTTTAACAAAATATTGATAAACCAGCTTGCCATGTTTTGGTTGGCCACCAGATTTCAGAAGTTACCGTTTGCATATATTAACAAATGAATACTGGTTCGTTTACCACCATCTTGTTTGATTATACATTATTTTATTGACTTGAAACAATGTAATTGTACAGACAAATGTGCTAGTCAACTATAACCATGTAAATATCCACATAATACCACAATGTTTCTTGGTAAACAAAAAATGAAATAAATTTACAAAGAAATTGAAAATGTCATAAGGCAAAACAGGGGAAATTATGTGACAAATTTCTCGCTGGACTTGTTAACGGTGACCACATGATTTTGCTTGCAGGCAAATATTAAAAGGTTTGATCTTTTGGAAGGTCTCAAGTAAGAAAAATGGATAGTGCTCAGCTCAGCGGGCCTTCAAGTCTGACTTTTCAGGTCTTTGACAAAAACAAAAAACCCTGCCTGCTAATTTATTAACAAGCTTCCAACGGTCTTGCTTTTTAGGCCAAAAAAAATTAAGATTTGAGGAATGCCAAAGCAATAGCTCGTCTTATACTGCATGGGGAACATAACAGATCACATGCAATCAAGTATAAAGACCGCTGTGTAAAACAAGTCAAACACACAAATTGAGAGAACATAAAGTAACTGATATAAGATACAAACGTGAACCCTTTTGATATGAAATTACGAAGTAGAAATCTAGACCCGCTTTGTTATTTCACAGTAAACGATGAAGTGATGAGCTTTCTCTTTTCCAACATGCATCCATGGATCGGCATAACACTGGAGATAGAATTGGATAGTTTTTTTTGTTTTGTTTGTTTTTTTTGGGGGGGGGGGGGGGGGGGCCTTCCTCTTAACCCGATTTGAGCATATTTAGGAAAATCTGTAGCGCAAATTTAGAAGATGTATCAATCGAAAACAGATCACCATTTACATGATTCAGGAAAAACTCTGCAGGTATTTTATGTTCTCATATATAACATTAGAAGCTAAATTGAAATGGGGCAAAAATCTTGCCTTCCTGGAGAATAATCCCTAAAAGTCAAATTCATAACAAAAGGAACAGATTTGACGTCACTGGACAGCCAATCATTAGAAGTTTCATTGAAACACAATTTGAGTGGGAATTCCTCTGACCACAGAAAAATCGCCAATGGAACTACATAACCCAAGCATTTTATCAGTGTGACTTTCTTTTGTTATTTAGGCAAGACAAACTTCAAATGTCAAATCTTAATGCTTGGTCCTCAGTCAGTTACATTCAGGAGTAACAAGAACGCATCTCAAAGCCTTGGGTCCACACCAGTACACGCTAATCATTTTGGTGGGTGGAAAGTCTTGTTTAATAATAAAACACAAAGCTTCACATTATAGTCAAAATATACAGCGGGTTCCGAAGGTCTGAGTCAATTACCAAAAACTGCAGTGAATATATTTTTTCTTTTTTGGGGGGCAAAGTAGATTTCTCCTACAAGATACCATAACTTGTCTACTGAAACAAGTCCAAAAAGCGTTAAGCATCAACTGAAAGTCAATACTTCATATTTCTTAGAATACATCAACATAACCCCTCATTAGTTACCCCACTATGCAATTTTGATCAAACTGTATTGTCCAAAAGGTAGTTGCAAGTTCTGCTAAGAATAGGGCTGGGAACAGAATTTACAATATCTGTAGTATTACAGATACCTGGACTTTAATACCCATTCCTAAATAATATTTTGATAGACCAATTTGTTATTTTTAACCAGATATACGATGTTGAAGGAAAAAAATATTTTTAGACAAAAGGATAAGCAAATGCAAATTTACACAATACATCAAATCTTTTCCTTTTGGCACTAAAAGATCTTAAGCATACATATACTACTCTAGCATTACCCATACTTGGATAATCAATTCTAGTATGGAATTTGGTAGATACATTCAAATTTTGATACCTGGCCCAAGCTGTGAGCATAGCTCTGCAGTAATTAAGTGACCATGTAGTTTCAAAAACTGGCTTTAAATATCGGATATCGATGTCGTTGTGAATTGTAAAGATGATTAAGGTGAAACAATAATATTCATGTGTTGAGGACTGCGTGGTCTCAACTCAGACCAATATGACTTAGAATGTCAAAGTCGCTTTGGATAAAAGCGTCTGCTAAATGTAATGTAAGTTTCT
This sequence comes from Zeus faber, assembly GCF_960531495.2. Taxonomy (NCBI): domain Eukaryota; kingdom Metazoa; phylum Chordata; class Actinopteri; order Zeiformes; family Zeidae; genus Zeus; species Zeus faber. Next base: position 29,288,840 of record NC_137194.1, on the reverse strand, counting down.
CCACTGTTAGAGATTTTGATACGGTAAAAATAAAATTAATTCAAATTGGTTGCAGTTAGTTTTTTTCCAGTGCTTCCTTAAATGAATGGCAAATAAAGATATTAATTTTCAATCTTATACAAGCATTTCTCAAAGACCTAGAACATTTAAGATTTATCTGTCCTAGATGTAATTATGGATGAATATCCAAAAAAAAAAAAAAAGTAGAAATTAAATCAGAACGTTCTCAGCAGTTGACTCAGGCTTTAAACCCCCCAAAGTAAATGCACAGCATTCCAACATACAGCGGAATGCTAAGGTTTGGGCACCACAGGTCAAAATAGATATATTAAAATAATATCTGTGACTGAAAGCTGACTTGTAAAAAAATGAATTAAAATAATGTTGCTTAGAACTTTGAAGAAAGGTGTCATGTTTGACTTCATAGTTTATAGGTCAGCTCACCCTCCATTCATTTTGATATTCATTGTAACATGCACTTTGACCTGGCTGCCCAACCTTTGCATTCCACTGTAGCTAAGAGTCAGTAACACTGTCATCTATGCATGCATATTTCTGAAAGATAAAACAATTTAGGTATCAATAGTGTCAATATATTCTTAACACGTACCCACCAATGTGAAAGTTTGCCTCTCTATACAGCACAGTCAATCAAAAGTAAATTACAATAATGTCATCAATATTTTGGTAATTTAGCCTCTGATGCTATACAGAACAAGATGTCTGGGGTGGATTTCTTCAATTGAAAAGACCGAACATTCCAAATATTATTTATATGGTGACAACTTTTTTTTAGATCAAGCAAAAATATCCCTATAAAGCAATTTGCCTGCAAGTTCCATTTCCAATTAATATACCCATTATGCCAATTAGGTGTTTACGAGAAGTGACCAATCCGACAAAAGCAGGAAGTGCAGGCTGACAATGACGTTCCAAAACATTTTTTTTTTTTTTATTTTTTTTTTAAATCAATATCTTCCGTTAATAAAAACTTAATTGAATATTTCATTTAACACAACTCAAACTCTTCAGAAACCTTAAGAAAAGATAGGTAAATTATTTTGACAAGAGACGCTACAATTTCAACTTGCGAATTATACCGAAATTCCAAGTGTTTTGAATGTAACAGCTTTTGGCCAACTGGTGAGCATGTTTGTTGCGGAATAACCAAGTAGGTAAGTTTAAATGTCTAATAATGACACAAAAAAAAACAGGCAACTGCAAGGGCAAACCACCCCCCAAATATAAAATCTTGGGGTTGTCTGCTACACATTTGTCAAGAATAGAAAACTTTCAAGTCAACTCATGGCCTGCACCACTCCACAACATAGGGGGTACAACTTTTAAACAGGGAAGTCCAATCAGTTCTTACTGTACCTACAGTAATACACCAAGAAACAATCCACAAGAGAATTAGCAGTTAAAAAAAACAAAAAACAAAACAAAAAAAAAAACATATGCTTTTGTTTGAAAAGACAAATACATCAACTGTATTTGAAATAATTCCACCTCTGGAACGCAGGTGACAACGGACTTGCAGTCTCTTGTTTTGTGTGATGTGAGGTAAAAGTTAATTGTTGGGAATTGCGATGAGTATCCATCAATGAGATGCGCAAACACCAAAAAGACAGCCGTACAACTTTATTTTCCTTCTTCAAATTTAACCCACAAGTTGTTTAATATTGAGGGTTGTCCTGATCAAGGGTAACCAAATGTCAAGCAAAGAAATGCTGCGGCTTGGCTATAACTCCCCAATTTCCTTTGCGATATTGTGCCACGAAATGAAAAGCGGCAATCGATAGGTTGCATGGAAAGTTAGCTATACTGAGTCCCATATCGCGCATCTTATTTAGATCCCTAAATAAGGGGGTGGGGGGGTGGGATAAAAATAAAATAAAATAAAAAAAGACCACAGTAATCCCCCCCCCCCCGCCCCCCCCCCCACACACACACACACACACACACACACACACCCCCTCCCCGGAGCACTAAACACCTGTTCTGGAATGAGTGTCTAGGGTGCAGTCTCTTTTCCACCCCCGCTCGCCACCAGATTGCGGAGCAGCTTGCGCCTGCCCGCCTGGTAGTCCTCCTCGTCCACGTTGACCAGCAGCTTGATGGCCTCATGGCCCACCGCCTGCTTGAGGGAGTCTGTGATGAAGACGCCTTTAAGGGCCTCCAGCAGCGAGCCATTGATGTAGTCCCTCCAGAAGGCATCCAGGTAGGTGAGCTCAGAGAACTTGATGTCGCAGATGATGGAGCCAAGGTCACGCGACTTGAGGATGGTGTTGGCCTGGTTGAAGCGCTCAAACTGCCTCTCCACTGCCTCCTGCTTGTTGGAGAAGACGTTGCCCTGTAGCGCCGACTCGTGCTGGCAATACTCGGCGCGCACTCGGAGGCGGATGTCTAGCATGAAACAGATGGGAAGGGGTTTAAGTCAAAAGGCAATAGATCAGTGGTCCTCAACAGCAGTCTTTGCAAGGTTGAGGTGCAACCAGCGACATATCTTTCCCCAAATAATGCATCAGTAGTATCGACTCAACATTCAAATTGTTCTCCAAGGGATTGTTTTGTATGCTTTATATTTCTGGTTGTTCCATTTCGCTAATTGGACATGTCACTATTGCCGATATGCATTCAATATCTCAATGACAAAAAAAAAAAAAGACACATTGTGCAGCCCAAATTGAGAACCACTACTTGAGAATATAGAATAACAACAATCACCACAACCAGACTGACAAACGGGAGTCACAACTGATATCACATTTAATAAAAGACTTTGATCTGTGCATATCAATCGACTGCCTCAGATTGTAAGAAAACAGCACCTGGTTGAAAGACTGGGCATTGCTGTCACTTAATGACTTTGTTCCACATTGCTCACCTAATATTTTTATACCCTATTTTGCATTTCGCTGAAGTTAACTACACTGTATATTCTTGAGCAGTGTATTATTACTTACTACTACTTTTAACTTACCTTGTTACTGGTTTTTATGCTTTAATGTATCTATAACTTCTCACTCTGTTGGGCCCAAATGAGCTGCTGCAATGCCTCAATTTTACCTACGGGGGTTCAATTAAGTACGATCTTATCTTATAATATGATGATCGCCCTGCAGGTGTTTTTTGTTCGTTTTCTACGTTTGACTCTTCTTACCGCAGGTTTGTTTCTCCCTGCAGTCTGCTGTGGAGTGGCTCCTCTTCCTCTTTCGGCTGGGAGCCAAAGGGGCGGGCTTTGCTCTAGAAGGACCCACCTGTGGTCCTGAAGGGGAGCAGCAAATCAGCGGTTGAGTACCTGAGGAAGTTTCAGGGGATGGGGGTAGAGAATCAGGTTGGTGGTGTATGTTGAGGCACTGTTGTTCTGTAAATAACTTATTTTTTAAGAGACTCTGAATATTTAAACCTAGATCTTAAAATGTTAATTAGAGTGATCATGGCCCAACCTCGCTGATCGCTTTTCTACTGAGAAACCTACTGCTCTGCTGCAGCTTGTCATTCACAGCCTCATTCACAAATGTTCACGTCATCAAATGTGTCATATTAGAACCATAATTATTAAAAATGAACCTAAAAAACACCTATTATTTCTTTCTTTGTCTATCTTGATTTGTGTGTTTTTTTCTGGAGTTGGTTAACTTTACAGATGCAGGATAAAAAAGATTCATATTAATTTCGAAGCAGCTATGACAATATGATATTTTCATGATGGATATATTTATGGGTATTGCTGGATGCGCCTTCGAGAGAGCACATCGCTAAAGATCGCCGGATCTGTTTATGTGTGATCAGTGATCACCTGTTTTTCACTGGCAAGAGAAGGCTTAATTTTATTATTAATTGTTGATATTTTCATTCTATTACTATACATTAAATAACCTAGAGCCACTACTCGCCACCCGAGACCACCACATCCAAGTACTCCATCGGCTTCCTGGCTACAAGCACCAAAAAGCCTCCCTGCAATTAATAAAATGAAAAACAACTTAAGATCGATTCATGAGTCCTCCTGTGACACCAAAAACAGGAAGTTGTCATCATAGCCGTTTTTTGTGGAAAAAATATTCATGGAAGATGCAAGATACCAGCAAACGGTGCACCCTACAGTCAACCTACTGTAGCCAATGTTGGGATGTACTTTTTGGAAAAAGTTGTTTTAAATAAAATATCATATTATTATTATTGAAAACAAGTGTGGCCAGTGGCATAACATGATGGTGATAGGCCCCGGTGTAAAAAACATTTTTGGACCCCTGCGCACACACACACCCACCAGCTGTAGCCATTTTGCCACTCTACACACCGCTTTTTTGTTTTTTTATTTTGGTAAATAGGGAATGGAATAAAATAAAATAGCCTACACCTTAAATAAAAATACACTGTTGTTTTTTTTGTTTTTTTACTTCAACGAACGGGGCATGGGGACACACAGCGGAATGCAGATGGCTGGCGCCCCATCGCTGGCGTGCCAATGGGATGGGCCCCTAGTGGCCATTTGGCCCAGGTGTAGCTGCACCAATTGCACAGTCAGTACTTATGACACTCGAGTGTGACTAGACTAGAATGAAAGAGTTCCGTTGTCATTTCAACTGTTTTTTTAAGGCTTAAACTTTTGCCTAATTAGACTGCATTAAGGCACAGTGAGAAGCTGCAGCAGAGCATCAAGTGTCTCAGTAGCAAGGCGCTCAGGGAAGTTGTGCTATGAACAGCCACGGTTGAAAAATATCAAACGTACCGTTTAAGTTCATGTATACATATATAAGCACACAAACCTGTCATCCTGTGGGGTACATCTTCCGTGTTTTGAGCCACTCCTCTTGGGGAGACATAGCGAACAGACGTCTCCTCAAGGTACTTGTCGACAGGGTCTGGGCAAACTAAGAAACAAACAACAAAGAGCATTATTAACTTTATCTCAAAGTATTCTGCACACCCTTGATACATGAAGCTTTGGAAAAAAATTATACTATAATGACATATGATCAGAGTTGTAAGCTATGTCTATTCAACTCCAACATGCAAATGCAATTTATTGAAGAAAAAATAAGTAATACATTTTTTTTTTAATCCCAGTGTTTCCCCTTTAATTGTGAGAACCCCCACCAGGCCAAAAAATAACAGCACTGCTTCCCGGAAAAAAAAAGTAATATTAAAAAAAAAATATATATATATATATATATATATATATTATATTTTGCAAATATAAATCATATGTGGATTCATTTTTATACTCATGGATTTAAATTTTACACACGTGTATTTTCATTTTGGACACAGAGTTTTGAGACAAATTTTCAGCCAGTCCGAACGAAAATCGACATGCATCAACTCGGCTATTTTCGGATAGCCTGCTGACGACGTCATTACCGCATTTCAAAGTAAGAGCGCTCAGTCTTAGCGGTATATATGTATATATGTATCTACAATCGCTATGTAGAGATACTTCTCTATGTAGTACTTATATATACACATTATATAACAGTATATTACAGCAGAAGAATACACACACACAAACAAACAAATCGACCCCAGATTGAACAGGACAACTTCCAAAGAGGTACAAGCTGAACTCCAAGGTCAAGGTACATCAGTGTCGGATCGCACCATCAGTTGCTTTTTCACACACACACACACACACACACACACACACACACACACACACACACACACACACACACACACACACACACACACACACACACACACACACACACACACACACACACACACACACACACACACACACACACACAATATCCAACAAATTCTCAAAGACATTGAAATAACAGAGGCTATCGCCTTCCATTTGGCAATAGACATGTGTCCAATAAGCATTGTGGACAGTCCTGGTTTTAGGAAAACACTTTAGACAGAAGATACAAGATTTGGTCACGTAATTATTTCTCCAGATGGCTTTGTCTGCGCTGTATCAAAAGCTTTGGGGGAAAATGCATAGAGACAGAAAGTGTTCAGTATTTTGTGGCCACAACTGACCTGTGGTCAAGCAGAACAATAGAGCCATCTATGAGCCTTACGGTTCAATACATAGACAGCAATTTCACAATGAACACCAGATGCCTGCAACACATAATTTTTTGCAGAGGACCACACAGTGGAGCTGATTGGCAATGCTGAGGGAAGCATCCCACATGGCAGGGCAGTGACGTACTGGAGGAAATTAATACATCACTCCACCATCTAGTTGAGTTTACTGATGCACTTCCAAGGGGATACTATGTCAGTGTATCCTTTGTAAAGCCAGTCCTCCACCTTCTCAGCTACTCAATCTTGAAAGTTGACAATGAAAATATAGACCAGAGGCAAGAGCCATCCAGACCAGAGTCCAGGACTACCTTAATGAGTGATGACTTATGACAGTGACCCACTGACACAGGAACTGCTGGACATGGCCTCTGCTGTTGATCCTCGGGTTTAGCTGAGATTCGGCAGGGAGGACAATGTGGCGGCAATCCAAAACTGACTGGCTTCTGAGATGACGGTGGTCATGGTAATATTTATTAACTTTGAAGTCATGGAAATATTTTAAAATTGAGTTGATCAAAATGTGCAACTTTGCTCACTGTGCTGTAATGTTCTTTATGGACATGGATTTTAAAAGTTTTGAGTTCAATTAAATCAGTTTTTCAAATTTTCTTCACTAGGAGCCTCAGGAGGGGCCTCCTGATCCCCAAGCGGAGACCACTGAGCACCCTGTGCAAAGAAGTCCTTGGGCAGCTTCTTTAAGGCTTTAAGGAGGACCAGGCCAGACCGCATCTAGCCTACCACCTGGAACAAAGTGAAGCCTCTGAGCTACAGTCTTACCTACAATCAACAAGTTCCCTTGACACTTGACCCATTGGAGTGGTGGTGGGAAAACCAGAAACTCATCCGACAGCTCCCAGACTGGCAAAATAGTTCTAATGCAAACTGGCTACAAGTTCCCCTTTTGAGAGGGCGTTAAGTGCCAGGGGAAATATTGTTACCTGCCTCTGCTCATCTCTTAAACCAGATCATGTTGATAGGCTGTTTTTTTCTTGTAAAACACCTGGAGGTGTAATTAACTGACCTTCTTGTTAGGGATAAATCATTATTTATTTGGTGCCATTCTTCTTTATTTATATGTAATTTATATGTAGCATTTAGTCTACATATAAGCCAAATTTCATGTGAAGAAATTACATGAAATGAGTTTTGATTCAAAGTATTTTATTCAAAGATTTACACATTTGAGTTTCTTCATTTATAGTTAAAAAAATACATTATTTATTGTGAAGGCAGTTACTTTAGGTTAACTTTAGCAGCACATACTAGTTCATCACTGTATTTAAACTGTCTGACACTGTCACACAGAGTAATGACTGAAGCGTTTAACCAATCCGCCTTTTACTTTTGATAGCAATCTATTCTTAAATTTAAGAATTTATGAAATAAAGACAAAGCTGCACTTTTGGTAGGTGAAAACAGAAAAGGCTACAAGGAGAGCCCTTGGGGGCCTGCATGACGATTTAGGCTTGGGCCTAATTGGTACTGGTATCAGTCACGATCGACTCCATTGATCGTGATTGATATTGATGATTTTATTTTGTTGTGTTTGGAAAATGAAAAACATAAACCTAACTCAGAGAATTGGAGCTGAGTTTTTTTTTTATTTCTTACCAATAGCAGTAGCCTTAAAGTGATATGGATACCAATGGAGTACTACATTCAATACCTTTTTTTTCTACTATACCCATCATGTGAATCGAAGCATTGAGTTGAGTAACTGCTCCCCGAGCGCCTCTACATGGCAGCCCACTGCTCCTAGATACGTCGGCTACTAGGATGGGTAAATGCAGAGAAATTGCAAATTTCCCTGTTGTGGGACTGATAAGGGAATATAAAATTCAAAAAAATAAAAACATTTTGAAAGTGTTCAAATTATTGAAATATTTATTAAATAAAAAAACTGTACAATGAAGGATTTGGGCAGTGTGATTATAAACACATAGCCAGTACAGGAGGAATGATTACAGTGAGGAAAACCTCTTCCACTGTTCATATGGACACCTGACTGTTGTGTTAAGACAGACGTATACAATTGTGAACCTATCCTTTAACAGACTGTTGAAGCTGCTGCTGCGGTAGTAAGCCAATCACATGTTGCATTATATATAAGAACACCTTGTGGTGATTGGCTGGCTTGTAGCTGCTGCGGTAGTGGGCCAATCACATGTTGAATTTACTCGAAGAATGCTTGCGGTGATTGGCTGCAAGCAAAACCAAACAAAGTATTTTTTTGCCAAGATCTGGGTATAAACAGGATTGAATGCAGGTATTTTTTGACCGGAGAAGTTTCGATACTACTTGGAATTGGGTTATTTCAATCGATACCTTGACAAGGTATTGAGTACCAATACCCAGCCCCAGTTAAGATGGACAATTTAAAAAATTTAATCTAAGGACTTTCAATGACTCTTTCCAGCAATATTCATCTCGTACACTTGAGGTTTACTCAAATCATAGCACAGGGCTCAACATGAGCTTTTTGAGGCACTTGTCATTCGGACAAGTAATTTTACCTTTCACTTGTCCAGGGTAAAATTACAATAATTAACATTTTTCATTTTGTTTGTGAATGCAGAATTCAGACAAACAGTTGAAAGCATCCAAACAGTGTCAATATATAAATGATTCAATTTATTAATTTTATTAGAGTGGTTATATGCAACGCTTTCACTTCAAATAATTGTCATATTAATTAGATTGTATATAACAATAGGCAATGCAGAGTGATATCAATTAATGTTCAGATAAGCCCCTTAGTGAGCTGCTTTCGCTATTTTAATTTTGTCATAACTGACCGGTATTCGAAATGCCATATGGTTATTGTAGTTTAAATTTGAGGCATTTTGTAGTTCTGAAGATCTGTCTCATCTTTAGAGCTAACTAATCGCGCACTTAACAAAACTATAAATAGCCGAGCAATGAGTGGCACATACAGCACTGGGCAATATGGCCAAAAATGTTATGATAAAATATTTCATACCATTCAACACCAATATTTATCACAATATATATAGAAAATATAAATACATCAAATTATTAAAACACAATTTTACAATTAAGTGTTTTTTTAAATGACAATCCTATGCCATGATGCATTTTAAAAACACTTTTGTTGGTGGAATGAAACTGTCGAAAGAAACACTAGTCAAAAAAAAGAAAAAGGAAAACTTACTTTAGCAAAAAAAAAAAACACACCAAAAAAAAAAAAAAAAAGCAGTATTTAGCATCCTCTTTTTCTAACCAAATAAATATCCAAGAAAAATTGGGGTAAAAATCTGAAGGTAAAATGCTAAATATTATTTTTATATAATAAACGTTGCACACCACTCGTAATGTAAGTAAGAAGTAAACAAGAAGTCACAAGTGTAGCTGCTTTAATCAACATTTCATTTAAAAAGGTAAAAGTGTGCATCCTGCTCCTAATTGTGTTCTAAACTCCTTGCGCACCAACGACCTCTCCTGTCGGGCTGCTGACAGCGCAGTCAGCTCAAGAGTCAATCACAGTGGACGGCATTGAGCAAAGTTATTACAGTCAGGGACGCAAATAACTTGTTTTCAGCTAATGCCGCTTTTTTCATGTCAATGAGTCACAACGGGTGACTTAATTGTGTCAATCGTTGTGTGAAGTTTTTTTTTGGCCATTTTAAGCATTTATTTTTTTATCCGTCCAAGAGAATGTCGCCATTCTCTTACCGATTAACTTGTGGACTCGTTCTCTGATATTACGTTAGAACTAAGACATTGACACGGCTCTAGTCTCCGGTTTAAAGAGCTCCAAAGCAGGAAGTGATGCTGCATTCACAGGCTCGGAAAATTGTAATGCGTGTTGGAAGTGATGCGTTCATGAGTATATTTCAGACCTTTATTCACATGTACAGTGAACTAAAAGTAGGCGTCAAAAAACATTTTAGTTAAAACTAGACAACGATAGTGTACTTACAAAATTAACCAAAACAAAATAAAAATATACAGGAAATGTCTTTATTTTAAGTATTTTTTCTAGTCAATTTGGTCAAATTTGTCAACATATAGCCGTTACAATACACTAGCCAGTTCTTATCTTTGTAGACAGAGATGCTCAGACCTCATCTGGTGGACAGCTACTTTTAAATGGAAAGATGCAAATAAGAATTGACCACTGTTAATAATGAGGGGATAAACAGGACTGTTGAGATTCTTATTGTCTGTGTGGTGAGTATATACATGTGGGTGTAAGAGAGAAACAGAGACACAGGCTGAACAGGCTAAGTGAGGTTATTGTTATCACCGCTCTTGTCTGTCTTGACTTCCCATCTGAAAATTGAATTTCTGTAGGATCAGAAAAAACAACCACAAAGAATTTTGTTTGGTTACTGTAATAAAGCTTAGTATCTTAATTACTCAAAATATCAGGTGACTATAAATGGCAACAGTATTTTCAGTTTCGGCAACCGAAAGCTGATGCCTTTTAAAAGTTTGTGTTGAGGCTGGTAGAAGATACAGTATCATCTTTCCCCTTCTCCAAGTTGCTCATTCTGGACACTGCCGCTCTTGTCTCCGCTGCCGGTGTGTTTCCAAGCGCAACCTACCCACTAGGGAGGAGGCAGGGCTTATTTTTATACAGACAAACCTAATTGGCTAGAGGTGAAAGACCAGCTTTAGATCGTCCAAATTGATTGGCTTTTCTGTTGCCAGTTGCCTAATACTTCTATGAATGAACAAATTTGTGGAAGACTTTATCAAGCCTATTTTATTTCAAAACTGACAAAAAAATATTGTGATAATTATAGTTTTATCGCCAAGCACAACATGACGACAGACTGTTTTTTTTGGTTAATATATTTTAACTTGTCTGGTGGGGCAAGCAAATTTCTCTTCCACTTGCCCTACAAAAAAAATCCACTTATCCCGGACAAGCCTTAACATTGAGCCCTGAAGCAGTTAATGTATGGATCTATTTTCTGTTCAACTCGCATTCTCTTAAAACCCTGCAATTATTTTACATACATACATACATACAGCCGAAAGCCAAATGTTAGCTGATTTACCAGTGTTTGTTTTAGTTTATGTGGAGGTCAATCTGTTTGACAGAAAAGGGAGCGGGGCTTTGACTGAGTAAAATCAGTGAAAGCAGTTCTGTACATCAGGCTTCTGTCTTTGAAGGTTGTTTTTAAGGGACCCAAAATAAATAAGTACTATACGCAAGTATATTTAAGTAAAAGTGTATTTATATAGCACCCATCTATGACAGTAGAGTCCCAAAGGGTTTACAGGAAATATAAAAGGCTAGTTTCCCAGATACTCCAGTTTAAAAAGAACTAAATACAGGTGTGTGTGAACCCTGGGCAGAGTAAATTTGAGTGGGCATAACATTGGCTCCCAATAAAGTGTTGAAGTTATCCCACTAGCTGCTTAACCAGTCAATGTTATACTCTGGGGCATTGAGTATGGAGTGCCCACCCCCCTGGATTTTATTCCCAGATGTTGCAAGTACAGTTTCTGTCTCAGCACCACAGATGTAACTGTTTATCACTGGGTACTGAAAACAGGGACATTTTCCAACACAATACAGCCCTACCCAGACAAACGGAACTCCTCTAATCAAAAGACCATTGAGCTGGAAATATACAGCTGGATGTAATTGGCCTTAATTAACACTATAATTAACCATCTATTTAATTATATGTCGTATCTACCTTGCTTTTCTTCAAATAGTCCCATCGACTAACAGCAAATAACCAATTGTCCTCAGTTCAAAAAATCCAACGTCAATACATTAGGACCGGTCTTTGTGATCAGGTCAGATTTTCACATCTGTTTTAATAATCTGACAATAATTGAGTCAATTTCTATAAATAAATGTAAACCTGGTTATCAAATACAATATTCAACATAGACCTGATACACACCTGTATGTTTGGATTACTTTTGGCACAAAAACTATATCTGCTTTAGTCAAGTAATTTCTCCAAATCTAGAATACAATTGGTTTTCCACACGAGACATAGATTTTGAATCACAATGAAATGCAAGATGAGATGCTGAGACTGTTGGTGTCAGACGCATTTACACTACCTGGAAATAATCTGTTAAGACGAAAGGCGGTGCCTGGGTAGAATGTGCAGGAGGCAGGACGTGACACAATGACGCTGCAGAGTTTTACAGCACATCCAAGATGGAGGAAGAGGCTACTGATTTATCGGTAATTGGGATTTTTTTTTTTTGCATTGATACTCCATGTATTTGGACGTATCCGCAATATGAACGAGTGGAAAGAAATAAAAAAGCAGAAAGGAGTACGCAGCAGCAACGCTCCATGCACGAAGATCGACACAAAGGTAAATAAATGGCACATGATAGAGATGTCACTCAACACACGACACGCCCACTCGCTCGCTGTGACAATTACCTGCTCTGTTCACACATATCTCTCAATCAGACATTACCTGAACTTTGTACTAGGGCACTGACTGGATAAAGTCAGCGTAATGTCAGGGCCAAATACCCAGGCCACATTTGCGTTCACACACAGCTCCTTCAGGTAATATCTGGATGATTTCAGGGATGCAGTGCATGTGTGAAAGCAGCTTGAGATTCTTCAAGTCGAGTAGTCGTCTTTTTTGTTTTTTTTTCCCCAGTCAGTGTCCAAAATAATAACAGGATAAAACTGATAAAAGCTTACAAAAAGTGACAGGGATATGAGGAATTATAAAAAGGGGAATCAGGAATATATTTTTATATGTGTGAATCGTCCCAACCTGGACATGGACGCGAACATGGCTCTCCGTATTGCTCTCTGCCATCGGGGGGGCATACGATTATTTTCTGCACGCACAACATGAAGAGGGGGTGATCGAGGAGAGTGTCACTGAGAAAGTGTCCCCATTACGCACGGTTTAGTTTCATAAGGAGATGTAAAATAAAAAAACACTTTTGTGGCACGCCAATCGTGGCATTGCTGGCGCGTGTATCGCTAGCTTGTGTGTCGCCTATGCCGTCTGAGAGGGACACAGGTGCACAAAATGCGCCTCTCGGCATGCCACCCAAGGCGGCCACATACCTCACCCAAAGGAGGATTCAAGATTCAAGAGGTTTATTCGTCACATACATATACATACTTTCATACATATACATACTTTCATACATATATGCAGTGAAATGTAATGCAACGGTACAGTAGGGTGCTGAGGACGCAACCCTGGGGGGATCCTGTATTCAGGGTGAGGGAGCTGGACATGTGCTTCCCCACCCTAACCACCTGGGGCCGGGCTGTGAGGAATTCCAGGATCCAGGCACACAGCGGAGTATTCAGTCCGAGCTCCTTCAGCTTGACAGCCAGTCTGGTGGGGACTATGGTGTTGAAAGCTGAACTGTAATCGATGAACAGCATTCTCACATAGGCCCCTTTCCAGCCATCCAGGTGCGTGAGCGTGGTGCGCAGTACCTGGGAGACCACGTCATCCGTGGATCTGTTCTGCCAGTACGCAAACTGCAACGGGTCCAAGGTGCAGGGGAGGGAGGCGCAGATATAATCCTTAATCAGCCCCTCAAAACACTTCATGACCACCGAGGTGAGGGCCACCGGACGGTAGTCATTCAGGCAGGCAGGAGAGGCCATCTTCGGGACAGGAACGACGGTGGACCTCTTGAAGCAGGACGGGACCACTGATTCAGCCAGGGAGATGTCAAATATTGTATACCGGAGCTAGCTGGTTAGCACAGGTTTTCAGTACTCGCCCAGATATGCCGTCTGGGCCCGCAGCTTTCCTGGTGTTCACCCGCATCAGAGCGTTCCTGACCTTGTGCATGGACACTGAGAGTGTGCGCTCATCCCCAGCGGTGTAACTCCAATTAGCCTGCGAGCTAGCGGTGCTGTTGCCAGACTCAAACCGCGCATAAAAGGAGTTCAGTTTGTTGGCTAGGGAGGCGTCCACACTCGTGGCTGGGGAGGAGCTGCTACTGTAGTTTGTTATCTTCCGCAGCCCCTCCCACAAGCATCTTGTGTCCCCCTGCTCCATCTGTAGCTCCACAGTCTCCCCGTATGTCCGTTTAGAGTCCTTCACCGCCCTCCGCGGATTGTAAGACGCCGCTTTGTAACTGTCCATATTTGCGGATACAAGACCGTCATTGTAAGCGGCCGTGCAAGCATTCAGAGCGCAGCGGATGGATTTATCAACCCACGATTTCTGGTTTGAAAATATCCAAACTTTCACCGTGGGAACGATGATGTCTGCTACCGTAGCCGCAAAGCTCACCGCTACGTCCGTAAACTCGCTGATGTCACTTGACTTGATTGGAACATGTCCCAGTCTACGTCAGGGAGTGCGTCCTGTAGCACAGCTTCTGATTGTTCCATCCGCCGCTTCACTTCCCTCGTCCCCACCAGTTCTCGCGCGATCAGAGGCCTGTAAACGGGAACCAGCGAGATCGTAGCGTGGTCAGATTTCCTGAAAGCAGGGAGCGAGACAGTTTTGTATCCGTACTTGTAAGGTGTGTAGCAATGGTCCAAAGTTCTATCTCCCCTGGTGGCACATGTGATGTGTTGGTGGAAATTAGGCAGAACTTTTTTTAAGGTTCGCCCTGTTAAAGTCCCCAGTCACCGCCACAGCCGCGTCGGGATGTTTGTTTTGAAATCCGCACAACACATCATACAGGTCCGACAGTGCTGTGTCGGTATCTAAACGGCTGTAATGATGACCGTGCTGAATTCCCGGGGGAGATAAAATGGACGGCATAAGATGGTCAGCTGTTCCAGGTTCGGCGAGCGGGAGAGAGACTTGGTTGTTGGGGTTACACCAGCGGTTGTTTACCATTAGGCAGACACCTCCACCTTTGGATTTCCCCGACTCCCCCGATCTGTCGCCGCGCAACACAGAGAAGGACTCGGCTGGACGGATGGCTTCATGCGGCACCAGTGGGTTCAACCATGTTTCCGTCAGGCAGAGGACACAACAGTTCCTCATGTCTCGTTGGAATTGAATCCTCGCTCGAAGTTCATCCATCTTGTTCTCCAGGGACTGAACGTTGGCAAGAAGGATGCTTGCCGCCTCGTTTGCCACGGTGCTTCCTCCGTGGGCCCGCTCGTGGAACAGCGGCTCCATTTTTGTCGTTATTGTTGAGCGTCTTCCCGCGTAGAATTTCAGCCGGCCACTCCGCTTCCACGGATAAAAAGTCCCAAAGTTGTTCGTTTAGGGAAGTTTTTATATCCATGAGTGCATTGCGGCCGTTAGAGGTAACTGCCAATGCTTTTTTGGTGGACATTATTATAAAAACAGAAAAAAGTTCTATAATGTGCAAAAGTCGACCGGAGTGCCGGCACAGGCGACGGCAAGGGGCGGCGCCACTATCGCCTCGAGAGAGGGAGGGAGGGAAATTCCAGTTTGGTTATCTTTTGGTACATTACCCACCCCTAATATACAATTTGTAAGTCTATGTACTGTGGAACATGGTACATGCAGTAGGAGCAATTTTACATTTATTTCAGAATGCAACTTTTAACCAAACTGACAAAGTTTGGTGTCATCTGTTTGTATGTAAGACTGCCATTTGAAATGCAAAGCACTTACCTTTTTTGACTTTTTCATGTTGGTTATCAGTTGCTGTTTGCTAATTTTCATTTACTGGAGTACTATTAACTTAAGGTGTGTCAGAAAGCTCTTTGGGTCCCTTAAAGCAACACTTAGTCATTTTTTTAGCTTAAGATAACATTTTGATGGTACACTGACTTGTAATATGGAAAATGGCACCTATTTCATTCACCCCATCCCTGTTCTTGCACTATGCAACTTCTGTGTACAGGTACAAAACTGTAGGAAAAGTGTGGTACACTTCACTGCACTACCTCAGTTCCATGATGTTTGGCTCGTTTTTTTAACCTGTTGAAATGAATTACAAATATATATAAATAAATTATAAGCTAGAAATTATAAACTTGCCGGTCAAATATTCGGTAATAATGCTCATACAAAACTTAGCCGCGCCACATCCCCGACCGCGCAAATGAGATGTGGACTGAGTGCTTTCTGAAGCGGTGAGACCCGTGCAAGGGACACTGTAACCTTGTATAGTATATCTGCGTTTCTAACATAGACTGTTACTGAAACATGACCGATACGGTTCAAATTTGTCTGCTAAAATAAATTATTTTCGAACAGCGGAAGTTTTGACAGTGGTGTAAAAGTACAATCGCATTTAGAAACTATGCAATTGCACATGGGCCGCCAAATCCCAAATGTTACAGAGTGCTGCTTTAAGTGACTTAAGATTTGAAAGTCTCACAGATGCCTTTTTGGACCTGAGCTAGCAAGCAATCTACCTGGCAATAGGGTTGACGGTATGATTTTTTTCATACCACGGTATGGCAGTTTACCAACAGGTGGGGGGGTTTAAGAGGCACTATTTTATTTTTTTGTCAGTCAGTGTGCATTACAATAACAGGATTAAACAGATAGAAGCTTACAAAATGCACAGTGATAACATTTCAATAAGGAATTATAAATAAGGGGAATCAAACTGAAACAGCTGAATCCGATTAGACTGACAAAATTCTGAGTTGGGTACAGCCCTAGAAATAAATAATAATCGGACACAAACAAAAGAAAAATCCAGTAGGATGGTCCTTGAACATAGGATGGAAGACAGTTAATGATAACTTAGCAATGATTATTGTGTTTATATTTCATATGCTCCTGTAACTTTATAAGAGCTTTAAAAGAAGGTGTCACTTGTGCAAATCAAGCAAATATATTTAAAGCTATGACTTGTTAATGACAAAGGTGTGGCAAACTGTGTTTCTGAGATAATCACCTTCAAAGTTTAATCACCCCACACTTGGCTTCATTCAGCCAGCTCCCAGAATGCAAATGGGTGAAGGACCAATAAAGCCACATGGCCACTTGACACCCTGCTGAATGGGGGAAATCTCTGCATTGTTCTTGTGTTTTGAGGGAATGTTGAACAGCGTCATCGACACACAACATCTTTTGTTTTTAAAAAGGCTTTTATTTAACAGTAATAATATACATGTTTTATAAAAGTGGAATTATTTAGGTGTTTAAAAGTACGGACAACAAAACAAAATGTAGAGTCTATCAATAATATGAGTCTCTGTATATCAGCCTCAATGTGTCATTTAGTATTTAAATGTGTGTATGCCAAATATCTTCAAAGTTCTTGGAGTTATTATGTGGGTTAACCCCAACCCTACCCCAACTACACTCTGAGAGCCTGCTTGAGGCTGCGTCTTTTCATTTTCTTTTTGCCTCTGGCTGCATTCGGAGGTAAACTTGAGAATCGTGTCCATTACTACTTGTTCATAATCTGCACAATCTCACCACATCAACCTCAACGGACTTCATGACGTCATCAACTTCTTCATTTGTAACAACAATGGGCGTGTCGTCGGTCTCCTCCGGTTGTTCTCGAAAATATTCAGTTTCATCGTCACATTCAGGTTGAAATCCGCAGTTTGAAATGTTCTTCAAGTCCGAAATCAGATTCAGCATCGCTGTTGGAGAACTTGCGGAAAATGAAGTCCAGTACGCCCTGCTTACACTGACCTGGATCTATCACACTGGTCAGAGGCAGGTCCGCGATATGATTTAGATCTTCCGCCACCCACTTCTCATAATCCATAACAACACAGAGACGAAAGTTTACAGAGACAAGTGAAACCGAATCCTCGTCTTGTTTACGGAAGTGACGTCAGCATTACTTCTTCGTTGGTATACGCCCCCTACACAATAATGTCTGTGTGTGCGTGTGTGCGCGTGTGTGTGTGTGTGTGTGTGTGTAAAAGTAGTATGATTTAAAGGTTAAACTATATCAAAACGTTTTCACGTTGTGACTTAACATCACATGAAATATGAAGAAATGATCTTCACCTGGACGGTCGCTTTAAAGGAAACTATACACCGCATTCCAAATTATTATGCAAATGATATATTTCTCTGATTTTCCTAAATAGTTGATGCAAATGACAGTCATTATAATTTTCAAGTCATCAACCGTTAGGTTATAATTCTAATGTTAATGAACAAACCTCCCAATGACAACAGTATTTTTTTCAAAAATAAAAAACTCAAAAAGCACAGTTCCAAATTATTATGCAAAACAGAGTTTCAAAACATTTTATAGGTGGAAAGAACTGAAAATGGTCATTTGTTGAATTGAAACATTAGGAGGTCAGATTTACTGAAATCAAAAGCTATTTCAATCAAAAACATCTTAACAGGCCAAGTTACATTTTAACATAGGACCCCTTCTTTGATATCACCTTCACAATTTTTGCATCCATTGAACTTGTGAGTTTTTGGAGAGTTTCTGCTTGAATTTCTTTGCAGGATGTCAGAATAGCCTCCCAGAGCTGCTGTTTTGATGCGAACTGCCTCCCTCCCTTATAGATATTTTGCTCGAGGATGCTCCAAAGGTTCTCAATAGGGTTGAGGTCAGGGGAGGATGGGGGCCACACCATGAGTTTCTCTGCTTTTATGTCCAATAGCAGCCACAGAAGTATTCTTTGCAGCATGTGATGGTGCAAACTCTATATACTTTGCCAAGGTCATTTTCACACCTTCAGGGACCCTAAAGGGGCCTACCAGCTCTCTCCCCATGATTCCGGCCCAAAACAGGACTCCGCCACCTCCTTGCTGACAACGCAGCCTTGTTGGAACATGGTGGCCATCCACCAACCATCCACTACTCCATCCATCTGGACCATCCAGGGTTGCACAGCACTCATCAGTAAACAAGACTGTTTGAAAATTAGTCTTTATGTATTTCTGGGTCCACTGCAACCATTCCTGCTTGTGAGCATTGGTTAGGGGTGGCCGAATAGTAGGTTGCACAACTGCAAGCATCTAGGGGATCCTACACCTTGAGGTTCACAGGACTCCAGAGGCACGAGCAGCTTCAAATACCCATTTGCTGCTCTGTAATGGCATTTCAGCAGCTGCTCTCTTAATCCGATGAATTTGTCTGGCAGAAACCTTCCTCATTATGCCTTTATCTGCATGAACCCGTCTGTGCTCTGAATCAGCCACAAATCTCTTCACAGTAAAATGATCACGCTTAAGTTTTTGTGAAATATCTTATGTTTTCATACCTTGTCCAAAGCATTGCAATATTTGACGGTTTTAAGCAGAAAAGAGATCCTTTTTCTTTCCCATATTGCTTGAAACCTGTGGCCTGCTTAATAATGTGGAACGTCCTTCTTAAGTAGTTTTCCTTTAATTGGGCTCACCTGACAAACTAATTATCACAGGTGTCTGAGATTGACATTTCAGTGATCCAAAGAGCCCTGAGAGACAATACCATCCCTGAGTTTAAGTGAAAAACAAAAAATGTAATGTTTATGACACTTAAATCCAATTTGCATAATAATTTGGAACGCGACGTACATCGGCGTTGTTCAGCACTATTCAGTGTCTAAGTGAACTGTTTCCCCATGTTATATAACGGAAATATCTAACTCCACGGTTTAACATCTTTCTACTATTTATGAATCAAACTCGGTTTTGAAAATACATTGAGAGATAAGAAAAAAAACCACAAAGGAACACAAATCTGGAAAAATGTAATTTCCTTCTAGAACTCTCTTTCAGCTTATTTGGCTGCTCCTGGCGGTTTTAGAAATGGAAGAAAAGACCGTAACAACATAGAAAAGAGGAAGAAGGCAGACTGAGCCGATAAAGATGATCTAATCTCCACCGCTGTAGAGGTTAGTGTCTTGGAAGAGATTAACATGAAGGTGGACATGTTTGGTCTGCTTCTCCAAGACATCACCGAGATTAAAGCCAGCCTTGATTTCCTGCACCGCATGGTCAGTGAGATACAAAAAGACAACGCAGATCTAAAAACCTCCTTGAAGCGTCTCACAATGGAGATGGAGATTGTAAAGGAAAAAAATTTAATAATAAAAGAGACTATCCTGGATATCCAATCCAGAAGTATGCGGGACAAGCTCATCTTTTCCAGGATCCCAAAGAACAACACCGAGACCTCAGAAAACATGGTGAAAGACTCACTCCACACCGCCCTGAAACTCCCCAGTTCACCTATCGCCGGGTTCACCAACTGGGACAACGCGTGGGAACCGTCCCTGCCCCATCATTGCCAAGTTTGAACACTTTAAGCACAAGGAGCTGGTTAAAAGCAAAGGACGGGAACTGAAAGGAACCACGCTGGGTATGAATGACCAATTCCCCCGGGAGATTAACAACTGACGGAAGGTGCTGTACCACATCCTGAAGGAGAACCAGCAGAAGGGTAAAGAGGGACCGCTGGTTGTAGATAAACCATATAAAGACGGGATCTCCGAGACCTCCACCACACCCTTGTTATTCTGATATGCGAGATGTAGAAATTAGCATCCTATTTATGTCAGGATTATGAATATTGGTCACTGTCTTATCATCTCACCTTCCTAATCCCTCCCTCCCTACTTCTCTCATCACTCTCAATTCAGTCTCTCACTTTATGTACAGTATGTCTGACTCCGTAATGTTCTATGTTTATCTTTGTCTATGTAATTTGTTTGTTAAGATATGTAGCCCTACAAACCTCCTGCAATACTAGGACAGTAAAAATAAATGTCAAGAAGAAAAACACAGATTTAGTGATATGAAAACATGGCACTGTAGTCAAGCTATTGCCTTGGATGCACAGTGCTGCTGCATGGGAAAACTACAAATCCTCGTCCATCACCCCCTAACTAACCTCAATGACATCCATTAAGTTTATTAGTTGGAATGTGCAAGAAACTCACCTCACTGCATCAGAGACCCTGAAACTCAAAGCTAAATGGGTCACATGTTAATCAGATGTTTTCTGCATCATATAACGCAAAAAGAGAGGTGTTTCTATATTGATCAATAAAAGTATCCCATATAAGAATAAAACCACAATATCAGACACGGAAGGGCGATACATTATGATGAAGGGAATTTTAGGAAGCATCAAATTGACCATAGCTAATATTTATGACCCCAATGAGGGAGACCCAAATTAATTTTACAATATAATTTCAAAACTCTTCTAATTCTCTGACTCAAATATTACGCTGCTCACAAAAAGTTAGGGATATTCGGCTTTGGGGTGAAATTTCAGGATGAACCTAAAATGCACTATAACCTTTACAGGTGAACTTGATTTTTGACCTTCTCTAAACTTTTGAATGCAGGGACGTGGCCACTGAGCTTAAGAGTGTCACAGAGTGTCATAAGCAGGTTGCAACTGAGATACAGAGAGACTGGAAGAGTCACAGAAAGGCATAGAAGTGGACGTCCTTTGGCCACATCCCACACTGATGACCGCTTCATTGTGAACAGTGCCCTGCGGAACCGGATGATGAATGCCACTCAACTCTAGGCACATTTAAGGGAGGTGAGAGGCACCCAAGTGTCACGTCAGACCATTTAAAACCGTTTACATCAGCGTGGTCTGCTTGCTAGACGACCTGCAAGGGTACCTGACCACACCACCAGGCACAGGCATCATCGTCTTGCATGGGCCAGGGAGCATTTACGCCGGACGAGGCACCAGTGGGCCTCAGTGCTGTTCTCTGATGAAAGTCGATTCACGTTGAGAAGAAATGATGGCCGCAAACGATGGAGAGACGTCAAGGAGGGTGCTATGAATCAGCCACTGTTGTCACCAGACGAGCCTTTGGTGGTGGTGTTACAGTGTGGGCAGGTGTGTCTAGTCAATACAGAACTGCCCTACACTTTGTGAATAGTACAGTGACAAGCCAACACTACCTGAATAACATCATTAATCCAGTCATTGTGCCCCTGCATGAACAACACAGGCCTAATTTCATCTTCATGGACGACAATGCTCCAGCTCATCGAGGTCGCATCATTAGGGAACGGCTGCTGGAGACTGGGGCACCTCAAATGGAGTGGCCTGCACTTTCTCCAGACCTGAATCCCATAGAAAACCTATGGGATCAGCTGAGTCAACGTGTAGAGGCTCGGAACTCTGTACCCCAGAACTTCAATGACCTGAGGGCCGCACTTCAAGAAGAGTAGGGTGCCATGCCTCAGCAGACAATAAGTTGACTTGTGAACAGCATGAGACATTGTTGTCAAGCTGTAATTGATGCTCAAGAGCACATGACAAGTTATTGAGACATTGACATTTTTTGTTGTGGTATACCCACCACTGTTGTTGGCTTTTTTATCAATAAATTGTTTGAGATGAGGCAATCACCATGCTTCTACTTAAATGCCCAACTTTCATGATATAATATCACTGTAGAGTAAATTTTTTACATTTTCCATAAATTTCACCCGAAAGCCAAATATCCCTAACTTTTTGTGAGTAGTGTATACTGGGAGGGGACTTCAACAAAGTACTTGATCTAAGTTTAGACCGTTCACAAACTAGAGATAATTTGTCCTGCCGCTCATCTGACATCATAAAACAATATGAGTGATCTTGCTCTTGCCGATTGTTGGCGATTAAATAATCCACATAATAGAGAATACACATATTACTCACCATCCCAAAAAAGCGTCTCTAGAATTGACTTTTTTTTGATAAGTAACTCGTTAATGTCCAAAATCACTAATCCTGAAATCCACCCGATTGTAATATCTGATCACGGGCCTATTAGTTTCAACCTCTAAAATGAAACCAACCTGAACCCTCCTGGCAGGTGGCAGTTTAACATATCACTTCTGAAAGATAAAGAATTTAACCATTTATTTTCCAGAGAATGGACTGCTTTCATTGAACTGAATGACTCTCCAGAATTATCACCATCCTTACTCTGGGAAACGGCAAAGGTCGTTTGGAGAGGTAGCATTATTTCATTCTCGACTCACAAGAAAAAGAAAGGACAAGAACGCCAAAATAAACTAGAACAACGATTAAAAGACTCGCACTCCCAACAAGCCAACCTGAGCTCACCTCACCGCCTGAGCAAGTCTTGAATGAGATCAGGACAATAACATCTTAAATTGATAATATCATTAATCAAAACATTAATTTCCTCATGCAACTAACAAGAGAACTATTACTTTGAATTCAACGACAAATCAGGTAAATTAATTGCCAATCAATTGAAATGCGATAAAGAAAAAATACTTATTACAGCCATCAAAGATTCACAGGGTAGAATAACACACACCCCGCAAGACGTCAATAAAATATTCAGAGACTTTTATAATAAGCTATACTACTCAGATAATGAATCAAATATATCAAACATTAACTTATTCCTCGATTATATTGACCGCCCTTAACTATCCACAGAGCAGGCTACTACACTAGATCAACCACTTACTCTAGAATAATTCAGGAAAGCTCTCCTCTCTATGCCCAACAATAAATCACCTGGATCGGATGTCTACCCAGTGGAATTCTATAATCACTTTTGGCCACTAATATCCCCACAATTCATCAGAATGGTTACGGAGATTTATTCAACCTCAACCATGAATACTGCTCTCTTTCGGTTTTGCTCAAACCCAATAAGGACCCAACCCTCACCTCCAGTTATAGACACATAAGCCCAATGAATTGTGATATAAAAATTATTAATACAATACTAACCAACAGAATTGAAAAAGGAATTCCATTTATTATTTACCCTCACCAAACAGGCTTTGTCAAGGGCAGACACTCATCCAGCAATATGCACTGTTTATTCAGTCTGATCAGCATATCTCAAAGGAACAACATAAATTACTGTTACTGCTTCTTTAGATGCCGAAAAAGCATTTGAGAGAGTTCACTGGACTTATCTCTTTTCCACCCTTAACAAATTTGGCTTTGGAGAGTCACTCATTCAATGGATCAGAATTCTGTACCACTCACCATCTGCCATCTGTCATAACACTTCATAGCATTTCATTCTACAACGTGACACAAGAAAAGGTCCACTCTCCCCTTTACTATTCGCCAACTTCATTGAACCTCTCACGGCGGCCATCCGTCAAAACATTAATATCATTGGCATACAAATAGGAAACTCTGTTCACAAAATCAGTTTAATGCAGACAATATTTTTTTATATTTACGGAACCCAATATGATCCCTACAGGGAGTGTTCAATCTTATATCTAAATTTTCAGCCATGTCAGACTATTCAATAAACTGGACTAAAACCACAGTCTTACCAGAAGACTAGAATGCTGTAACCCAGAAACTTCCCTTCAGCATTAACTTTACTCCATTGCTCAAAACTATTGAAGAAGACCTCACTCGATGGAACATTCACCCATCTCACTATTGGTAGGACAGCAGCAGTGAAAATGAATATACTACCAAAAATGAACTGTATATTTTCAATGTCCCCAGTCGAACCAACAGTACATTGGTTTAACACTTGAGACTCAATAATCAATCAATTATCTTGGAAACACAAGAAACTGAGAATTAAACTAGCAACACTACAGAAAAATAAAGACTGAGGCCTCCTCAGTCTTTGTTTTTAGCAGCCCCAAACTTCAGATACTATAATTTAGTGAACCATCTTCAGTTTATACTTAAATGGTAACAACCAGAGCAACAACTGGGCCGTGGATGGCAAGATATTGAACAAACGCAATGTCAGGTTTTATCAATATCTGACCTCCCATTCCTTACTGAATCTATAAAGAAACATAATTGGTTTAAAACCCCATTCATCGCAATCACTCTGTCATCCTGGTGGAAATTAAACAAACTCAGTGGTCACATTTCATCTCCAAACAAATTCAAACCAATCCGGCACAACCGGGCAAAACAGACCAATAATCTTCAACTCTTGGAAAAGATAAGGAATTACTCATTTGGAACAGATTTTTTAAAACAATTTGCTTATATCTTTCCCAACCTTAATCCAAAGGTATAATATCAGTTGTCACAGATTCCTGCAATTCCTTCAACTGCAGCTGTCTCTCAAAGTTAAATTCAAATTGACGAACAACATCCTACAACCACCTCCGAACATCTCACACATATAGGTAATATATATAGGTATAGGTAATATATAGGTAAAAATATCCCTTTTCCAGAATATACAAACTTTTATTAAAAACTGGAGCGTGAAAGAGTTGTTGCAGCAGTTCTTGATGATTAAAGAATGAATAAAAAGTGGCATTGCAGGTTGTAAAGTTGAACTCTACTTGCAGACTACCTGTCCTAAATGCAATGGCATATAAACATTTTATGTTGTATGCCTAGCATGTCAACAGCAGAGGTAAAAAAAAATAAAAAATGAAAAGTTGTGATTTAATACGGGGCTTTTCACACGAGATCAACTGCCAAGAGTGCAAAGCCCATTTGGGTCATTATTTCTACATGCATTTGATGTATTACTGAAACACACAGACAACATTTTTGAAATGATATGGCATAATTTACAATGAGCAACAGGGGCCCAGGCCACATGTGATGTAGAGGAAATCTAGTGGTGGGTGACAAGCGTAGTCATAGATGCAACTGCATACCAAGAATATTGTATGCTGTTCAGTGTCGCCACGACCGTAGTGAGATTAACAGAGCTTTAGGTTTCGGCGGCCCCCCATTTAATGGGAGTCGAGGAGTCTCAACGGAGTGAGTCTAGTTGGCCACAAACTGTGCCATTTCATCATCTCCAAGATAGTGTCCCGGTGAAACAACTCTTAATGTGACTCCAGACCAATATCATCAGATTGCAGCTACATAAAGCTGTTGCTATAAGGTCATTCCTTTCCTTGACGCCATTGTTAAGCAGGACCAGCGTTTCTGTTATCTGGAAATTGCCGGTTATTGAGAGGGAAAATCTGTTGAAGTCTGACATATTGAAATCTCTATGGTCATAATGTCCGGTGAAAATAATTCCCTCTAAGCACAATTTTAATTAGTTCTGGCCAATAAAACAATAACGCTAATTATGGCCATTTATTTTTACTCAATGTCTAAATAAAATAGACTCGATCATTTCGAATTTAAAAAATAACAAAACGCAGTTCTGTTCATTTCCGAGTTCTGCATGTTTCAACTAAAGGCCAATCAGTTTGGACGACCTAAAGTTGACCTTTAGCCTTTAATCAATCACAGTGATATAGAAATAAGCCCCGCCCACAGACAGAGTACAGCGTCCAAAACTCTGAGGAGAAGCAGAAAGATGATGTATCGTTGACAAAAGGGACACATACATCCATAGTTTGGCGTTTTTTTGGACATTTGAGTTCGACCCAAAGCAGACAGTAAATATTCATTGTGTTGTAAAATATGTAGACGAGACGTGCCGCCAAGACGGACAACACCAAACGTAACTATTTTTTTTAGACCTGCTTGCCATATTTATTTTGTTTTTGATTTTATCAAAATTGTATTTAAGTGAGATGTTAATTAAAGCAGCTTCACTTGTTACTTATTGTCGACGAATGGAAATTATTTCCGTATTACTATGATTCAAGTCAAAATATTCGTAATATTTATTCATTAAAAAAAAAAAAGATAATAGTAGTAATAATAATAATAATAATAATAATAATAATAATAAAAAACAAAACAACAAAAAAATTAACTTCACTGACATGCCTATTTTATTTTGAATATTCAATATCGAATATTATGAATCTACATTCCTTTAATGATTTCATTCTTTATAGAGCCATATCAATTTGTTTTTAAGCTCAATAAACGCAATAACATTTTACCGGAATCGCTCCCATTTGTCCGGGACATTAAAATCTTCCAGGACACGTGGACCGGCATCAATTTGTTCTAACGGAATCTCTGAGCAGGACTTGGATTCACTTACATTACAAATTTTGCTGTGACCACTAGCAAAGCACAAATAGTCAACAGAAAACAACAAGCAGCTTATTGTAGTTGTTTCTTTCAAATATGTAACATTTCTTACATAGCTTAGTTAACTGAAAAAATACTGAGGTGTAAAGATCAATATTCACACATTAAATCAGCAATTGCAATTTGGTAACATGTCCTTCATTGTAGCTTCATGATCATGATCCAAACACCATGAAGCTGTGATTGTGTTTATGTTTTGACTCACCAGCTTGCCTCTTCCTGAGAGTCACATATGGAAGCAGGTCGTGGCGCGTGATGATCCGCAGCAGCTGCAACACGTGGCGGAAGTTGGTTTCATCGCACCGGCCCTGGCGCTCCAAGGCGAGCAGGAAGTCCCTGCCACTCCTGATGCCGCCACGCTCGTACTCATCGATGACGTCCACAAAGAGGAACGAAAGTACACGCACGTCCCGGTGCGTCAGCTGGGCTCCCACGATATCAAACATGCGATGGAGCGAGTACAGCCCGTAGGAACTGTCCACCACCTCCTCTGGCCACGGCTCAAACTTTCCGGGCGGTGATCCCCTGGCCGAGGAGGAGACCGAGCCACTGCAGGAGGCTGAGGCAACCCTGTTGGGCGCCTCTACACTCGAGGTCCCCGCCCCATCAGTTAGAGCTCTGTGGTGGAGGGCCTGAGCGGCAGGGCTGCTCTGCGTGGAGTCCAGCTGGTTGGCTTGAATGTGAGGCCGCGCCTGGTGAGCGTTGGAGTTGTGTGGGGCGAGCTGGGGAGCGCTGACGTTTGCATTGGGGAGAGGAGGCGGCTGTGATGTCATCTCAGGAGCAGATGGAAGGTGGAAAGGGACAGTGGAATCCCTGCGACGTACGGAGTGGACCACTCCTCCACAGATCCACTGTGCGCTGTTGATCGGAGGAAAGGGGACAGATTGTAGGTTAATGTGCCTCAACAGTCGAGAT